>NC_042615.1:56297477-56611426 GCF_901001135.1 Rhinatrema bivittatum | reverse complement strand
ATTGGAAGAATCAAACATTGCAGATTAATATGTACACGTAGACCCAGATATTGCAGTTAATATTTACAAGAAGGGGAGGCAGCTATGGACGCTGGCATGAATTAATTTGTGTACCGTTATAATATGAAGTTTCTTTAACCTTTAAGTTTCTGGGGGGGGGGTTTTGTTTTCGTTTTATTTTTATATGCATGTTAATTTAATACCACCTTTTTGAAAAATGTTTATCTAATGTGGGAGCATCGAGACCCTAATGCAGGTCCTGATGCCCCTGCATTACATTTAAAGGGCCACCCTAACCACCAAAAAAAAAGGCCAAAATAGTAAAGCTGTGTGTGGGGATCAAACGTGACCCCCTCCTCACCCCGGCAACCAAAAACAAAAATAATGAGCAAGTGGTCGCATGACCACGGGCCCCATTTCGCTCCAACCCAATCACCAAGTAGTCCATCACTGCCAAAGTTACCCCCCACACTCCCCTTTCACCTCAAAGAGTGGCCAGTAGAATTCTCCACTGGAACACCCCACTCCCAAAATGAAAAAAAGAACTTGTTGGTCTATAATAGTTCCCCCTCCTCCCCGGTCTCTCCAAGTCCAAAAGAAACATTAGTTTCTAATGGGGGAGCTCTCCTTCTACCCCCCCCCCCATCTGAGTTCCTCATAATAGCAAAACCAGTTCATCAAAAGTGCTCAGGGTGCCATTTTCCAAAATGGTGCTGATCTACCCTTGCCCCAATCACATGACTGGAATAGGGTCCGGCATTGGACTGAGGGCCCAGGGCTGGGGAGCACCCCAGGCCCTTCTGGTGGACTGCTTTCACTATTTTGAGGTACTGGGTTTTGGTGGGGTGTAGGTTCCCCCATCAGAAACCAACATTTCTTTTGGACTTGGAGGGTCTGGGGGAGGGGACCACTATAGACAAATGAGAGGGTTTTTTTCATTTTAGGAGTGGGGTGTCCAGGGAGTATTCTACTGGTCATTTTTTGAGGTGAAAGGAAGCTGGAGGGGGTACCTTTGGCCGTGGTGGCCTGCTTGGTGATTAGGTTGAGAGGAGGGGATCCATAATCACTTGCTCATTATTTTTTTATTTGGTTGTTGGTGCTGCCTCAAGTGGAGGCCCCGGGGAGGGTGGGGTCACTTTGACTCCTGCACATGGCTTTACTATTTTGGCCTTTTTTTTGTTTGGTGGTCTCTTTAAGGCAATGGCAGCCTCATGCTTTGGGGACTGATATTGCACATAAAGAGACCATGCCATTTGTTCTGCCCTGCAGTGTTTGCTGCAAGATAAAACAATGCAGCTGTACAGCCACAATGTTTTTCAGAGAAGGGACCCACTATCTCGACTACATACCCCCTTCCCCCATGAAAAAATATCATGGTTTAGTGCATCCAGGCCATAGATTGTGAGCCTTCTGGGAACAGGGAAATACCTACAGTACCTGAATGTAATCCACTTTGAAGTGCCTGAAAAGTGGAATATTAAATAAATAAATACTATCTAAATAAGTTAGCCAGATAACTTTAGGACTGCTTGAAAGCATCTTAATAGCCATGGATATTCAATGGCGTGGCTGCTTAATATCCAAGTAGAGTTAGGCGGATAAGTTTATCTGGCTAACTTTGCAGTCCAGCTAACGGTTTAATATGGTACAAAGATTTCTTTTCTTTGTTCTTGGTTTTAGTTTGTTACAGTTTTACAGCATAAAGCACTGTAATGAAAGCTGAACATAATTTAAATGCGTTATCTCCAAGCCTAACTTTGCACTTGTTAATTACGCAATTTCCAAAGCTAGCCGAAAGGTAATTAAGCCAGTTGTATCTCACCCTTAACCGGTCTGCGTCACACTCCTGTAGAAATCCAGGTTTCTGCCTCAGCACGCCATAGGGAAAATCCAGCAAACCCTGTATGGCAGATGATGGTTAGAAACTAAAGGTCTGACAGAAGTCTCTGTGAGATATATGATGGCAGAAACAAGATAAAGACACTCCTAGCTTGCCAAGATCTTTCAAGGGATAGTTGGCCAGACTCCTGCTTCTCGGTTATGGAGCAGGCTGCTGAGTATGGAACTCAGTCTTATTTGCAGGTTCACTGCAGTCAAAGTTCTGGAAGCAAAGCTCTGGAAACAAAGTTCTTTGGATAATCCCTGCGAAACTCCACAGTGTGTATAATTCAGAGTCCTTTTCTCTGTTTGGAACCTCGTTGCATATTCAATTCCATAGGATCCAACGTTGATCTTGATTGGATGTTGCCATCACCTTCTATAGACACAAGATTGGTGGAATGCAAATGACGTCGTTTGAGTCCAGATGCATATGAATATTCCCATTGTGAGTTAATGAAGTTCATCAGCAGACATGTGCTGAACAATACCCATTTCAATGCTGGTCTCATGGCTGAATATAAAGCTTTCACCAAGGACATTGTGCACAGTTCTTGGCCAAGGTTCTCCTCTCACATTGTGAGGTGCTGACAAATATCTGATATGGAAGAACAATCGCAGCGTCGTCTCTTCTTTATGAATCACACTCTCATATGAAGTTACCAAGATCATCACATGGCTGAAGACTCCATTTTTGTGTTGCTTGCCCTGCATTTTTGGTTCAGTCTATGTGCATAGCTGCAGGCCTCAGTTCACTTATGCACATCCTTGTTTAGGGTCACTGGCATTTACCCTACAGAGCAAACTCAGAACTCCAGCACACACTTTCTGGGTTGTGCTGGAGTTCTGAGTTTGCCCTTCAGCTGTCCTCTGACAATCCCCCCTCCTTCCATCCCTGACAGGGTTCATTGCAGGGAGCGAATGCCAGACCAAGTCTTGGGGATTCTGAACTAAGGGCCAAAAAACAATCATGGTGAATTGTCTGCAGGCTTAGGTAAAAGGCAGTGAATGGGTTACAAAATGGGGTAAAAATATTTCTCTATTCTCATCCACCATGTAATCTCCCCTTGCTGCCCCATCATTGGATGTAATTAGAGAAAAGCTCATGAGTTACAGGTTTACAGATTAGACCAACAGGAGCAGAGAGAGCCTTGTTTTTGTGCTATGGGCACAGTGGCTGTGGCTCCTGACATTAGCTCTGTTTTCAGCCTGCTGGTGGAGGCGTAATGTAAGAGAAAGACCCTTCCCTGTGTTCTCTATGAAAGAATTTTCTTAAGGAGAGAATCAAGGCAGTCAGGGCAGACTTGGCAGCAAAATCAAGGAATTCTGATTGGAGGCACTAATTTAATCCTAAATTTTGTATTACAACCTGCAACAATCCTTTTTTTTGCTAGTGTTGGAGGTGTGGCACCTCAGGGGAGAGATGCTGACTTGAAGGATGTGGGTGAGACAAATTCTCAGCGGAAGACCAGCAGCCGTGGCATGCAGGAGAGATCACCCTGCTGCTCCAAGGATAATGGTGATCAACAAGTAAGCTATCCCATGTGGATAAAGAGATCACCCGAGAGGAGATGAGAGCATGATTTTGCAGAACAAGAGGAATGCTAAGAATGCAGTGGACTGAGTTGTTTGGAGATACTCTTTTGAGGATAGGATGAGAGTGGTATTTATTTATTTATTTTTAATTTATATTTTATTGAATTTATTCAAAACCTATAAAGGAAAAACAAAGAGAGAACAAAATAATACAAGTTTATCCTTCTTCATAAAAGAAAATCTTCTCATCAAAATACAAAAATCAAATCACAATTCACAGTTACTCAAGTCCACATTAAGTGGATGAGAAACACAAATGGCAACATCTAAAATAATACATTATAAGCAATAAGGGAGAAGGGGAAAAGGGTATAACTTTAATTGTTCAGTCTAATCCACCCTAAACATTTCCCAATAATATCTCAGGAGTTGTCTGAGACAAATGTTTCTAAATGAAGAGGGTCAAAAAACACACATTTACTATTCTGGAAGGGAACTAAACATTTACATGGAAATGTATGAAAGAAAGTGGCACCTAAACGCAGCACTTTCTCCTTTAAGGAAAGAAAATGCTTCCTTCTCTTTTGCATTTCTTGAGAATCATTAGGAAAATGTGTATTTTATGACCACAAAAGGAAATATGTTTGTTCAAGCGATATTTTCGAAAAACAATATTTCTATCTTTACCTAAGCTGAAGGAGACAATTAAGGTTGCCCTGGAGGGTACTAAATCTAGGAAGGCTGATGCATCCAGGCTATCCTGCCTGGTTGCCTCTAAAAGCACATCCAAATATTAGATAAACATGGAATTTGATCTTCTGGAAAGAGAGTGGATGATGGTGTCTGCGTTGTGACGCTCATCTTACATTTTTTCTGTTTTTACACTATTTTCAGAGCCACATTTTTTTGTCATACTGTTGCGGATTTATATGTTTCTGTTATATGGTTTACTTAATATGGCTATTGGGGCCATCTGATCAGTGGGGTTATTCCTCCGTAGGACTCTTTGCCAGGATGGAGAGGGTCAGCAAATCTTTAGTTTGTTTGTTCCTTTCCTTCTTCCTCTGATAGGCCCACACTATCGATTTACCCATTAACACCGCCCTCAAACAGTCCCACAACATATTCGGTTTTACCTCACCTGTATCATTATGATGTGGATGTTCTTAGATCTTCCTCTCAATTGTTTTACATATCTGTCCATCCCTTACTAGGGCATCATTCATTTTCCAAAATTGTTCTCTAGGTAGAGGACTCAACCCCCTAAATCTAACCCAAGCAAAGCCCGACCAAGTAATATTCTCAGCGTCTGATCCTTTCACCATCCCCATTGGAAATTATTCTACTAGCATTAAATCTGTCTAAGAATATGTAACGTGGATTGGAATAAAAAGTATAATTTCTGGAAAAAGGAAACCTTACTCCCCATGCATCCACCAAATTCAGGTTGTGAATTATATCCATTAATTTAAGCCCTTGCTTCTTCTGGATGGTTTTCTGGAAATGCAGAATTGCATGATCTGGCCTCTTAGTTAGATTGAAGTCCCCTCCCACTATTAGTGGGCCTTTAGCAACAGCTCTGGCACAGCACCAGAAAATAAATCTTGCTGCCTACAAGATTCACTGTAGCAACCCTCACCCCTCTAATCTCCACATTAAGAAATAGAAAGAGAAACAGAAATGGGAGAAGCAGAGCCTTTATAGTTTAGGGCAATTATACGAAAAAGGGATGGTGCTGAGCTTCGTTGAGCTCAGGGATCGAATCTCTTTATTGAATAAGGATCTTTTCGCTTACCTTCAAATTTGGCATTGTTTAGAGCATGGGCTAGGGAAGGATCCATTGAAGTTGGTCAAAATGGGGTTTAAAATGTAAATAATCACTAAGTTATTTATTTTATCCCCATACAGTTCTTTTACTCCTCCCCGTTCATCTTTTCTTCCTCTCCCAGTTTTATACCCCTGTTTTTTGTAACTGCTTCCCCCTTGCACCAGTTTAGTTCTACTGTTCGATGCACCCCCTGTTTCTATGTAAACCAGCATGATGTGACCTGGTCATGAATGCCAGTATATAAAAAATCTAAATAAATAAAATAAAATAAAATATTAAACCCTTGGGTTTAAAGGGTGGGATATCAAAGAATTAAGGGTTTTTGGTTTCATAGCTTTGGGATAAACTTAGGTATGAAGAAGCTTTGGAATGGGATGTCAACTGCTGTATAGAAGAGGATGAATGGGAAGATATATGGGGACAGATTTTTAATGTTACTCGCGTGGGGTATATTTGGGCGCGCTACCTGGCGCACAAATGTACACCCAATTTTATAGCATGCGCGCGCCGAGCCCTAGGGGAGGCCCAATTGGCTTTCCCCGTTCCCTCCAAGGCTGCTCTGAAATTGGAGCGGCCTTGGAGGGAACTTTTTTATTGGTCCCCCCACCTTATTTCGTTGAGTTAACTTGCGTGTGCCAGCTCAGCATCCCCCGGCACAGACTGCTGTGCAGAAGGATTCTGGACTGCCGCCACGCCTCCGGCCCACCCATTTTTTAAAGCCCCGGGACATACGCGCGTCCCGGGGCTTATGTGCACCTCCGAGCCTATGCAAAATAGGCTCGGCGCGCGCAGGGGTAGGTTTTCGGGGGTTATGCGCGTATCTTATGCGCATAACCCTTTGAAAATCTACCCCATAGTTATATATTAATAAATCATCCATTTCTGCATATAGTGGAAATGCATATAAGCTTTATTATAGGTGACACCTCACTCCATCCTGACCGCAGATCATTTTTGGTCAGTATCTGATAAGTCTTGTAAGTGTTGTAGTGAGAGAGGCTCAGTGGGTCACATATGGTGTGGGATTGTTCTGTTGTTGTTAATTTTGGGGAAAAGGTCCAGAAAGTTATACAACAGATGGTACAAATTACAGGAGACTGGGACCCAAACATCTTTCTGTGTAACTTCCCAATGCAGAATGCTTCCAAAATAATAAATCAGCTTAATTTACAGATTTTAATAGCAGCCAGATGTGAGATAGATGCTCAAAGGAAGAAAATGACAACTCTGGACCTCTTGTCTCTCTTTCGGCTTCTCTGCAAAGTTCATGTGCTGGAAAAGATTGCAACTATAGATGAAATAGGCTGCTGATGTTTCATAAAGTGTGGCATCCCTTTGAACTGTGAAAAGAGTCCCAGGATCTGATATCTTGTTGGGATGGGTTCTGGTTGAGTTACGGGAAAATGACAGTTTTGCTTAGATGTGTACACTTGAGGATATACTTTCTGTGGTTGTACGTTATTAAACTTGGAAATGTGGATCGTTATAATAATATTAAAAATAATAATAATGATAGCATGTTTTAAATAACACCTTCCCCCCCATTTAACAGAATCTTCCATTTTGAGGCGTCATGCGTTATATACAGGGTAAGGGTGCACTTTTTCACTTGGCCCTAAGTGCCAAATTGCCTGGCTATGGCTCTTTCGGATTTTGGCTTGCAAAAGATGTTGTGGCAGGGCAAGAATTACCAGCATCCTGACCCCAAGTCAACTGGCGCTCAAAATGGGCACAATACAGCTAAATAGGGCTGCTATCGTGTTATTAAGTAGGCACCTGAGCACCCATCATCTGGAGCCAGACATAAAGAGAGAATATCACAATTATAAAGACGAAATCCAGAACTGCTGCACTTTTCAACACTGACCTGTTTGTGTCTCTTATCCCAGATTGAATTATTGTTATATGGAGGATAATGATACAGAGCTTCTTTATAGAGAAGTCCGTGTGCTCTGTATATTGTCCATAAAGGAATGTACAAATTCTGCCCTCTGCGCCAAAATATAGTCTGAGGGGGTGGAAGTGCCAATATTAACAGCAAGCAAGCCAGAGCAGGGACAGCAGAAAGTCAAAAGGACAGACATTTTGAGGGATGCAACTAATGTCTTGCTCTGGGTCCATCCTCTTTGTCCTGTATTAAGCAGCCATGCTTTTGGATTAGTAGAAACGTCCCTGTCATGCTTTACAGAAACTGGAATGTGGAAATGTGCACAGGTTTGAGTTTTCAGTGCTTATAAAGTGGTAGAGATTGTGTACACTGTGGGGTAGATTTTAAGAATTTGCGTGATTGCGTACTTTTGTTCGCGCATCAGGCGCGATTTTATAAGATACACGCTGGATTTTATAAGATACACGCGTAGCCGCGCGTATCTTATAAAATCTGGGGTCGGTGCGCACTGCCTGTGCCCTCCGCCCCCCCCGGCCCTATCTAAACCCCCCCTTACCTTTGTTTCATGATTTACGCCTGCTAAAAGTAGACGTAAATCTGCGCGCGCCGACCGGCTGCCCTGCTCCGTGTTCCGGTCCCGGGGGCTGGTCCGGAGGCCGCGGCCATGCCCCCGGGCCGAAACCACGCCTGCATCACCGCCCCCAAAACGCCGCGTCATTCTGCCACGCCCCTTTTACGAAGCCCCGGGACTTACGCGCGTCCTGGGGCTCTGCGCGTGCCGGCAGCCTATGCAAAATAGGTGCACAAGGGCCCTGCGCGCGTAAATCCGGCCGGATTTACGCGCGCAGGGCATTTAAAATCCACCCCTGTATCATTAAGAGCTGAAGAACAGTATCTGCTTTATAAATGTAGAGCCCCTCTAGGATCTCTCCCAGGCAACTTGCTTAGTATTTAGGACCAAGCAGTGTAGGGCAGAGGAATCTGCCATCTTGTCACAGCATCCCCGCAGGAAGCTGCTGCAGTGGTTGATTCCTGCCTGCCTATTTGCAGGTGACTTCCCAGAGTCAGTGTCGCATTTTTGTTTGAAGCCTGAAGGAAAAAGCCTGTTTTGTGTAGTTCTTCCATTCTTCTTCTGCGCTGGCTGAAAACCTCCTCATAATGCCGAGCGGTCAGGACTAGCCAGAGAACAGACTCCAGGCTGGACTCTTGGCAAAAATCTTTATAAGCTTCTTTATTGATGAACAGTAACTTGTTTTGTGGAGTTCAGCAAATCAAATGTAACTTACAGTTCGTTATCTCGAGGCTTCCGTCTCTTGCCGGGGCCTCCCTCATGCCTCGAGCCCTGGCCTCTTATCCCTGCTTGCAGTGACCGACCCTAGCCCAGAATCCCTTGCTGGGTTGGGAGTTAAGGTGGACTGGTACAGATAGCTGTAGGCGGTCCTTTAAGGTGTCCTGAGAGAGTTTCTTATATGCTCCCTCACACTCCTGCAGAGAAAGATAGGAAGATAGTTTTCTAATCCTCATCCCGTGGTTGGTGAAAGGGTCTCGGTGACGTTTGAGTGTTTTTGTTATAAGCGTGGGTTGTTTGGGTTTTTTTGGAGGACATTTTTTGTCCACCCTTCCTGCCTGAGAGGAAGAGGAGTGGGGTAGAAGGCTTTTTCCCATTTTGCAGAACTTTTCACATCCTTCAGACCAAAAGACCCTTGTGTGCCATCTAAGAGAACTGTGAATAAAAGGAGTGGATACCAACCGGAATCCAGAGCTGTGAGGAGACAGAAGGAAACTGGGCTCCCACAGTGGAGTTTCAGCCAGCAGAACAGGAGAGGAGAGTTTTGGAGAAAGAAGGGTCAAGTAATGCATCCCTAGCATTGTGCAAGGAAGATCCTTAAGAGATAGGAAAACCTTTTCTAATACCCTCCAGGCAGCCTGAATTCCATCCAAGGGAAGAAAAGGGAACCCTGAGAAAAAAAATCAAGGAACCATAGACAGATTATTTGGAATGTATTGCTCATCTTAAGTTGCAAATGGCGTCTACTCCAACAATCAGAATAGAAAACATATTTTTGGAACATCCTACTCATGTGTCTAGCCCATTTATTGGCACTCACCAATATAGGGACGCAAAGTTTGAGCATATACCTATAGAAAGAGAAACGACACGATGACTTGGGCCTTGGAGGTCTGTCCTCCCCTTTATCTCCATTTCAGTAAATTCATGACAGGGTTTGGTCATAATGTACATAGACTAAGCCGTGGAACTGAGAGTCCCCTTCCCTTCATAGCTACAACTAGAAAAGGGGAGGGGGGCTACATATGAGTAAGGAGAGTATATGTGATGTGGCGTGTAATGTTCACTCAAAGGCTGTGCTAATAAAGTTTTAGTAAAGGCTATGGGGCACCAGAGGGCATGCTGGGAAAATAATAAAGAATGTCACTGTTCCTGTTCAGACTGTGTGGTCAAGTCTGTCTGGGATGGGACCTAGTAATAGCTAAATAAGCAGCACGAAAGCCATCTATAATGTGACATGGTGTTAGAAGATTGGATTTCAGAGTGACAGCTTCAGAGCCAGTGTTCAGCCCATAATGAGACCCTTGGTGCATCAAGATAGCGAAGCTTGAGCCTCCTACAGGCCTCAACATTGCCGATCCAGCATCCTGGCTTGACTGGTGTCAGTGATTTGCAAGGGAGAGGATGGCAACCAATTGGCACCCGGAGGCTGAGGTAGTACAGGTGTGCACACTTATGTACACGATGGGGCCTAGGCCCGGTGGTCCTTGCCTACCACAGCGAGACACACCAACAGGCTTGCTGACACCTTCTTATGATTATTGATTTGAGATGTTCAATATTTGGGTTTAATTACTATTTGGGCCCCCTTTATTTTGTTACACATCTTGTCGGCCATGATGGCGCAGCGAGTTACATGGATGATATGTTAGCCTATTGGAACATGCCTGAGAACATGACCGCCGACTGGGAAAGGTTATTTGAGACAATAGCAGCTGCAGGTTTGGAATTAAACAAATAAAAATGCCAAGTTCACACAGTCTCAACTGCAATTTCTGTGGCACCTTATTGAAAAGGAAAGAATTAGCCCAAACCCAAAAAGAGTGGAAACCATTACAAAAGTGGAAATTCTTCACAATTCTAAGAAGGTCTGTGATGGTGCCTAGTTATAGTCGGGGCCGGATTTACACATTTCTACGCTCTAGGCCAAAGCACAATTCTGCACCCCCTCCCCCTCAAAAGTTGATTTATAATTTTCAATTTAATATGTAATAGTTTATTTTTTAAACATGTAAGCACTTAATACAATCTTTATAATCTGTGAACCGTATATTTTTAATTCAAAACTATCCGCATCGCCCCGCGGAAGTTCTTCTGTCCGACCCGACCCATACTGACATATTTTGAACCCGACCCACCTCATATGGGTTATATAGGCAGACATCTGCATTTTGCGGGCCGGGTCGGGTTCAAAATATGTCAGCGCGGGTCGGGTCGGACAGAAGAACTTCCGCGGGGCGATGCGGGTAGTTTTGAATTAAAAATATATGGTTCAAAGATTATGAAGATTGTATTAAGTACTTACATGTTTAAAAAATAAACTATTACATATTAAATTGAAAATTATAAATCTACTTTTGAGGGGGAGGGGGCGCAGAATTGTGCTTTGGGCCAGAATTGTGCATCTGGGCCAGATGGCATATTCGATACAAAAATCAGCGAATAAAATTGACAAATAATGCAGAAGATTTACATCGATTCTCATCTGACATTATAGAATTTTATTGAAATGTTTTGCATTTTGGGTCAAACTTAACATTACAGCACATTAAACGGTGCTGCATAAACAAGCCATAAGTTGTGTATGTTTCATGTTTTGTAATAAAAATCGCAGTCCCCTTATAATTTGGCGAACACCCCCGTCAGCTTTTTCTGCTTACGGCTTTCAGCCCTGAGTTAACAAAACAGTATATAAAAGTAGTAACGCTATATTTTACGTGCCTATTATCAGTAGATATGTAGAAGACAAGCGATATGAGCGGAATGAATCACTTGGAATCACTATTGATTTGTAACGCCACATCTGGAATTTTCCTTTAACGCGTGGCTTACGCTGAGTGTGTGAGAGAGAAATAGCAAATGCTTTTTATCTGTGACTAAGCAAGACAGCGCAAACTGAGAGATGGGCAACGTAAATGTACTGCTCAATTTATTTAAAGTATATGGATGTAAATTTAATAAACAGCATTTTATATGGCCTTTTCAAAATAATACTGAAAGATTTGTACATTTTTGATTGTTATTTCTGCTGTATATACGCCCCCTGACTGCTGCGCCCTAAGCCATGGCCTAGGTTGGCCTTTATGGGAAATCGACACCGGTTATTTATTTATTTGTGTTTTTTCTTGACCGACCATCATCAGAGATATCATGCCAGTTTACGTATAGTTAAATAGCCAGCATGTCACTGTCTCTGTAATGTGACAATATTTATTTTGCTTTCCTGAAAGGGATGCTTATAAATGAGATGTAAATTGGCTTTCCTATGATATCTAACACTGTTGAAGCAACCTTAAGACTAGCAGGTGAAACTGTTTCAATGCCAGCTATCAAAATTGTTTGCAGAGAATCACCTCTGCCTAGCCAGGTTGGGCAAGTCATATGAATCTCCTCCAAAGGCATGGAGGTTAACATGAGTGGGCCATTTTGGTCTTTATCTGCCATCATTTACTATGTTACTATATCCCCAGAACATGGGCCTCCCTCCCTATCCTACCACTGTTCCTCAAATATGCTCTAGAGAGGGGCCAGCTCTGTTACAGGGGAGGCTATTTCAGTTTCCAGGCCCTATGTGATCTTTGGATTCTCTGCTGAGACTACCAGCGGAGGCACCGGTTGGGGGAGGGGGGGGGGGCGCAGGGATTTGCAAGGTGGTCACCTGTCCCCCGGGGATTGGCATGAAGCCATCAACTTGTTTCTCATAGGTCACCAAACAGCTTTAGGCCATTGGCAACCTCGTCTGGATTTGAACTGGTGTCCTAGAAGTGAAAGGCTGTACATGCCCGTTATCAATCCCACTGAGCTATCCAGTCCCTCAGCAGTACCTGTTTGTGAGCCTTCCACTGCTGTTTGCGCCCATTGTGAATGTATTTTTTTTTTGAGGATGAAAAGTAATTAAATTAAATGAGTTCTGGAAGGGCCTTTCTAGAGGCCCAGTTTTACCCCCACAGCAGTGGTTGAATATCTCTCTCTGCTGGGCTCTTTCCCCTGCTTTCCTGTCACTCTCCTTTAAAATGTGTTTCTTAAAGGTAGTGAGTTCGAGTTGTCCCACTTTTTTCCCCCGCCCCCCTGATGTTGCTGGCTTATGTTGCCTATCTGCTTTCAAACATTTAAGGTTTATGAAGGGGTATACCAGAGTATGGTCCGCTTTTCTCGTTAGAGAACCTGATTTCTATTCTGAGCTGCATTTAACGAGGTAAAATCAGTGGGGGCCCAGAGGCCTCTGGAAAAATAAACAGTAGCAATACCCTTTTGTCCTAGAAGAGTGAAGGACCCCCAACAGTGTTGTGCCCAGAGAAGAGAAATACAGGTAGCAAAGGAGCCTGGGTATTTATAAATCTGCATTGCATGTTCAGGCCTCTAGCAGTTCCTGATATATGGGGTCTTGCAGGCTGAACCAATACATAACTAGGCTTTCACACTAACATAATTTCAGAGACTAGACTAGGTTAATAAATGTGACTCTTTCTGCTGTGAATTTTTTTTTTGAAGGGGGGGGGGGAAGCGTGGGTGGAAAGCGGGGTTTGTATAATGCCTTACATCTCAAAGAAGTTTTCTACCGTAGTATTATTTCCTAAGCATACTGCGGGTCACCTCAGGGGTTGTATGTCCCTGTAGCTGATTTCAGCACGTAGAGGGAAGTTGTTGTTTGTTTTTTTCCAGTATCTTAAACGGAGAGAAGGAGCACTATTATTATTAATCGCAGATTGCTTTTGGGTAAACTGACTAGTGGGTGGCAAGCTGGCGACTGAAGCCTGTGAAGCATAACCCTCGCAGGCTCTACTGCAGCTACTCAACCACTGCAATCTCGCCTCAGTTACACCTGCATGAGGACATTTGTGGGTGTGATCATGACTAGGTAAGAATGTGAATTTTATGGTCTTGGCTCGCCTCTAACCTTTGGCTACATTTCCTCTCGTCATTTAACCTAAGGGATGATATTTGCATGAGGGTGTGACTTGTGTGGTTTGGCTTCAACACTGGAATGACAGGTGCGTGGTTGGAATTCTTTATTGCGTATGTCATGGCCCTTTTACCTCAGAAAAGCGCTGGCGCATTCTTTCGGCATCTGATCGGCCAAGGCCCTGGGAGCAGACCCCCGCCGCAGTGAGAAATAACACCAGCCTGTCAGGTTCAGAGCAATTAAAGCACATGGCTGTAAGGCTTGTAGTGAAGGGCCCCAGCTTGAGATCTCCTGCAGCAGCTCAAGGGGTAGATTCTATAGCAAGGGATAGAAAACTCTGCAGGAAACTTCTTCAGTTACCCAGATCTATGCAAGAATATTACTTTATTCTTTGGTCATTTTTTTCCCACCTCATTTTTTTCCTCACATTTCCTTTGTCTACGCCTCTTTCTCCATCCCAAAAGTCTCTCTCTTCTAGTAGCCTCTGCTTTCTTTCCCATTTTACACTATGGAGAAGGAGAGGGGGTGACCCCGCAAGGAGAGACAGTTACAAACCTAAAACCCTGGCCGGGCAGGCTGGAAGAATGATTTCAGTCTTCATCTAATCTCATTTACTATGTTACTGTAAACATGGGCTCTCTAAATCAGCCCTGGCCCACCTGGGGAGCAGAGGGCAGGAACCCACATTTGTCACAGAGCCACCCCTCAGTTCTCTCTTTCCCTTTGCTGGAGCCTGTGACAGATTTAGGCAACGCTAGTTCAACTACAGGTTAGGGCCTCAGATTATAGGAGACTTCTAAATACAAAGGAATCCTAATTTTTCAAGTTTTACGGGGGGGTTTTTGGGAGGAAGGGCCTCTTAAACTCCATAGATTAGGGTCACAGCATGATTTAAACTCGGCTGTGCTTGGCGCTAAGTAATTGGAGGTGCTCTCGTTGGCAGCCGCTTTGAGGCTTGGCAGAAGCATTTATGATCTCTTGTTTGGTTTTAATTTCGGGAAGTGAGAGGTAGTGGATGCTCGTCTTCTTAGCAGTCTTCTTAGCAGTTTTCTTAGCAGTTTCAGAAAGTGAAAAGCGTGCTCTCTAGCGTTTGGGTAGAAATTGATGTCCCATTCCACGCATTGCATTGTTTGCAGCAAAACGTATGAAATGTACACAGAATTTCTTATAGGACTTAGAAAACCTAGGGTCCTGGGTAAAAAGATAGGCTGACTGTGAAGCCTCCTTGTAATTCCATGCATTTATCCCAAAGGAAGGAAACGCAGGCAGAGACTGCCTCCAGATGTCTTTTCCATACCTCTTTTCTGTAATGTTGTATTTCTTTGCTTTAGAGTGATCGAGGGTGAAATGGAGCCATCTCTTAGCTACGTGTTAAACAGAAAGCTGATGGAGGACCAGAACAGTTGCAGCCCTTACAGTAGAGTTTTTTTTTTTGGCTTCGAGTTTAGTTTTCCACACTTCATAATTGTTAAGAACTGTGTTTCCAGACACCTGTAATTATCGAGTAGGAAAAGTCCCGAAGTCTTGGGTCATTTAGGACAAACGGCGGATCGGAAACCGCCGGCGTAAAACAAATAAAACAATCTCTCCCCCCATGGCGCTGCTAGACCCAGCGGCGAGCAGGAGCGCGCGAGCTTCCGGACCGGCTGCATTCCAGGGCCCGGAGGCCGCGCGCCAGCCAATCAGCAGCAGGTCCCCTGGCCGGGGTTCAGGCTCCGGCGGCGGTGCTGCTGCTGCTGCTGCCGCTGCCTTTCACGCGCGCGGTCCCGGGAGAGCAGAACTGCGTCACGGGCACGGGGGTAGCAAGAAACTCGGGATCGCGGGCCGCCAGGAGAGCGCTGGGAAGGCGGCGGAATTTCACGCCCTTCAAAAGTTTGTCGCAGGTAGACTGCTGTTCGCTTGCTGCGCGTCAGCTCACCGCCGTGTACTTTAAAGTAGAAAGCTGCATGTGATTTTAATGCCGAAGGAAGATTAACGGTAACGGGAAATAGTCCACCGACGGGGCACTATTGTGGGGGGTGGAAAAAGCAACGTTAAGTTTTTGGAGGAAAACAATACAGAGAAACCCATTTTCTAGCTTGTGTTGCAATTGAAGGGCTTAATTGCCTCCAGATGCTGTTTGTAGGGCTTCCCACTGGTGAAGGAGCCCTGGCTCTGGCGCTTTGTAGCAGCGGCCGCAGCACTGGGGCTCGTCTACTACAATAGCACAAAATCTTCCGGAAAAAAAAAAATAAAATCTGCACAGTATAACGGAGTCAATGGTGAAATTCAGCCTCCTTGGAGCCCTGTCTGACTTTGGACGTGAGTGGCTGGCGGGAGCGAGAGGGGTTCGGTGGTGCTGCTGCTGCTGCGCTCGCCGGACCCCGCGCCAGGGACCTCTGGGCTCCTCTCTAGCTGCAGACCTGCTCCGTTTTTTCCAGCATTAACAGACCGCACGTCACCGCCTTGCCGTGTCCCATTTGTGCTTTTAAACGGTAAACCTGGCTTGATTCTAATAATTCCCCTTGCTTTTCCTTAATTAGAGGTAGTCTATGTATACCCGTCAATGGAAACTAAAGGGTTTCTGTTACAGTTCTGCGTTCAGCTTGCTACTTTTCTCAGCGTGTGTCTTTAAAAAAAAAAAAAAAGTGAAACTGTAACCGACACGTTTACAAAACGTGATTTTTTTTTTGTCCAAAGATACGAAGTGGGAAGAATCCTCTGGTGTAGTGGTGGACCCAAATATATCATCTGACCAGCACAATGATACAGGGAAGGGAGAGCTGTTTCTATTTCGGCTCCAGTCTCTTTTCCCGTCTAACGCCTGAAAAGAGCAGAGGTTTTGCAATAAGCAAAGCCCAAGAAAGCTAAAACGAAAATTTGAAGGTTCCTTGGGAAGGGAAGTGTTAATGCTTTTTGTATTGTGAGATTTTGTGCCTCAGTTGATGTTGATGCAAGAGAAATATTAAGACCCTCATCTTGCCAGGGAAACCAGCTAGTCAATGCTCAGAGCCTGATTTTTATATGATGAGTAATCTGTCGTTTCCCTTTTTTTTTTCTGGTTCTGCTTTTTTTTTATTACTTTCATTTAAAAAAAAAAAAAAGTTGGATGGGAGAACTTCAATAGAGACATATGAATGCACAACACTATTTAGAAGGGAGAATGTAATGCAGAAACAGACTGCACATCAGCTGATTTTTAGCTCATTTTATTATTGGATGTACAGAGCACCACTGTAGATACCAGACAGAATACCACAGGCCTGATTAAAAAAAGAACTTCCAGGCATATCTAGGCCTGTTGCCTATGCATATAACATCTCATGAACTTTAGAAGGAAGCTCTTTGGCACAATGTAAAAATTAAGACGGGTATTAGCAGATAATTTTCAACTGAGATCAGGCTCAACATACCGTGATTTAAGAATGAGATTCATGCCTGTCAAGGTATGTGCAAAATTAACCCATTTGGATATATTACCTAGAACACAGCTCTTGTTCTGTAAAGTCCCTTCCAATAGGGTGCTATGACTGGGTGACCCTGTCTAGATGTACATGGCAGCAGCATTAGGTCACTTTCAAATGTTTGAAGGTGATCACTGGACTTTCCTTTCCTTACTCCTTCCCTGTCGTCTTCAGGTTGCCCGCCCTTAGGCTGGCCGTTATCACTGTTCGGTTAGCAGGTGTTGGCCTGGCCTGGTGAACTGTCCATTCTGTGGATGCTCACAACCTTGACTGTCCCAGTGTGCTCCAGTCCAAAATGGAAATCAGGCTGGATCTCCTGTACGATAAGCACGTGGTGCTCTCACTGAGCTATTTCCCTGGATCCTGGAGAAAAGAATATTAATTTTTTTTTTTTACACTTTAAAAATATGTATTTAATTTCTCAAATTAGTATGCACGTGGATGGCTGTATATACTCCTATATAGTAAATAGCCTTGCATCACTAGTCATTTTTTTTTCTCTTTGAGTGCAGAAAAGCAGGTTTAAAAAAAAAATTATACCTGTAGGGGATCTCTAGAACAGTGAAGGTGCAAAACAACAAAATAAAAGTACCTGTAAACAAATGTTATGTTTGCTGCGGGAGCTGGGTGCAGAAGGAACATTTTGGCATCGCTGACTAGTCCAGGCAGGGGATACAGAGCTGTGCCTCGCATGTACGGCACAGTAATGTGGAGCCGTAACGTCCCTGGTTTAAAAATAGTTGATTTTTTTTTCTTCTGTGGTTTGGGAGGCTGCACTAGGCAGTGCTTCCTCTTGTGGTACTCCAGCCTCCTCCTGGAGCCTCCCACTCGCTGGGTCCCCGGAGCGCGATGAAGCGCATCTTGCAGGAAGAGGCGCGAGGGAAGGCAGCCTTGGGAACAAGCTGTGAAAACACAAGAGGAAAGTGACTATTAAAAAGTGATGCTTCACGTCTTGAGGGCCATAGAATACTTTATAACAACTGTACAGTGGAGGGGAAAACACTGTCACTTTTTTTCCATTCAGTTAGCTTTATTTGTATCTTTACCGTTTTTGTTTTATTTGACGCTGTACTGCAGATTTGCTCGTGCATAAAATGAATCATTTGTTCCAGAGAGCTTGCCATCTGGGAGAATGCTTGTCCAAAAAGAGAGAACATCCTAGGGGAATACCTGAGAAATTGCAGTACTTGAACTTGGTTTTATTTTTATTTTTTGATTTATATTCCACCTTTTGGCACTTCAAAGCAGATTACATTCAGGTAACTGTAGATATCGGGGCTCCTGGCCCATTTCTCTAACCGCTAGGACTGTCCCTCTGATTCCATGTTATTTTATACTGTCTACCGCCTTTCCCTTCTACCTTTTTGGTCATTTCTACTTGTCAGAAGTGTTTTGGTCCAATGTTAAAAAAAAAAAAAAAAAAAGAGTAGTTATCTGGATCTAGTTATTCACTCAACACTTACTTGCTGCTTCATGAGCACACTTGGAATATATTACGAAGGGCAACCTATTCCCTGTGCTGCTGCCAGAAACTGACTTGAGAAGAGGGGTGGCGTGAATCCCTGGCTGATCCGAACGAAGCTCCACCATGCATCTAATTGTGAGTAGGTAGAGTCAAAGCCTTGAAGTCAAGAGGCTTAACTAGATTTAAAGAGAAGTTTCTCATGATGCTGTGGAGCTTGTATTGACCCTGGAGAAAATTGGATTTATGAAGGTTGTAATACATCTTTTTTTTTTTTTTGTCTGTGCTGAGCAATCACTGGAGATCAAAAAAATCTGAAGTGATTGCTCGTGTTTATTCTTGAGAGAGCGCGTTGCTTTCTTGAATCGCCTGAAGTGGCCCGCTGTCCTTTTTAAGAGTTTCATATTATCATGGTTCCAGGTCCGCTAACCTTGCATTTTGTGCTTTTGTGTTTTCTGTTGATACTTTTTGCTGGATTGCTGTAAGAATTATCCAGAAATACCATTTTGTGTGTATGTGTGTTGCACTGATGCTTTCTTTGGGCTTTCTAGAAATTTTGAAAAATAAGTTGCTAAGTACAATACACCCAGTGTCTGATAGTTCCATATTTAGGAGCTGCATTTATTGGGGAAATTTGTTTTCAGGCAGACCTCATAGTTGCAAAGTCTATGGCTAGTTAAGTAGCTAACTTTTTTTTTTTCCAGGGGAAGCTGCGTAGTTAATTTCTGTTATGAAAGTCGCCGGGGTTCTTGTTCACCTGTTTTTTTTTTTCTGCAGCCAAAAATATTTTGTTGGAAACTGTGAGTACATTTTGAAAAATCCAGTCTAGGCACATGGATGCCCCCTCCCTCCTCTCCCGATCTGGCTGAAAGTATGTGAGCTCCTGGAAGCCCCAGCATGCTTCTAGTCGAGCAGAGGAGATCCAGGTTTCAGACAGGGCCAATATATTTGGGGCAAATTGCCATTTTCCTGAGTACATGGCTTTGCAAAATTGCCCTCCTCAAATTGTGAAGCCGAAGTTTGATTTAACATCTTCGATTCAGAGTTGCATGTTGTAAAAGGGCGTTTTGAGCAATGCAAGCCGACTTCTCCCTAGGTTTTTTGGGTTTTTTTTTCTCTGACTGGTATTGCCCATATTATTTGCTAACACAAAGGTTTTCTGTTTCCACAGATCGCTCAGAAAGAAATAAACCAGAGCACCGCACTTCTAGGTAAGACCTTTTTGTTTTCTGGGTGTGTACAGGGAGATGCATATTGAGTCCAGTGCATGTATGCCTTGGCCTCTGATTTTCTCTGCTGCTGCAGGCTCACCAGCGAGGCACAACAGATACTCGTGATCTGAAAGGACCACTGTTAAGAAACGGGATACTGGGCCTGAAGGACCCTTGGTCTGAACCCGTTATGGCAGTTCACATTTTTACCACACAGCTCACTTGTGCATTATCGACTTGTTGCAGTGATAGCAGTGTTAACCTTTCACGTTCATTAAAGCCAATTAATTTCTTCCGTCTGCTTGCTGGTGCAGCACCCAGACATTTCATCATTGTCTCTTGAGGGTTCCCAGGGGTTTGGCACTATCAGTCATATTATTTAATTTAGACTTGCCACCCCACCTCCCCAGGGAAAGTAATTGCCAGCTGAGGAGGTATAGTGCTGCTTCTGTGCAGACTATTTACACGTCATCTTCACCCATAGTCAGTTCTGTACATGAGGCTCTGGAGTTGCTGACTGATTGTATTCGGGGCAGATGCTCGTCGCGCGTTTAATTCAAAATTTGGCAAAAACTGAAATAGTATGGGTAAGCCATTTCCCAGTCCCCAAAGAACATCCATGAGCACCATTCCCATACTTATCAGGAAATAACAAGGTTTAGGTATTATAATCGATTGCAATCTTAAGGCTCAGATAAAAACAGTTTTAAGGGTAGCTTTTTAGAAGCTGAGATTTGTGAGGTGCCTGAGATTTTTATTACATCAAGATATTATCAGTACTAGATTATTGTAATACCATTTATTTTGGTTTGCCAAAAAAAAAAAAAAAAGTGAGGCTCTAGCATATGGTCCAAAATGCCACAGAATGTATAATTAGAGAGCCTGGAAGGCAAGAACACACCTCGCCTAGTTTAATTGCATTATATGTTGGGTTCCTATTGCTGTCCTGTCAAAATTCAAGGTCCTGATGTTGACGTTGAGAGGCTTGAGGGAAGCTAGCCTTGAATATCTGAAAAAAATTCTTATTATAAGCCCACAAGACATTTGCAGTCAACAAACAAGTAATTGTTAGCAATTCCCTTTATCAAGAAATGTTGAATGCAGGTCTCTCGATTTGAGGATCTTTTCATCTATAGGCCCTGAATTGTGGAGCAGTTTGCCACAGGCAGCAGTCTGACAGGATGGACTCAGGGAAAATGCTCAAAGCTTATTTTATTTGCTGAAGCATTTTCTGAGGGGAATTAAGTAGGATGTTTGAGCTGCTGAGGTCTTCTGTGAAACTAATCCTGTTCAGTTTTATTCTATCTTATTTTATTATTTTTGTCTGACTCGTATGTTGTTTGCCTTAATATGTCAGACATTTGATGTTTTAATAATGTAACCCGCCTTGTACAGCACTGCTGAGAAAGGCAGACTATAAATGTTTAAATAGAGTAAAGCTCTGTGGGGTTACCTGTGACGCATAACCCAGGTTCATTGGTAACCTCCTTTGTTTAAAACCAGAATTTCTTGAAGTACTGTATAATACATATTGAAGGGGAGAGAGAGAGCATCTGCTGAATTGTAAACATCATCATGGGCATTTTACCTGAAAATTATGCCTTTTTTTTTTGATTGACAATTTTTTATTGGTCTTCACATGAAAAATATACAAAACAATGAAACACTAGACAACCAACAAGTTTTCATTGCAATAATAAACCCCTTTCCCCCCCGACCAAGAGTACTAAAATCAATGATACATAAACTGGAGTACATATAATACAGTCTTATTCTAAGACCACTGTGGCGAGCAGGTTAAGCACTAACATGTAGTATCTCATACAAGATACGTGCATCTTGTCTCTTAGATAACTGATTCCTTCATGTCAAATAAGGATCCCATATCCTATAGTATTTAGGTAAAGTATGATTTTTAAGCGCAGTTAACTTGTAAAGGTAACAATTATGTTCAAGTCGGGCTACCACTGCTTCCTTAGTAGGGAGATCTAGCCTTTTCCAAAACAGAGCTAGCTCACATCTGGCAGCAATAAGGATTTGATGTACAAATAACCATTGATAGTGAGGGACTGGTGGAGATACATTAAGTAAAAAATGTTCAGGAGCTAGAGGAACCTCTGAGCCCACAATGCCAGCAACCAAATGATTGGTTTCTTCCCAAAACATTTTCACCTTTCGACAACTCCACCACATATGAAAGTAAGTACCAGTACCCTCATACTTTTTCCAGCAGTCTGCACTAAATGATGGTACAAACTTCTGTATCCTAACAGGCGTTAGTTGCTTATTAAGTATCGCTGCTGCAGCTCTTTACCTGGGGCACCCACATGCAATGGCTAATTCAGCCTGTTTACTGTAAACAGTTTTTTGCCCAGATAGAATGAATTAGCCATCTCCCTGGAGAGTCAACTACATAGTTAGATTCAGCTCCGTTAATGACTGAGGAGGCTCATGAGGCAGTGTGCATGTGGGAGCTCCCGCACATGCTCAGTAGAACTCAAAGCTCTACAAGCCCTGCCCTCAGGTTTTTAAAAAGAAGCTGAAAACATGGCTTTTCAGCCAGGCCTTTGCGGAGAGATAATCCTCCCACTGTAACTTGCCCACTAGCTAAGCCAGCTCTATCTGTTATCCATCAGCTACTCCAGTTTTTCCAGTTATGGCGTTCCCCTAAGATTATTTGGAAGTTTCATCATGTATAGCCCTATGTTTATATTATTCTTTAGTATATTTCTATTGTACCACATGTTTCATGGCTTCTTCATGTTCATTATACCTCATGTTCATTGTATCCGCCCCATGGCGACAGTTTAGTTTCTATGTAACCCGGTGCGATATGTATCCTATACAGGAACATCGGTATATAAAAGTTAAAAATAAATAAATACAAGCTTGGAGAGATGAGTCTGTTCAGTGTCTGCAGATGCCCTGCACATTTTATGGAATTTTCCACAGATTCTCGGTGGTCTTATTCACAACTGTAACATCAGACCCCACACTCTTTTTTTTACCCTTGTTATTATGTTTGCTCTCTGTATCTGTTCTAAGTGTTCTTAAATTCTGTCATAATTTTGGTTTCCACAACCTTTTCTAGTAGGCTGTTCCAACCATCTGCCATGCTCTCAGTAAAGAAGTATATCTTCATGTTTCTTCTGAGCTTCCTTCCCTCAAGCTTCATATCATGAACCTTTGTCCTGCCCTAATTCCTTTTAACCATATTTATAAAGGGTGTGGTTTGAGGATAAAACGCCATGTTCCTTTATTTGCAGGGTACTTGGATTTGATTCTTTATTTCTAATCTCACATCCCTTCCTTTTCAGCCCAGCTATCATAGCAGTGGGCCCTTACCTGGGGGCATGCACCATATTCCTTCAGGAACCATACTCAGGGGCACTCTTAAGGAGATGACATTGAGCAATGGATGAAAGTCCTGCCCACCCCCATCCTACTGGGAGCTGTCAACACCCCTGGCATAGCATCTCCAGCACCTGCAAGCCTAGTGATCAGGGCTCAGAAACTGAGCTCCTCTCCCATGTAGCAGCACTTGTTGCCATCATGTTTGGCCTAATAAACTTTAGCAAGGCAGCAAGTCAGTGGCTCACAGTGCATTGCGAATGCAGTGCTGTGAGTAGAGGAAGCCCTCTGTCAGTGTGGTGTCTATCAGATGTATTTATTATGATGCTATGCAATATAGAGGCAACCTGAATCAAAGTCAGATTGTGATGACCAGGATTTAAACTTGACTGTGTGCGCGCTGGCGTCTTAAAATGTGTTCCTGGAGCAGCTGAATGCAATCTGCTGCCTGAGGCAAGGAGAAAGAGGACACCCCCCTTCTGTGCGTTGCAAGTCAAATCAGGAAGAGGGGGAGGGGCCCTCTTGGAGTCTAGCCCTTTTGATAATTCCAAATGTTGGGGAAGGAGAAGGCAGGGTGAGTGACAGATAAGAGTGTTAGTGATAATATTTCTAGGAAGCTGGCAACCCTGTCACTCTCCCAGGAGCCCCACCAGTTGTCCCACTCTTCCCCAGGATTTGTCCCGCGTGAGAAGGGTGAATGGTTTGGATTTGTGTGTACTGCACTTTTTCCGGGATGGTGCAAGGGAATTGGGTGTCCTAGGTGAACCTTGAAGAATTGCACTCCCCCAGCCCTCCCCACAAACAATTACAAATAATGCATTTATACATTTATATAGGTTTTACATGAAAAAGGGCATTCAAAGTACAGTCTTCTGAGGTAAAAATATCACTATATATATATTATGTTTACATCTAGTGCTGTGGTGCCAACCAGAAACCGTGAATAAAGCAAGAGAGACACTTGGAACTCATAATATATTAGGCCTGTGGAAAGTGCCTTAGGTAGGAGCTCGACTGTCAGAAAGCGATTGAATAAACTGAATTACTATTATCTCCCATTCCAAAATAGCACTAACTGCCAGCATTCAAACAGTATCAACCCTACCTATGAAAAAGTAACAATTCAAGATCTATGTGGATGACATTCAGTTCTTTGTACCATACTCCACATCCTGGTCTAATACCCTCGCAACTGTTAGCCATAGGTTGATTGTTTTGATGTGAAGGCAATCTCACAACCGCCTCAAATTAAACACTTCCAAAACCAACATTTTACATTTATCAACCATTCCTCATTCTGCTTGCAGTCCCCCCTCTCACTTACTCCTAGATGATGTATAAATTCCCATTGTATCGAAAGTCCACAATCTGTGTGCATCTTGATTCACGCCTATCCATGTCCCTTCATATTTCTAATACAGTAAGAAATTATTTTTACAAACTTCATCTGCTAAAACGTCTCTGACCTTTGCTGTTTGCCAATGATTTCCTTACTGTTCTTCAATCCCTTATCCTTACAGGCATTGACTACTGTAATGTCCTCTTTCTTGGCCTTCGTGACAATGCTCTCCGCCCTTTACAATTAATATAAAACACAGCCTCACACATTCTGACAGGCACTTCCCGCAAAGAACACATATCTCCAATCCTACACTCACTACATTGGCTCCCGGTCAAATTCAGAATTCTATCCTTCATTCACAATCTAATTCATAACGACTCCTCAACGTGACTGTGCACTCTACTTTGTATTTATCAACCCAGCAGAGAGCTCCACTCACTACATAAAAATTTTCTGGAGATACCATCTGTCCAGCTAACTAGATTAGACATCACCAGATGGCGTGCCTTCTCCGTTACTGGCCCTTCACTTTGGAATGCCCTCCTAGACCACCTAAGGCAAATAACATCACTCATAGACTTTAAACAAAATTTAAAGACATTCCTCTTCACTATGGCCTTCAGCTCCCTCCCAATGCCTCAATAAGTACTACCCCACTACTCAATAAGCACCATTTCTGGAGCCTCTCCTCCTTTTAGAATTTTCCCTTCCCACCTTATCCCAATCCTTATAGCTTAGCTTTCTTCCCTGTTTTTTTTTACAGTTATGTTTTTATGTCATTTTAAAATTATGTATATTTATTTGTAAACTTTTTTGCCTGATGTTTTAGTTGTAAAAGCAGTATATAAACTCTTTTAAATAAAAATAAATAAACCCTACCTATGAAAATGTAACATTGCAAATATTAGACTGGGTCCTAAAACACCAATACACCTCCTATTAAATAAACAAACAAACCAGGCTGCTATAAATCTCTACATAGAAACCTCATGATAGAGTACCTCACCTCGGTCACACATGCAGAACACACAGACCCTTACCAAATTTAGAATAGAGAGACCATAAAATACAACTAGAAACATGCAGAACAAAAATTCAACTGGAAACTGCAACAAGCCAGATTCTGAATGCACTGCAACAATGGAAAAACAGAAACTTCAACATTCCTCATAAAACATCAAACAATGCAATCAAGAAAAATAAAACAATCATAATAATAAAAACATTTTATTTATTTATTTACTTATGCAATTCTTATATACCGTTACACAGAACACAAGGTTCTATCTTTACGGTTTACATAATACAAGCTATTAAATAGTTGGAAAACAGAATAAATACAATAAAAACTTCAATAAAAATAGTAAGAAAGCTAAAATCTACTTGTAAAATAAAACTAAAATAACATAAGTATAGTTAAGTGTAACACCATCCCCGGGTGCAGATTACTACCCAATAAGGCCATAAAAGTATTTGATTTACTCTTTGGAGTTGGAACTTTCCCAGGCTAGCTTTACAAGGTCTCTTCCTTTCAGGGCCTGGATCCTTTGGGGGTATGAGATTACACCGAAGACCCCGAGTGCTAACGGTGATACCTTGTGTTCTTGTTCCTGGGAGAGAGGTACTTGTATGTCCCAGGGTGTGCTGGATGGGCCCAATAAAACAACTGGAGCCACTGCGTTAGTGTCCAAATTAAAGTTGTTACTGTTGAAACTGTATGAATATGGCACATGAGTTAATCCCATAGCACCACAATATGTGTTCTTTTACAATCTCCTCCTCAATTTGTACAGGAATATCTGGTGTCAGCCAGGGGAACTTCTACCCTCCAGGACTTGGAAAAATAGTCTCTAGGTGGGCAGGGTGTCCTTTGGATGGGCTGCAGCCCTTCCAGACAGCCAAAAATACCAAGTTACTGTCTTTGCACAGAGAGATAAAGTGTCTCTCTCTCTCTCTCTCTCTCCAGATGTGTGGAAGCACTGTTTGGGGGGTCTTCAAGGATGTTAGGCTTTGCCTTTTCTCACACTTAGTTGATTTCCTGGACTCCTTTGTATCTGGTACAGTTCTTTTACCTTCTGTATTGATCCCTGATGGGAGGGATCCCCTAAAGCGGGATTCTCTGTGCTTCACTCAGGAAGGAGGGGCAGCCAGAACTTCCTCCTGGATCTTGAAACCAACTCTTTCCAAAAAAAAAGAAAGAAACTGAGAATAACACCAGAGTGTATCCTCTCTGCAGGTCACCACTTCAGGGGGCAGGGTTTCCCTAACCTGCACAGCCCCAGACACAGGGTTCCCCGTTCCCTGGGCCCAGGCGGTGTACAGGCTCTCGCAGCAAGGCTCCTACCACTTAAAATAGTAAACCCAAAATATGTACCCAGAGGAAAAATATCCAACCAGCCAGTAAGTGGACTGGAAAGGAAAACCCCTTCCGACCCTGGTCAGGACCACCAAGCAGGGTTTGCCTGGCTACTCTGACTGGGCTCCTAATCTTGTACTAACCAGAAGGGACTGCCCCCCCCCCCCCCCTAAGCTCCAGGCAGAGCACTGCTGTAAATCCTCACCAGGGGGGACGGCCATTCAGGACCCTGCAAAGGGAGGGGCTGCATATGAATGGAAACCTCCCCCTTACTTCCATCCTGCATTAAGCTGGCTGACATCTGAGAAGCCAGCACTTACTGGTGGCGTGACTGTAGGCTCCGCTACATAAGAATAAGTATTTCAAGACAGCTGACAAATAGAACATTAAACATTTGTATAGGAGTTTAGTTATTTAAAAAGGTCCTAAAAATCCTATAAAATATTTCAGAAGAGCAGGCACATCAAGTAACACCCAATAATGAATAAGGATATACTATAAGTTCCCCACTCTCCATACCTGAGAACCTCCTGATTTCCAGTCACCCTGAGATTGTTGTGGATTAGTGGAGAGAGGGAATGCACAGCAGCCTTCCCACCCGCTAAGGCCCACGCGACACAGCTTCCTGTCCTGGGCCCACTCGGGCGGGAAGAGCAAGGAGTGGAAATCATTGTAGACCTGCCTAAAACTGTAGCGCTCTCGGCAGCCGCCTGGTTCATCTACTTGGCCATGCACGCTCTCCCATTCACCCCCCACCCCATGCATTCTAACTTCTCCTCTGTTTCCCACCCCTTCCCTCCCCTCCCCTCTCAATTCCTTCACTCACTCGGGCCTCCCGCTTCTCTTTTGCTCACTCACCCCTTCCCTTCCTTTTCCTGCCTTGCCTCACCTCCGCCTCCTCAGTGGAGCTCCCGTGAGGGGTAGGAGCCCCGCGGGTAGGTCACTCAATCCGTGCCACTGTGGTTCTTTTCTTCTGTCTGCGGGGACGCCAGTAAAACTGCACGCCGGAGCCTTTGGTCTGGATGCAGGGTGAGGTCACGGCAGGAGTGTTTTAGGGGGCACTTCTGCCTGCGGTAGCTGCCTCACCCTACCTAAACATAGAACCTGTTGTATTCGATTAATGCAAGCTGGAAATGCAAGTCATTTCATCAGTGGAAAATGGGGAAAGTGCTGTTAGCTTATCTAGAATTGTTCTTTACAAGCCGTGAACTGCAAGGGTTAATTTGAAGAGTAATTATTGAAGCGCTGGTGTGTGTTTCCAGGCAGAGGACCATTGCTAGTGTAGCTGGGCTAAACAGGAGGGGGAAATGAGATTAAAAATGAGGGGAAAAGTCCAGTGTTAGATGTCTTTTTTGTCATACTTATTTAACAAAAATAAAGAAAAAAGGTGTGCGACCTCTAGCCGAAAATCTTTTACCAGAGTTGTTCATGTTGTGATATTATGTTTTCACTTGGAGCTGTGTGAAGCCCACATAGAAATCTAGCAATCAACTTTCCAATATACTTTCATTTGTAATGGTGGCAGTCATTTAGGTTGAGTTTTGAAAAACTTTAAATGCCAGGTGCTTCTCAGGAATTAACAACAAAAAAAAAGCAGATCAATTCACCTCAGTTCTTTCTGGCCTCTGGAGGATAAATATTGGAAAATATCTGTATCTTGCTGAACAGCCACTGATGTAGGAGGAGCCACTCAGAGGATATTCAGTAGAAGAAAACATTTATCACGGTTTGAAATAATAATCCACATGTTCTGAACGAGGAGAGGAGCCCCTGTAGATGCTTTGTAATGCCCTTCATTCTGCTCACTAACACGCCGATACAGTACAGTGCGCTCCATCGGAGCCCTTGGATGCGCGTTTTCCCTTACCCCTTATTCAGTAAGGGGGCGGAAAACGCGCATCCAACTCGCTGCACCTAATAGCGCCCTCAACATGCAAATGCATGTTGATGGCCCTATTAGTTATTCCCGCGAGATACAGAAAGTAAAATGTGCAGCCAAGCCGCACATTTTACTTTAAGAAGGGAAAGTGCACAGAAAAGCAGTAAAAACTGCTTTTCTGTGCACTCTCCGACTTAATATCATGGTGATATTAAGTTGGAGGTCCCGCAGGGTAAAAAAAAAAAAAAAATGTAAAATGGGCCGGCAGCTGTTGGGCCGAAAACCAGACGCTCAATTTTGCCGGCATCCGGTTTCCAAGCCCGTGGCTGTCAGCGGGCTCGAGAACCGACACCGGCAAAATTGAGCGTCGGCTGTCAAACCTGCTGACAGCTGCCGCTCCGGGCTAAAAGGAGGCGCTAGGGACGCGCTAGTGTCCCTAGCGCCTCCTTTTGCCCGTTTCTACCGCACCACCTAATTTAAATACAGAATCGCACGCACCGGCGAGTGGCCGTTCGTCCGCTCTCCCGCGGACTTTACTGAATCGGCCTGAAACTCAGGAGATGCATGTGCGCTCTTTATTTTATCTCTGCAAGCCCTTGGAGTCAAATCTGAGACTGCCAGAGTGCAGCCACAGCTATGCAGTTTCCATTACTTCCCATGGGAACACTTTAATATTTTGGGGTTTGTTTTTTTTTTGGTTTTTTTTGAGTAGAAAACCTGGCTGGAGTGAGACCCCTCCCCCCCCCCCTTTTTTTTTTTTTTTTTTTTTTTTTTAAAACATCTGCACCGAAAATACATTTTGACAGCTTTCCCCTATTTTTAAAAAAACAGCTTTAAATTTTCTCATGCAAATGCTGCTTTGAAAGAGCCATGACTCCCTCCCCCTCCCCCCCAACTGTCTTGGCCTTTTTTTTTTTTTTTAAAGTCTGACACATTTTAAACAGTTTTATATACCGTCGAATGGAAACAATCCGTCTCAACGGTTCACAAAATTGAAACATAATACAAACTAAAAATAATTGGAAGAATGAAAATACATAATAAAATATTATAAAAAAACACATTACTTTACCCACCACTTGTAGCACCTCTGGCTTCCTAACTGGAGGCTTTTTCCTTACACAGACACACACCCCCTCTCATCTTCCTTGCCAAACAGCACAGTGGATGGTTTCCCCAGGGCCGCAGGGTGACACAAGCCCCATGGTCATACAGCGGTGCTACCAGTCGTTCTCACTGGCTGCTTATAGCACTGTCCAGCTCCTCTGCCAGGTTATTGACATTGAGTGATCTCAGGGGCGTTAAATCTGCCTCTCTCTGAAAAGGGATAATTAGTCATGCGTGTTGTAAAGAAGCTGATTTATTTAGAGTCGGCTCGTGCCTTTTCATTGGTAGCCCAAATAATGTACTCCTAGTAGGAGTTTATCTGAAAAACTTCCTGAAAGATATTGATTTTCCTCCCCCCCCCTCCCCCCTCCCCCCCATGATTTGCGGTGCCTCTGAGCAGCTAATTATTTATGTATGCGTTTATATAGTTATCTTATTTAAATAAACACCAGAACGTGGTTGCTTTTAGCCAAACTTTTTTCAAATATCTTTTTGCTGGAAATTTTTCTATGCCACAGATTTGACTGGATTGAACCTACACTTCATTTGCTTCAACTGCTAGTTAAGTTATCTTTAAAACAAAACTTTCCTGTAATACTGCTTTAGGTAAAACTGTGGTCACTGTGACTTCTCCCTCTCTCTCTTGATTTTTTTTTTTTAAATATATATATTCCATCTTTCTCAGAGTGAATTACATTCAGGGAATGTAGGTATTTCCCTATTCCAAGAGTGCTTACGCTCTGACAGGCCGATACAGTACAGTGCGCTCCGACGGAGCACACTGTTAACCTGCTCTTGGACGCGCGTTTTCCCTTACCCCTTATTCAGTAAGGGGAGGAAAACGTGCGTCCAACCCGCGGCACCTAATAGCGCCCTCAACATGCAAATGCATGTTGATGGCCCTATTAGGTATGCGCGCGGGATACAGAAAGTAAAATGCACAGCCAAGCCGCACATTTTACTCTAAGAAATTAGCGCCTACCCAAACGTAGGCGCTAGTTTTTGCCGGCACTGGGAAAGTGCACAGAAAAGTAGTAAAAACTGCTTTTCTGTGTACCCTCCGTCTTAATATCATAGCAATATTAAGTTGGAGGTCCCGAAGGGTAAAAAAAGAAAAAATTTAAAATGGGCCGGCAGCTGTCGGGCCGAAAACTGGACGCTCAATTTTGCCGGCGTCCGGTTGCCGAGCCCGTGGCTGTCAGCGGGCTCGAGAATCGACGCCAGCAAAATTGAGCGTCAGCTGTCAAACCCGCTGACAGTCGCTGTTCCTGTCCAAAAAGAGGCGCTAGGGACGCGCTAGTGTCCCTAGCGCCTCTTTTTACTGCCGGGCCTAATTTAAATACATTTTTTTTACTGTATCGCGCGCACAGGAGAGCGGGTGCTCGCCCGCTCTCCCGCGTTTTTTACTATATCTGCCCGTGAGTTTGTACCTGAGGCAGTGGCAGGTTGAAATAACTTGCGCAGGGTCACGAGGAGCGGCATCATGATTTGCATCCTGACTTCCCTCGTCTGCAGCCCCCTGCTCTAACCAGGAGGCTGCTCCTCCACTCTGTTCCCTATCCAGAGTTGTCACTTTAGCTCTCTCTCCCTTTTCGGTATCTGCCGTGTCTCTCTCCCTTACCACTCTGCTGCCTCCACCTGCATCCTTTCTCCTCCTGCCTGTCCGATGCTGTCTCTGCTTCCCTCCCAGTCCTGCTGATGGTGCTCTCTGTCTCCTCTTCCTGGTCTGCTATTGCAGTCCTTGGGGGAAAACAAATTGCAACAGCCTGCTGACCCATTGTTAAACAAAATTCTTCTTAGTACATGGATATTGGCCTAACACATTCTTCCAAGGCGATTGTAACACTGCCAAATGGAATTGGTTGTGAAAGACCATGAGAAGAAAGCCGAATCGTGCAGCAGTGAGCCTTTTTATTTAAGTCTAAAAGCTGTGCTTTGTTTAAAAAAATTTTTTTTAACTTTTTATTTATAGAAGATACAGTATTAAACAAGGAAACATCATTAACACACAGGGAAAAAAGTCTTAAATTAACACTGTATTGTGGAGAACGGCTGTGTCCATAACAAATATAATTTCTGGGAGGAAGCAAGTGATGGTGGATGCCTTACCCAGCAGAGGCAACCCCTCCACTCCACCCCCACTGCGCAGTACAGGGATGCAATGGGGGTGGGGAAGAGGATGTTAGGGGCATGGGGGGGAGGGGGGAGGGATGGGAAGTGATTATACCAGAGGTGTGGGGATGGAGGGAGAGAAGATGACGGTGTGACATGACCGGGAGAACCCAGCGAGACACCCAAAAAAAAAAAAGTTGGGAATTGCCACCGTAAGCTCCGTAGCATCTCTGGAGTCAAGCGGGAGTTCGTGTCGCCACCAGCACTGCCGATGGTTCTGCGACCGCGTAGGACCTGTAAGGAGCAGCGAGAGTCTGGCCCAAGAGCCCCGTGGCACCCTTGGCTGGGGGTGGTGGGCAGGAGAGGGAAGTTTTTACCTGGGGCTTTGCCTTTACGCGGTGCTTCTAGCATGCACTTTACAATGCGTTCAGACTTTTTAAGTGAATGGAATTGAAGGCAAGAGGATTATCACAAAATTAACGTTTGGGTGTTAATGTTACAGGCTAGGTTAAGAATTTCATTAGATCACACTGTTGAAAAGTTGTGGAATGGAATGATTACATTTTTGAGATCTGTTTTAAATGGCACAATATTATCTGATTAATAACTCTCTATTGCTAGGTCTTCCAGTCTTATCTACAAAACCCTTACAGATGGTGCAGAACTCTGCGGCGAGGTTACTCACCAACACAAATAAAAGAGCCCACATCACACCAATTCTCCACAGCCTTCACTGGCTTCCTATAAAAGCCAGAATTACCTTCAAGACATTATCAATGATCCACAAAGATGATATGGGCATCGCCCATCTAAATCTAAACTCGCAACTCCGCCCTCACACATCACAAAGACCTATCAGATACAACTACAAAGGTTCCTTATATGCTCCCCCGATCAAAACTTTACTAACTAAACGAGCACTCTCCACTGCCGGGCCCACCCTCTGGAACTCATTACCGCCGGATCTACGACAAGAGTCATGTCATCTAACTTTTAAGAAAAACCTAAAAACATGGCTCTTCCGGCAAGCCTATCCAGAATCGCAGGAACACTCCGACACCGGTCAAAGAGCAAAATAGTCCACTATAAGTTTCACTATAAGTTCCACTATAAGTTCCACGACCGCCCTTACCCCCTCAAGGCCCTATTACGCCCGATCTGGACAGACCACGTGTTTTAAAAAGACTTCTTTGTTGATGCATTAGTTCTCTAGCTCATGTGTTACTCATGTTTTTTTTGCCCATCAATACTGTTCTCCGTTACCTGTTTACCCCTATTTAGCCTACCCTCTTTTTTAACTATTCCCTACACTTATTCATGTTATTTTGACGAGTTATTGTTGTCTATTTAATAATTATGTTCTTATGTTCAGAAACTCTGTTTAATGTAACGCCTCAACTGCAACAGTTTTGTTCTATGTAAACCGACCTGATTTGATATTTGTATTGAGAAGGTCGGTATATAAAAATCCTAAATAAATAAATATTTATTTTTTAACCATAATTCTCATTTGCGTGCACATTTTTTTTTTTTTTTGTATGTTAGGTCATTGTCGTCTACTTTTCTGCTTCAGTGACTTTTTCTTCAGTGCCAGATCTTGATGTCTCTCACAAATTATCACTCGGCCTTCAACATAAATATTGCTGCTGATGCTTTCGTCTACCTACAAATCACTTTCTTACGGTCTAGGACTTGCCTGGCTACTGTAAAGACTCTGCTGATGCCTTCTGACAAAATATTGCAACTCTCATTTATTCCCAGCCCTCTCTAAAATTATTCCCTCCATCCTCTCAAAATTCCTTTGGCCCCAATCCCTTCATCACTTGCCCCCTCGATTCCCAGCTGTCTCGTCACTGTTCTCACCCACTCTGCCATCTCTGCTTTGGCATCGCATTCCCCTGTTCCCTGACCTTCACTCTATTACCAAACCTTGTTGCATCTTTCTGCACAGCTCATTCCTTCCATGACCAAAACTGTTGCCCATATCTTGATCTTTTTCCTTCAATAATTGAAATGTCTACTCTTTGGCCTCCACATCTTCCCCGTTCTATCTTTTAGAGTTCATCAGATTGCAGTGGCAAGAATCCTTTTCTTCTCACACACCTCCTTTCCTGCCTAACTTTCTTTTTTTTTTAATCTTGTTTCTCTCCACTGACTCCCCAAATGCTGCTTCTCTCTCCATATCCCTACACCTGCATCTCAGCCCTGCCGTTTCTTTGTGTTCCTTCTGTGCAATTGGCTGAGCACAGGCTTCTCTCTGTTCAGTTTGCTTTCACCTGCAAGCCATTTGCTTTACTGTTAATCAATCCTCTTATTTGGGAGTGAGGTCTGGTGTCTTATCACTTACCCCAAACTATACAGAATGGGACAGAACCCCAATATAAATCAGATACCTCCAGTTCTGTAAACACTCTGTGTTCACAGAAACAGCCCTAATAATGGATGCAGTGCAGACTTAGGAAGCTTCTCTTTACTAATCACCATACAAAAAAAAGAATATTCAGATTTTGGTGTTATCCCAATAAGTTACACAAACTCCCTCCCTACCAGGCTCTCTGAAGTAACACAAAACCTTGGGAAAAATAACACACTCGGCACCTACGTAGAAAACCAATCCTGCCAATCCAGCACTAAAACCTGGAATTAAAACTACAGCTCGGTATATGAAAAGATGGCAATGCAAATATTGCAGTGTGCCCTATTGGGAGAAACAAATTGTAAAGCAGAACAAGCTGGACTTCTACAGATGTTTACACAGAAAATATATGGTAGCAGAATACTTCACCGCAGTCAGAAACGCAAAACACACAAATACAGGCTAGAAATAGAAAGATGCAGACAAAAACTAAACTGGAAACCTCAAGAAGCCAGACTCTGTTTGCGATGCAACACTAGAGAAATAGAAATGCATTTCCTTCTGAGCTGTACAAAATAAAAAGATATCAGAGAGACACATTTTCCAAAATTGGTAGAGAAAATCCAAGTTTCCCCACAAAAGAATGAGCAGGAAAAAACTCTATAATCCTGGAGGAAAGAGGAGAAACAGCAGCTATAGCAGCAAAATGTGTGGGATCCTGCCACCTGATCAGGGACAATTTGGACTGGCACCAGAATCTGACATGTCCCTGATACTGTACTTCCTGTAACCTGTACCTTTATTGGACTTATTACCATTTTGCCATTTTTTTTCACTTTTCCTAACCTTTTATTTTAATTCTATATATTACTTTAGCCACACATGAAAAATTGTTATGCCAAACATTAATCTGAGTTGGAATCAGTTTGTAACATGTCCTTCCCGTTTTTGTTATTTCAAAGCCCAAAGATGCACTTCAGAAAGGAATATTACATGAAGCTCACTTCTCCTCCTCCCATCTGAATCTCTCTCATTCAGTTTACACTGGGGCTGATCCTGTAAAATGCACTCGGCTGTTTAACACGGGTTTGGCCGTATGTTTTCGACCGGCGTCTATTATCCCTTATACTGTAAGGGGTTTAGTGCCTTGAAAACATGTGGCCAAACCCCCTGAAAACTAATAGAGTTCATCACATGCAAATGCATGTTGATGAGGCTATTAGTTAATTGCCCAGGATTCTGAAAGTAAAATGTGCGGCTAATCTGCACATTTTATGCTCATAAATTAATGCCCGCAGTAGTTAATTTATGAGCAGCCTGAAAAAGTGTACAGAAAAGCAGAAAATACTGCTTTTCTGTACACCCTCCAACTTAATATCCTAGCAATATTAAGTTGGAAGAACCAAAAACGTAAAAAAAAAAAAAAAAAAGTGCCAGCCAGTCCGATTAGAGAACGGACGCTCAATTTTACTGGCGTCTGTTTTTCTAACTGATCACCGTCAGCAGGTTCGGAAAACAGACACTCATAAAATTGAGTAACAGTTTCCTGAATCCGCTGATAGAGCCACCTCTCCTGGGCCAAAGAGCTGCTAGGGGCGCGTAATCGTCCCTAGCGTCTCCTTTTAGTGCGACCCCCCCCCCCCCCCCCTCATTTAAATATAGGATCACGCGCCCAGGAGAGGTGGCTGGGCGCGCATTGGGAGAGCGGACACTCAACACGGAGCACTCGTTCTCCCGTGATCCTTTCTGAATCGGCCTGACTGTAAGCTGTGTAGGAAGCTCCTCACTTCCCAGTCTTCAGTGCCTGCATAACTTGTGTTTGTTTTCATACCCTTTATGAGGACACATTGACCTTGCACTCTGCTAGACAGATAATCAATAGATGCAAGAATACACAGTGATGGCAGGAAGAAACTGTGCACTTTGCTCACAGCTGGTTGTTTGGGCCCTTCGTTTTTGTCATCTTAACGTTTATTGATGTTCCCCTTCTAAATTTGGGTTTTCTCTGAGGGATCCTGTGAACCAATTTGTCATTGATGCGGTGCCTGCATCCTCTTGCTCCTGGGGGAATTCTCTCTCTGCACAATAATTTAAAAATTCTGCAGAATTCTGAATGCATTATTTGTCAAAATAACAAAATATAAATCACTCTCTTGAGCAATAATTAATTTAAAATGCAATATAAAAGTTCCCATTCAGAAATGCATAATTGTTTTAATTCAGAATTTCCCCAGAAGTACTGTAAAAGTACATCATAAGGCCCGCACCCTCTCTCCAGGCTTCAGTCCCCACAGTGTGCTCAGTCCCATCCTTCCCTCCTACTTACCAGACTAAATCTCCAGCTCTGTCCCTGCCTCAGCTCACTCTCCCTTTCTCCCCTACCCTAGCTTAACACCCACTCCCAGTTCTTTCCCTCCTTCATCTCACCATGGCTCAACAGCCGCCCCCCTGCTCTGCTCTTTCTCCCTTATCTATTTCCATCCAGGCCTTTTTCCCCCAACCCCCTAAGTTCAACAATCATTCTCCCTGTCAGACTCATCCCCCCCCCCCCCTCCAACTTCAATCTCTGTTCTTAGTGTTATGGGGCGCTATCCTTTTAAGCCTGCTGGCCTTGATGTCACCTCTGTCCTGGGCTGCTAGACAGGCTCTGGGACGGCTTAAATTAAAATTAAAATTAAAAACAGACAAAAATCTCCGAAGGCAAGCTTCCTGACTGGCTGTGCTTCTGAATTGGAGAGGGAATCACTGACTGCACACGGCAGGAGAAGTTGCCGTCCCCGGTGGTGATTGGGAGCAGCGCAGGAACAGTGAGTGCACCGCATATAGGCTTTACTGGCGGCAGCCCAACCATGGAAGAGGGAAAGGAAACATCATCCGTCCTCTTCTGGCTAACGCAGACCCGGTCGCTAATCTCTTTCCTCTTTCTCTGGTTTGGGCGCGTGGTTGCACCTATGGCAGATTCTGTACCCAAGATAGAAAATTCTGTGCGGGTGGGGAATTCTGAGAAAATTCTGCAGTGCACAATTAGGCATAATCTTCTCTGCCATGCCCCTGGAGGAGTCAGCACTTAAGCCCCAGGAAGGCAAACCTCTGCCAGATCTTTTGGAAAGGCCTTTGGCAGGTGCCTCTGATGCTGCTGCAGGAAGGGGAGGCAACTTCAGATGTGACTGCCATGACCAAGGGATGGCTCTGAGGATTGGAAAGTTCAGACCAGCTAGATGCCGCTGTGCTCATTTGAATAATTTGGCCAAAAGAGGAGGCACCGGGAGGAAGGACAGTACCTGGTGGACGGAGTATAACGGGAGATCAACATGAAACTCTTGGGGGTCATGGTGACCGCGGGACTTCCTCAGCTTAGTCTCTTCGTCTGCTAAGGATGTCAGATCTCGAGGTGATCTGGAAGGCAGTTTGTCTCTCGGCTCACGTTTCTGAACTAACTGTGTAGCTAAAGGGATTTGGCTTTAAATTTCTTATTTGTGGAATAAAAGGTTCAGGGTCAGCCTGGGAAGGGAACATTGAGGAAATTAAAGATAATTCAGCCCTACAATATATAGCATGAAATGACTAGAGAAATCTGTTTGGAAGAGGGACCTGCGTTTCCTTAATTTCTTAAAGTGCCTATGGTAGCACCTGGAGGCAGGTTTAATGGTTAAGTTTATCGAGGCACTTAAAATGCCTCTTGAGACTCTCTTCTGGTTTTGTATCTGCTCCAGTCTAGGGAGATTGCTGATGCGCGGGGCACGGTTGTGCTGTGACGGTTTAGATGTGTCCGTGCTGTTAGAAGTTGGGAAGGAGAGATGGTGGCAAGTTCGGTATTGATAATCTCCTTTTAGAGCCAGATAGAGAGTGGGTCTTAAAACTCTGCTTTAGACACGTCCTATGATTTGTTTCAAGATTGGAAAGTCCTCGTGTTCCCTGATGTGGTGCGTGCCATAGGGAGAAGGAAAATGCTTCTTGAATTAAGGTCTGGAGGAGCACATGTAGGTGCTTGCTTCTTGAATTTGCCTCGGGAATGTCTTGTGTTTTCCTCTGCCTTTAATGTCTCAGATAGGCCTTTGGGTCCCTGCTGATTACTCCTTATGTTTTCATGATATGCTTTCTATGTTTCTGGCCACGATCATCCTGTTAAGCCCTTTTCCCCCCTGGCAGGATGTTGATTGCCAAGGTGACTCATTGGATATTTCGCTCATGGGAGGGAAGAGCACTGGAAAAGGTGCTGCTCTGGTGAGCCGAGGCTGGAAATGTTGCAGCTGTGGAAGGAGGGTTTGGTTGCATCCAGCCCATCCTTTATTGCACATGTAAATAATTGGTTCAACAAAACCAGAATTATAAACAAAACGGCTGTGTTTGGAACGTGAGTAGTTTTGTGTACTGGCCGGACTCTGTGCATTAGGATGTCATTTTGCATTTGCTCGTGGCGAGGCTGGATTAAAGCTGCAAAAGCCCCGGTGGGAGCATTGAAGGTGAACAAGCCACTTTATTGATTTTTCTACACCATTGGCAGTAGACACTACTGTTTTCTGAACAGGAGATGTTTTATAGCAGGCGAGAAGATATCTGTCTGACTGGACAACAGGAAGCTGTCCATAGAAGATGCAGTGTGCTGAAGGAGTAATGCCGTGAGTAGCATCATTTTCTCCCACCCTCTGATTTGTACATGTGTGTGTTGGAGTAAGGGTGAGAAATCAGTGTTGATGCTCTTCTGCTGGTATGCATCTCTGTCTGCTGTTGGACTTTACAATACATTCTAATTAATAAAACAATTTGCTGTCTAACCATGTTCATGGTACTCTAATTCTCTAATAATTGTTATCATTTATAGTTTGGATTTATGTAGCACCATAATGCGAGGTCTCTCTGTACTTTTTGGCTTAGTACTTCAGATGACTTAAACTTAAATTGTGGAGCCACCACTAGGGTAGAGTCTGCTAGCACGTTTTGGTATTTGAATACCATGGAAATTATGATGTGGGGTGAAGAAGTAATTTTTGCTAATACCTGCTTAATGTTTGGTAATGTGAGTGACTTTTTTTTTTTTTTTTTCTCAAGATCATACAGAATCAATGGAGATCTTGGACCATAAATTTGTTTGCTTCTCGAACCACATGACTAGACCATTCTACCTGTCTTTCATATTCCCTGTTAGCTTCTAATCAGATGATGAGTATAATATAGATAGAAATATAGTATAATATGCGGCAGGTAATTGTAATGGTAACAGGTACCATGCTCTGCTCAACAGTCTTTATCAATTCCCTTTTTAGCAAAACCAAAATGCTATGAGCTGGAGCACAGTCTTTGTGTTTTGGGCCACTGCGATTCAGGAAGTGGCCAAAATATAGCTCTTTGAGTAAGTTTTCCCTATGATTAGTGTAATTGATTAAAATATGGGGCTACTCAACACATCAGGGAGGGTATGGCATAGACCAGACTAGAGAGTGCTTCCCAATCAGTGTGCCTTCAGACCTTATCAGGTCTGTGCCCTGGAAGTTACCACTGCCTGAGGCTCAGACCTATATCAGAACCTGGGCTCTATTCTAAGCCCCTCACAGCAACACAAGTCACCAGCAGTGGTTCATAAACATGTAGGAGTTTGAGAACATGTGTAATCATACATGATTCTTTTGCCAAGCTACACCATGAGCCCTGGAGTGTGCTACAATTAAGTATGTCATACTGGGTCAGGCCAGGGGTCCATCAAGTCCAATATCCTGTCTCCAGCAATGGCCAATCCAAGTCATAAGTGCCTGGCAAGATCCCAAACATTAGATAGATCCCATTCTACTAATGCCGGCTATTTCCTATTGATTGATACTAGTTTATGGACTTTTCCTCCAGGAAATTAGCCAAATCTTTTTTAAACCCAGCTACACTAATTGCCTTAACCACATCCTATGGAAATTAATTCCAGAGCTTGGGTGTTGAGTGAAAACTGAATTTTCTCCAGTTTTGTTTTAAATGTGCTGCTTGCTAATTTCATGGCATGCCCCCTAGTCCTTTTATTATCCGAAAGAGTAAATAACCAATTCACATTTACTTGTTCAAGTTCTTTCATGATTTTATAGACCTCTATCATGTCTCTTCTCCAAGCTGGAAAACCACACACTTAGGAATCTTTTTTCAAAGTGCTTAAAAAAGTGGGGAACATCTCATATATAAATGATAGGTGCTGCTTTTTATGTCCTTTTTTAACAAAGACCAGCATTCACGTATTATGGTGAAATCATATATTCATGTGTCACCAAAGTGATTATGCACCCCTTCAAAATATAATCATAGGGCTCCATACTTTTTGTTTATCTTATAATCCACAAACTTAATTCATTCCAAAATAGAACAAAAGGCACTCTTATCTTATAACGCCACGATGCTTAATCTGCTCTAGGCTGGAACAAAAGACATTTGTGCATTTTATCCAGTTAGTTTCATAATACACGGCCCGACACGGCTCGTGTTTCGAAAAACCTTCCTCAGGGGCCTCAGAAATATGTATTTACCAACTTCTGAAGGAAAAACTAAATATAGCATTAAAACCAACTTATATATTCCAAAACAAGTAATTTAATTATCAAAATTCATACATGTTAGCTCCGGCATCTATACCCGTGTTTCAAAAGTGGCCATGCCGTTTCCAGGAAGGATCCGCCATTTTACCTCGCTCAATTTTTAAACCCTCCTTTAACTAACTCTCAACCAATCAGTGACAAAAGGAGATCTCTACAAGAACCAATAGAATAATCCCACCTGTTCTTTTAAATCAGTGTCATCCATTCAATACTGTCATTCATTCCATAAGGAAATTGAGATGATAAATTGTAAATCCAACGCTGTTCTTTGTAATTCAAAAGAGAGCGCGAATCCCCTCCCCTATTTGACATTTGCACTACATCCAAAATAGTCCATCTTAATTGTTCAAACTCACAGTATACGGACATCACAACTCCTGCATGATTGATACCAAAAACATTAGTGGTTGAACAGCAGAAGGACAGGCAGAGCGGGCCACTTGGTTTTTAATATTAGGCCCTCTTTTAAAAGAAATTAATGGTTCCTCAGAGAAAACAGGATATAATTGTAGAATGTGCCAATGGCGATAAATGCTTTGAACTATCGCTGAGGACTTATCAGTATGTTGTAAACACAAACGTTCTTAGACATTGAACGTTTGGCCTGATATTCTAATAATGAGGACCCTGTCAAACACTGTTTACAAAAAAATCATGTGTTTGAACAATTAAGAAGGACTATTTTGGATGTAGTGCAAATGTCAAATAGGGGAGGGGATTCGCGCTCTCTTTTGAATTACAAAGAACAGCGTTGGATTTACAATTTATCATCTCAATTTCCTTATGGAATGAATCAAGTATTGAATGGATGACACTGATTTAAAAGAACAGGTGGGATTATTCTATTGGTTCTTGTAGAGATCTCCTTTTGTCACCGATTGGTTGAGAGTTAGTTAAAGGAGGGTTTAAAAATTGAGCGAGGTAAAATGGCGGATCCTTCCTGGAAACGGCATGGCCACTTTTGAAACACGGGTATAGATGCCGGAGCTAACATGTATGAATTTTGATAATTAAATTACTTGTTTTGGAATATATAAGTTGGTTTTAATGCTATATTTAGTTTTTCCTTCAGAAGTTGGTAAATACATATTTCTGAGGCCCCTGAGGAAGGTTTTTCGAAACACGAGCCGTGTCAGGCCGTGTATTATGAAACTAACCGGACAAAATGCACAAATGTCATCTGTTCCAGCCTAGAGTGGATTAAACATAGTGGCGTTATAAGATTGCCTTTTGTTTTATTTTAGAGCAAATTAAGTTTGTTAGATATAGAGTGCTCCGTATATAAGAGGCACGTATATATGAACCGTAAACTAGCTACGAAAGCGAAGCAGTGTCAATAGGGTATGAGCTGGAGGGAGGGGGAGGCTTGCCGGGTTCAAGGGGTTGGAATGGGGGATGAGGCTGGGTTATATTTCATTATATTTCATCTGCCATATGGATGACCAATCTTCCAGTCTTGCAAGGTCCTCCTGCAATTTATTACAATCTGCTTGTGATTAACTACTCTGAATAATTGTCATCTGCAAATTTGATCACCTCACTTGTTATACTCCTTTCGAGATCATTTATAAATACAGTATATTAAAAGGCACCGGTCCAGGTACAGATCCCTGAGGCACTCCACTGTTTGCCTTTTTCCACTGTGAAAACAGACCATTTAATCCTACTCTCTGATTTTTGTCTTTTAACCAGTTTGCAATCCACAAAAGGACTTTGCCTCCTAACCCATGACTTTTTAATTTTTTTAGAAGCTTCTCATGAGGGACTCTGTCAGTTGTCTTCTGAAAATCCAAATACACCACATCTGTTGGTTCACTTTTATCCACATGTATGCTCATCCCTTCATAAAAATGTAGCAGATCTATGGGGCAAGATTGTGTCCCATTAAATCATGTCTGTCTATATGTTCTGTGATTTTATTCTTTATAATAGTTTCCACGATTTTTCCCGGCACTGAAATCAGGCTCACTGATGTACCAGATCACCTCCTGGAGCCCTTTTTAAACATTGGGGTTACATTGGCCACCTTCCAGTCTTAAGAAGATAAGAAACTGCCATGCTGGGTCAAACCAAGGCTCCATCAAGCCCAGCATCCTGTTTCCAACAGAGGCCAAACCAGGTCACAAGAACCCAAACATCAAGAAGATCCCTTGCTACTGATGCAATTAATAGCAGTGGCTATTCCCTAAGTAAACTTGATTAATAGCAGTTAATGGATTTCTCCTCCAAGAACTTATCCAAACCTTTTTTGAACCCAGCTACACTAACTGCACTAACCACATCCTCTGGCAACAAATTCCAGAGCTTAATTGTGCGTTGAGTGAAAAAGAATTTTCTCTGATTAGTCTTAAATGTGCTACTTGCTAACTTCATGGAATGCCCCCTGGTCTTATATGGGGACAATAATTAAATTTATGGCTCTAGCACTAAACTTTCAAAAAGGAAACTTTGATAAATGAGAAAAATAGAAAAAACTGAAAGGTGTAATTACAAAGGTTAAGTGTGTACAAAATGCATAGAAATTGTTAAAATACCATCTTAGAAGCATAGTCCAGATTTATTCTATGTATTAGGAAAGGTGGAAGAAAGGCTAAACAATTGCTGACATGGTTAAAAGGTGAGGTGAAAGAGGCTATTTTAGCCAAAAGATCTTCCTTCAAAAATGGGAAGAATCCATCAGAAGAAAATAGGATAAAGTATAAGCATTGGCAAGTTAAATGTAAAACACTGATGAGACATGCTAAGAGAGAATTCGAAAAGAAGTTGGCCGTAGATGCAAAAACTCATAATAAAAACTTTTAAAAATATATCTGAAGCAGGAAGTCTGCGAGGGTGTCCGTTGGACCATTAGATGATTAAGGGGTTAAAGGGCACTTAGGGGAAGATAAGGCCATGGTGGAAAGGCTAAATGAATTCCTTGCTTCGGTGTTTACTGATGAGGATGCTGGAGAGAGACCAGTTCTGCAGGCAGTTTTCAAGGGTGCAGCGTACAGGGCATGGATAGCTGGGCCCTGTGCTTTGTACAGCACTCACGTGGCATACAGCACCTCCTTATTAACTCCCCCCCGGAGCTTCCTCCTTTGAGTCCTTCCACCCTCTCATCCCCTGGTTGAGTAAGACTGGGTGAGCGTGCACTGAGCGCTGGATGTGACTCATCACAAGGATTGGGAGTAGCTCTGGCAAGCCACATGTGACAGCCAGGGTTAAGTAACTGAACTTGGCTGCCCACGTTACAATGACTTATAGAAGGGACTGGTCCATCGGATGGGTTCATGTGTCTCCGCCCCCTCCCCTTTCCCTTTATTTAAAATTTGGAAGAGAGATTTGTGGGGCTTTTGGTGGCTCTCCGGCTCTTCTTTTGACCATATGAGAACTCTCCCACGTCCTCATTGCCTGCCCTGTGGAGGCTGGTATGCCACACAACACTTTTTTTTTTGTTGATTATAGGTATGACTCGGGGCTTGGAAAGATTGGGGGAAACTCTGGAATATAGCGGAAAAAAAAAAAAGATATACGCGATGGTTTTAAAATAGATGTGCTTAGATTAATGGTGCTTGTGTTGTTATTAATTCTGTATTTGATATCTGTTTTGTGTTAATTGTATGATTATACTCTGCCCTAGTGCTTTTCATGCGAGGCGGATCATCAAGTAGGATAACTGGGTACTGCAGTTAGTCTGAAATTTTACACCTGTGAATGTTGTCATGTTTTTTTCCTGTGGCATTTTCAACAGTTCGGCTTTTAACTGAACTGTCTCATGAGAACAGTGGGAATGTGTGAGGCGAAGCTTACTGATATGCAGGGCTGAATGCTGAGATCTGGCCCTGGGATGAATTTAATTGGAAGCTGTTTTGTTAGAATGTGAATTAGATTTTTTTTTTCTACGTGTCTTGTCTGTCTGTCTTGACGTAGATTGTATGCTGCAAGGATGATGATGATATTTCTGAAGCCAGTAGCAAGCGTGGTGCTACGGTTTGGGCTTCCTTACACACGTGACTTGGCATAGGCTGTGCACAGGTATCTGGAAGGACAGGTTTGGTGAAGGGTGCGGCCTTCCGGGGATAATTTTGGATGGGAGTGTGGGGTGTTTTTTTTTTTTTTAAGCTCCTTCGGAGCTAAATCTATATTTGTAAAACAGGGTGTGGTTTGATGAACCTCCCCTGTGCTCTAAAATACGCTTTCAGTATTTGTAATTGAAGACCTATTAAAAGAAATGTTTGGGGTTTTTTTTTTTTTAATATCCACAACTGCCATACCCACCCAACCAAAATCACAGTTACTATCAGTCTTCAAACGTGACCAGAATTGTAGTTTGACTTGGTTACATTTTTTGATCAGGTTTTGAGGATTTTTTTATTTTTTTTTTTGCTGTTTTCAGGAAACAAATCTGAAAAGGATAAAAATAAATAAATAATAATTGGTGGAGAGTCTAGGCAGGGGAAGGTAATGTATGCCATAAAGGATGAGTAAAATACAGATTTGTTTTTATTATAGGTGATTAATATAATTAGAGAATGAAGAAAGGCCTCTGTATATTTTCAGATCTTGAAAAAAATTGTTCAGTGTAACAGAGGACCGGCATTCTTTTCTCTTTGCCAGGTACTTATAGCCTGGATTGGCCACTGTTGGAAACAGGATGTTGGAAACAGGATGCTGACCCAGCATGGCAATTTCTTATGTTCTACAGCAGAGCTTTCCAAACTTTTCATGTTGGTGACACACTTTAGACAAACAATTTCATGACACAGTAATTCAGTCTACTAGCAAACCAGAAATTAAAGGTTAAACGAACAAAATGTATTTCGACAATTTATGTATGTTTCCTTAAATATATACATAATAAAATGTTTCACGACACAACCTATCTTGTGAAAACCTTTCATTTATATTAAATATATATAATATTCCAAGATTAATGTTATTGTTATAATTTATGAGTAACAATAATAAAAGTTATTGTGTTATTCAATTTACCTCTTTAATGAGATATATGAGCTTGATGGGATGCACACAGCTTTTGAATATTTGGTGTTAATAAAAAAGTCCAAAAGGTATTCTGCGTAATTTTAAAAAACTGGCCAGTTTCACACTATATAGTTATTTGATAGAATTAGTTGAATGAGGCTATGTGGCTATGAGAGTGAAGTCTGGAATATATAGGAAGGGACAGAATGTCAATATAAATCCTGCACCTCCAGTTCTGTAACTCTGTGCATCCACTGAAATTCCCCCAAACAATGGAGCTTGGATGTTTCCCTTACAGCTCATCATACTAAAAGATATTTTCAAATTCTGGTGTCACCTCACAGTAACAGCAGCACAAACACCTTCCACTGCCAGGCACATTGTAAACTAACACAAAACCCTGCAAAAAGACACTCAGAATCTATCCTGAAATCCCATCGTAACATAGTAGTAATAACACCAAGGACTCAAACAACAATAAACCCTACCTATGAAAAAGCAAGAGTAAATATTACACTGGGTCCTAGAATACCAGTACACCACCTACTGAGGAAACAAAACAAACCAGATTGCTATAGATCCCTATGCTAGCAGAATCTCTCATCATGGTCACACACACAGAGCAGAGACAGACCCTCACCAAATACAAAATACAAAATAAAGGAGCACAAATTAGACAAAAACTGAAATGGAAACCCCCAAGAAGCCAGACTCTGTGTATTAACCATTCCTCATAAAACAAATAAAATCAAGAAACATAAAGCATTAGTTATAATAGTAAAACCATACTAATAAAAGAATATTTTAAAACTACTGATAAATAGAATTTCTATTAATTTAAAATCATATACATATTTTACAAACACCAATAAAATATTTCAAAACAGCACATATATCAAATAACACCCAATAATTAAAACTAATAAGGATTAAACCCCTGCTGTCCATACGTGGAAGCTCTTGATTTCCACTCACCCTGATATTGTCAAGGATTATTCTCTCTCTCTCTCTCTCTCTCACAAATACTCACATGTCCATTCTCTCTCACACATACACTGTCACATACACACACCTTCATGCTCTTATACCCAACATAACCTCTCACAAACACTGACACACTCTCAGGCTCTAGGACACTCTCCCCCTCCACACACACTCCCCCACACAAACTCTTACTCCCCTGGATTTTCTCATACACATGCTCTCACTCTCTCTGGCTCCCTCACATACACACAAACACACACACCCAGGCATGCACACATTCATTCTCACATAAGCATACACCACACACAGGCAGGCACCTATTCTCACACATACAAACCCCAGGAAGACACCATTCATTCTCATACACAGACACACCCTCAGGCAGGCACCCATGCATTCACACACATACACCCCCAGGCAGACTCCCATTCATACACATGCATTCACTAAAGGTAGACCCCCTCTCTTTCTTTTGCCAACAACCTCGGAGCCTCTCTCATTCCTCTGTGGCCACTGCCAGTTCACTGCTGATTGCTGCTACTGGCACTGAAGCCCATTCTGCGGCCTCCTCTGTGCAGGCGCCGTGGGTTTCCACTTCCTCCATGTTTAATCTCCTACATTATGAGATCTGCATAGAGAAAGTGCTACTCTTGCACATTATCAAAGATTATATGTACCAATCAGTAAAAAGTATTTTTTTTTTTTTTACCTTTGCTGTCTGATCTTAGTTTTCTAATCTGTTGGTCACAGGCTTTTTTGTTCCACCTTCCCTTTCTTATTTTTTTGCAAATTCCTTTCATATTGTCTTTTTTTTCTATTTCTTTTCTCTCCATCTATCTTCTTCCCTCAAACACACAGTCTCTCACTCCCACATGCTGTCTTGCTCAAGCACAGGCTCTCACTGTCACATGCAGTCTCTCAATTCATCTCATACACACAGACACGCAGTCTCTCAACTCTTCTCATACGCGCAGTCTCTCAACTCTTCTCATGCACACACTCTATGGGCCCTCAGCCTCTCTCTTACCGCTGGGCCTCCTCTTCACGGATCACTGCAGGATGGGCTTTGCAGCGGCCCTGATCTTATCGGGCCAATCCGTGGTGGCGGCCCTGCTACCGGGCCGCCTCCTCTTCCCAGCCCACTGCAACAACGCTGTTCCTCTTCTGCACATGGCTGATGCTCCTCCTCCTTCCTGCCCACGCAGCTCCGGCAACATTTTTCTTCCGGGGCTGCGTGGCCAGGAAGGAGGAGGAGCACCTGAATGTTTAGACGTGACCTTTTCTTCGGGCTGTGGTGACGTGAGCTCCACCACGGCCCTGCCGATCTTCCTGCTGTGTGTCTCCAGCACAGCACAGCGTTACTTCACTACTCAGCTGCCAGTGGGATGAGGTCCTCCGGCGGCCACATTGGCTCCCCCTGACCTCTCCTCGGTATACCACTTGCTCCACCCCGTCACGTGCACCGGGCTTGCGCGACACACCAGCATACTGCAGGCGACACACACTTTGGAAAGCTCTGTTCTACAGGAAGGTGACTTAAATTCTCAGTTTCCATAGGGCACTTGTAATGATCACCTCCCAGCTCTAAACTGTGTATCAGAAAGGTGCTCATGCCTTCCGTGATTTGACTAGCAAAGATGTCCCATTGGGTTCATTGTTAACTTACATACAGAAATAATTCATTAACAATATTCGTAGACTGACACTTTGTTTCCGTGCTACAAAATTTCTATCATAATTCCTTCCATAAGGAAGCCAGTGGGTACCCACTTTTGGGTCCTGTAGACTCAACTGCTCTTCAGCCCTGGATCTGTAGCCGTGGATCTGCAGCCGCTCCTTTGCTTTGTGAACAGTATCGGGAATGAGAGAGGCAGCTCTTTTGCAGCTGCATTGGGAGTGGATAGTGGTTCCCCCTAATGGATGGAACCCTGTATTGACTGAACAGGTCATGCACCCCCTAAAGCTGGAGCTGCAAATGGTCAGCTCAAGGTACCAATGTTGAAGTAGTCTCTGAAATCCCAAACAAAACTGGAGATAATCCTGCTGAAACGAGATCAGTCATATGGCTTGGAAAATTAATAATCTGTGAAAACTCAAATCAGTAACCTAGAAGACAAAGAAAAAAAAGTAATCCTCCTGAGCTAAATGTGTCCTATCTTATCTGTATATTAAAATCTCCTAATACCTTTATTGCTGCTGTTAAATTTGCCTATTCCAGTAGATTAATACTTGCTGTCTGCAATCGGTGATATTTATTTATTAATTTAAAAATTTATATACTACACTATAAGCAACATTATCAGAGCAGCTTACAATAAAAAAATATAAAACCAAAAAATAATCACATGCTTCATTACTAAGCCCCACCCACTCAGGAACACAAAAGTCTTAACGTTTCTGGAATTTTTGACAGCTCGTTTCTGACTGCACTGAGATTGGTAACATATTCTTTAAGTTGTGGAGCAATGCTAGTAAAAGCTCTCTTTATAATTCAGATTTTTACTGAAGGACAAATTCAAACACTTGTTCACTCAAAGCAAGAGTAACAACAATGAAAACAATTGCACAGATTTCTAAATGATCCTTCCCATCCAACCTACCTCCCTTCCTTCACCTACCCAGTAAAAGCACCACATGCCCCTTAAGTTGATAATGGAAACTCCGTAACACCACAAGGCCCGGAATGGAACATAGCATTCTAACTCATCATACAAATACTCTGGACCATTATTCGACAAACAGCGAAAAACCACTTTTAGTAAATTAAGCTTTATTCTCTCTAGCATTGGTAACCAATGGAGATGAACTAAAAATGGAACAGCACATTAATTTCTACTCTCAGTGTAAATTAACCTATCCACACTATTTTGAATACGTTGGAGCTTCTTGATCACAGCAGTCTGTACCTCTGTCAACAAAACATTACAATAATCTAACATCCCAAAATTTAAAGATGAAACCACTGACCAGAAAGCAAAATCATCCAAGTAGGGCTTCAGTTACGTAACTATTCATTATTGCAAATATTCATACCGAGCCACCTGAGAAACCATACCGTATAATGTGCATTTCAATAATACTTTCAAACCTAGCTGCCAAGGGCCTTAGCTGACCCAGAAAAAAAAAAGCGCAGATTTAAAAAAATAAATAAAATAAGTCTCCCCCTTCAGCTTCCCTGACCTCGTAGGAATACCCTAAGGGCGTAACAGATTGCGAACAACTGTATCAGACTCCTGCAGCTAAGATTATGTAACACAAAGAACAAAACAGATAAATAAGAGGAATTTTGTTTTTAACTGAACGAGCATTAACGAGGCCCCCTCAATGTCACCCATCACTACGGTGGAAGTCACCTATCTAATACCCTAAGTGGCCAATGGTAACCTAACCAGATAGGTTCTGATGCAAGGCCATGAACATAAAGGCTGTTGGCCCAGATGTCTGGCCTGAACACCATAATGACCATTGCCTACAATAGGGATCCTATCACTGAATCCAACTTTACTCCAACCCATGTTCCCTCAGCAAAAAATACAATATTTCCTAGCATGTAGACAGATGGACTCAGGACCAGTGGGTTTATGCTCCCCTGCCAGCAGATGGAGACGGAGCAAGCTGACGTCACAGTATATATAACCCTGCAGTGACCCCAGCCTGCCACTATTCTCCATCTCCAGCAGATAGTGGACGTGCATCTCCCTATGGGGATTGCTTTGAGTTTTTTTGAAAGGAGAAGTTTGAAATTCTAAATTCAGGAAAAGAAAGCCCCGCTCTCCTGCGGTGATTCCTAAAGGTCCCTCCCCAGTTGAGAATTCCTGAGGCAATTTCCGTGGTACCTCGGGAAGTGTGCTTTGGTCCGGTAGCTGGATTTCCTGGTGTGAACTTATCTATTAGTTCAGCTGAAAGGCAGCGGGTACAGGAGGCTGAGCATGACTGTGACGGCAGATGACCTTTCCTCCCGCAGCCGGAGACCATCTCTGTCCTCAGCGGGTAAGTGCTGAGCTCAGGTAAGGTTTAAAAAACATTAAAAAAAAAAAAAAAAAAAGTTTTCCCTGAATTAGACAAAGGGGTTTCAGGACTTCCTCCGGTCTTTGTTCTCAGCGCACAGTGCCGACATTCGTTCCCACTCCCATTGGGATTGGGGAACTGGGCAGCCTGTCGGGTTGAGCAGCCCCCGGTGGGCTAGGCCCCTCACTTAAGCTTTTTTCTTGCACACCACGTGGTAGGCCATGGCGGCCATTTTCACGTGCTTTTGTGTGTGTTGTGCTGCCCTCTAAAGGCTGTCGGTGTGCACAGTGTGTCAGTGCAGTGCACGCGTTATGTGCTCGGTTTTTGGGTATGCTTTTTACGTTGCACAAACATTTTTACGCACTTAACTTGGCACATGGTTTGAGCGTGCGCCTTGCCACGCTTTCTTCTAGGTGCTTATTTTTTGGGTGCACTTCATTTTCAAGCGCGAGCCATTACGACGCATGTTTACCGCAGCAATGGCACCAGTAAGCAAGAAGCCTAAGCATCTTCCTATTTGTGTTGCCTGTCATATTAGGGCTTCTCAGCCGACCTGGCTTCTAACTTGTGTCAGTGCTGTTTAGGTGCTCAGGGAGAGTTGTCTTCCTCTGATTTTGCTAAACCTGGCTCTTCCCATTCTGATGATGGGTTCGTCAGGGCCTTGACTTGGGGGAGAAGCCTGACCTTGCTTCTTCCTTGACTGGCTCCTCTGCTGGCGAGGGCAGTTCTGTGGGACAAGCTCCAGTTCCTTCTGGATTTGGTCTGGACCCGGCTGCTTTTTCTTGGGTGAAATTTTTTCAAGGCTTACAAGCCTTTCTTCAGGTGCAGTCCTCCGCTTCCCCCCATTTTCATCTGGTCAGACCCTCAGCCAGTGGCTCCTCCCTCTTCCAGCCCTATGCTTAAGCGCCCGCGCTTGCCTATGCTCCCTGCGGATGTTCCTAACAGGAATCCAGATGTCTCTGATGATGAGGTTGATCCTGATTCCCTGGAAGATGGAGAAATTTCTCTAGGGCTGGATCCATATTGACCCATGTTGCAGTTCTTTCTTAGAGATGAACTGCCAGCCCTGATTTCCCAGACCTTGAAACAGTTGGGTGTTCCTGGTTCGGATGCCATGTCAGAGCCGAAGAAGTATCCCATTTTTGTTTCCTTACATAAAGCCTCTTATTTTTTCCTGGTGATGGATGCAATGTCCAGAGGCAAATTTTAAAGGGGGTCAGACACTGGAAGGCCTGAACCCCCTGGATCTGGCTGTCAGAGAGCGTTTGCATTTTCCCAAAGTGGATTCTCTGGTATAAATCATGTCTAAGCGGACGACTATCCCCATAGAGAGAGGAACAGCCTTGAAGGATGTACATGATAGGTTTGAGGCTATTCTTAAGCAAGCCCCTCTCTCTTTTATCAGAGGTGGGTCGAGATCACGTCAGACCAGTGGGTCCTGGAGGAGATACATGAAGAGTATGCACTGGAATTTTGCATTATTCCTTGGGACATGTTTATGGTGTACCTTTGCCACTCCCCGAAGAAGAAGCAGGCAGTAGAGTTCAAGCTTCAAAGGATCCTCAGACTGAGGGCTGTGGTTCCGGTGCCCAAGTCTCGAGAAAGTATGGGGCGATATTCCATTTATTTTGTTGTGCCCAAGAAGAAGATATCCTTTCGTCCCATCTTGAATCTCAAAAGGGTCAGCTGTCACTTGAAGGTGACTCATTTTTGAATGGAAACCTTTATGCTCTGTAATAATGGCAGTGCAGTCGGGGGAATTTCTGACCTCCTTGGATTTGTCAGAGGCTTACATTCATATTCCCATCTGATTGAAACACCAATTCTTTCTATGTTTTGCGGTGTTGGAGCACCATTATCAGTTTCAGGTGCTTCCTTTTGGCTAGATACCGCTCCCAAGACATTTTCCAAGATTCTGGTGGTAGTAGCGGTGGCCTCGCAAAAAGAAGGAATCCCGATGCACCCGATTCGAGCCAAGTCTCAGGAAGAGATCTGCCTGATGACACACAACAAGGTGATCTCCTTATTGCAGGAGCTTGGTTGTTCTTGGTCAGGTTCACCATCCAATCTTCAACCATCCCAGTTGGAGTATCTGGGGGTCCGGTTTGACGCGGGACAGGACAGAGTTTTTTCCTACCGGAAATTCGGATCCAGAGATTGATGTCTCAAGTGCGTCAGTTGATGAACTCCATATGCCCAATGTTGTGGTCCTACCTACAAGTACTCAGTTTGGCAGCTGCCCTGGAAGTGGTGCAATGGGCAAGGGCGCATATGCATCCTCTTCGGCGCTCTCTGCTATTGCGTTGGAACCTGCAGTCTCACGATTATGCGGTTCGGCTCCGCTTGCCAATGGAAATCTGTTCCCATCTCCAGTGGTGATTGCAGGAGGATTATCTGAGAAAGGGAGTTACTTGTCCTCTCCGGCCTAGTTGGTACTCATAACAGATATGAGTCTCTATGGCTGGGGGGCTCACTGTCTGGAGTTAACGGCCAAGGGGCACTGGAATGCTGAAGAGTCCCACTGGCACATTAATCGCCTGGAGGCCCGGATGTTACAGCGGGCATGCTTGCAGTTCAGCTACAGGCTGCAGAATCAAGTGGTTCGCGTGATGTCAGTCAACACGATGATGGTGGCCTATATCAATCGCCAGGGAGGAACCAAGAGCCAGTAAGTGTCGCAGGAAATAGACCAACTGATGGAATGGGTGGCAGGTCATCTGCAGATAATCTCTGCTTCTTATATTGCAGGAAAAGACAACGTAAGAGCGGACTTTCTCAGCAGGGAGAGTCTGGATAGAGAAGAGTGAGTGTTGTCAGCCGAGGTGTTTCAGATGATTGTGGATCACTGGGGCCTTCTGTTCCTAGACCTGTTGGTAACTTCTCGAAATGCAAAGGTTCCTTGCTTTTACAGTCGCATGAGAGATCCGTTGTCCCTGGGAATAGATGCTCTCATACAGGTTTGGCCGGAAGACAGATTGCTTTATGCCTTTCCTCCATGGCCTTTGCTGGACAGTATAATTGCAAGATCGAAACCCACAGGAGGTTAGTACTCCTGGCACTGGACTGGCCCAGTCATCCGTGGTATATAGATTTGCAATGATTCCTGGTGGAGGCCTCCATTCTTCTTCTACAGCACATGGATCTACTTCAGCAGGGACTGGTTCTTCATTAGGAGCCAACTCGATTCTGCTTTACAGTTTGGCCTTTGAGAGGGCTCGCCTGTTAAAGCGTGGTTATTCCTCTGTGGTGCTTGCTACTTTAGTTCGCACTCGCAAGTTCTCCACTTCCTTGGCTTGAATGTGTGTGGGTTTGGAGAGTTTTTGAGGCCTGGTGTGGGGTGTTGTTTCTCATTCAGTTAAGATCCTTCTTATTCTGGATTTTTATAGAATGGATTGAATAAAGGCTTGGCTCTTAATTCCTTGAAGGTGCTGATTGTGGCTCTTGTCTGTTTGAGGCCTGATAAATGATGTTTCCTTGTCGTCTCATCCTGATGTGGCCTGTTTTTTGAAGGGAGTGAAGCAACTTAGGCCTCCCTTGAGGTTACCAGTTCCATTGTGGAGTCTTAATTTGGTGCTGGATTTTTTGGCAGTTCCTATGTTCTGATCACTGCATTGGTTTTTCTTATGGTTTTGACTTTGAAGACTGTGTTCCTGGTGGCTGTATGTTCTGTGCATCGGATTTCTGAACTGCAGGCCTTGTCTTGTTCCTTCGGGTGATTCCAGGAGTGTTTATAGCTGCTTACTGTTCCATCCTTCTTGCCCAAGATAGTCTCAGACTTTCATTTGAATCTGTCCATCTCCTTGCCAATCCTGGATAAGGTCAGGGATGCAGAGGAGTTTCACTTTTTGCACTCCTTGGATGTTAAGCATTTTGTCATGCAGTATCTGGAGGTCTCTGAGTCTTTTCAAAAGAAAGATTACCTGTTTGTCCTTCATGGCAGGAGTTAGCAGGGTGCTCCGGCTTCGCAGGCTGCCACAGCTCATTGGATTAAGGAGGTGATCATAGCCACGTATGTGAATGCTGGAAAGCAGTTGCCTACTCAGGTTATGGCTCATTCCACTAGGGCTCAGGCAGTGTCATGGGCAGAGGTTAGTTTCTGGTCTCCCGTCAATATCTGCCGAGCTGCGACACGGTGGTCCTTACACACTTTGTCCCAGTTTTATTATCTGGATGTGCAGGCCCAGGAGGATGCAGCCTTTGCACTTGCGGTGTTGACTGGACCGTAGGCAGCCTTCAACCCTGTTGGGGAGTAGCTTTGGTGCATCCATCTGGTCCCGAGTCCATCTGTCTACAAGTTAGAAAATGGAGAAATTACTGACCTGATCATTTCGTTTTCCTTTGTGTAGACAGGTGGACTTGGTGCTGCCGCATGAGTGTGTCAATAGTCCTCATGTGGGGCTCTGAGTCCCAAGGGATTAGTGGTAAGTGTTCATCCAGTCCCAAGCTTGGGATACCTTGAATCTTACGTGAATTAGGTGTTTATGGTTGGTTGAGTACAGTTCTGGTTATCTGTTTTTAATCATGCTTTTAATCAAGTTTTTTGCTAGTCTGTCCACAGTTGCTTTTGAAGAGAATACTGGCAGGCTGGGGTCACTGCAGGGTTATATGTACTGTGATGGCGGCTTGTTCTGTCTCCATCTGCTGGCAGGGGAACACAAACCCTCTGGTCCTGAGTCCATCTGTCTACACTAAGTAAAACAAAATTATCAGGTAAGTAATTTCTTCACTAATCCAAATGCAGAGGTTATACTTCCACACACATAAAAATAGAATTTATTACATAATTTAATTCTTCTTACAATAAATATGTATACAAAATGAGCAAATCTCTCAATACAAATATTTAAATACTACATATTTAACAGGTGTACACGATATACCATCAATCATACCCTCACATACACATACATACAATATAAAATAGGCCTAAAAATAAAATCACCAAAAACCATTCAGAACAATATATATAAAGATATATTCTTTGGTGTCTTCATATCTTCATATCCAATATCACCCATCTTTTTTTAATGTATGCACAGCCATATCTCCTGGGCACCTGATGCAGAATTTAAATGAGCTGCTGCATTAAAAAGGATGCACTAGGGAAGATTTGCACTAAAAAGATTTATTTAAAAAGATTTATTTAAAAAGGATGCACTAGGGAAGATTTGCATTAAAAAGGATGCACTAGGGAAGATACTATCAGGACTCCACAACTGCTCAATCAATTTTTGAATCCATAAGTTCACTATATTACTCTTATTGTATCTATATGGTAGATTTGACAGGTCATCTCTACTACGTTAAATAGTTAAATTGTATGTACATATTATATTATATTTATTATTACTATGTTAAATTGACATCCGGTTTTATTGTTCCTTATGTTCTACAGTTCTATGTAAAGCCCCCATCCGCTGTTGGGCAGTTCATCGTTTTATGTAAACCGGAGTGATTTGTAATTCCCACAAGAACTTCGGTATATAAAAATTAAAAATAAATAAATAAACAAAATAAAATTTGTGCATCCCTAGTGCTCAAAAGTATTGGGAGCCCAGGAGACATGGCTGTGTGTCCACAATTGCAATGGGTGCCCCATACGAGCATACGTTTTGTCCCACTTCGTTGATTTTGTCCAGTATACACGCCTGGAATGTGTACATTGTGCGTCCAGGAATTTTTTCTTTTTTTTTAATATCGTTGTTACATTATTCCTTTAATCTTGAACACAGCGAGTAGAAGATCTAAGTATCGCAATAATATTTAGAAGGAACCACACAAAACAATATTTCTTAGGAGCCCTTGACTGGCAGAATGACTTAACGCTAGCTCCGGGGCTGGAGTTAAATTTGCCGCATTGAAAAATGTGCATTGGGTGCCTGGCGATTTATTGCATCAGGGGATAATAGCTAATAGTCTCATCTACTAGGAATTTTATAGGTGTTGAGTGCTATCGGCTACTCAGTTGTTTGGGCGCGCGTTTTGGTTACTTTTATCCACTTATTGCATTGATGCTAGTCTAGCGCGTCCAACCACTCATTAACCTGAGCACTAGGCTGGGCACAGTTTATTGCATCAGCCTCACTTTTAGGTGCATTTTCAAATACACATTAAGAACTTCTTTGCAAAATTACCGAACTTTACTGAGGTAGTTTATGACCAGGATGCTTTGCCTGCAATTTCCATTCTGTGCAAACCTAAACTGCCCCTTGTTTTTATAATGTTATAAGCCACATGCTGTGGAGTCCTGATAAAATGCCCTTTTTTTCCTCTTGACAGATTTTGTTTTTTTTCCCAGGCTAGTTGGCATGATGGCCTAATGTAGGGGTCTGCAACCTTTTAAAAGAGAAGAAACCTTTCTTTTTTTTCTTTGTTCAGAATATTTCAAGATTTGCAGGATAGACATGAATACAGCATCAGCAAGCAAACAGTGCAAAAAGGGATTAAAATGCATTTTAAATATTTTCTCATTTTTTGTTGAGTGTGTCCTCTGTGCTAGGTTGTTTCTCCAGAGGCATGTCATTGTAATTGGCGAGTCATTTATTAGGAATGTAGATAACTGGATACCAGGATCACCTGGTAACTTGCCTGCCTGGTGCGAAGGTAGTGGACCTCTCACATTATCTATATAGGATTCTAGAGAGTGCTGGGGAGGAGCCGGCTGTCCATGGTACAATGTACTTTTTCACTCAAGGCACAATCAAGCTGTGGAAATCTGTTGCCAGAGGACATGCTGAAGGCAACTAGCACAGTGGAGTTTAAAAGAGGTTTGGACAAGCTGTTGGAGCAAAAGTCCATAAAGTGTTAGGCAGGTAGAGTACAAAATGTTGTTGCTATCCATGGAAATAAGTAGCAAGAAATCTACTTTTTGTAATCTGTCAGGTACTTTATGACCCAAACTGGCCACTATTGGAGGCAAACTGCTGGTCTCAATGGACTTTGATCTGACCCAGCATGACATTTCTTGTGTTTTCATGGAGTCTAGGATAAAATAAGGAAATTTAAGAAACAAACAGGTAGCAGATTAAAAACAAGCTGGAGAGAGTATTTTTATTTTTTACTCCACACACAATGAAGCTAGAGATTTGTTTGTTTTCCACTTCTGCTTAATGTCTGTACCCCTTAATGTCTGTGAGCTTTCTTTAACCATTCGTGTGTGTGTGCATTTCATTTCTATTGCACCTTAGGAGTTTATAAATCATATAAATCATATTGGCCTTTATATCTTTTTATATTATTATTTTTGATATTACCTGGATTTAAATTACTTTTCTCTCCTGTCAAATGGGTGTGTATTCCAGTGCACCAAAACAGTTTCTTCAGATTAAATAGCATGCATACCATTTATTTGTGGTATAAACTGTTTTGACAATATTGCCTTGTATGTTGTATTGAGCCTTTGATCATTAATTCCTGTACATTTTGCTACTTAATCAGGGTATGTATTCATTGGCTTGTTATCAGAACAAACATTTTGGGTAGGTCTAAAGGCATGGCAGAACAAAATATCGTTGGGCACTATGATTGGGGTGGTAATTTTGATTAGAGAAAGGAAGGATAATGCTGGCCAGAAGCTTGCACTAGTGCTCCACGCTACCCTGTGGAAGGCATTGCTTTGATGTTTGCTTATTTTGCTTGCTGAGGCTAGCAGTGTAGCACTTCTCTAGGCTGGCTTTTCCCTGGGTTGTTTAAGCTGGGGTTTCTTGAAAAACCCCAGCTTTTTCACTTTGGTCAGAGAGTGGAGAGCTCTAAAATGGTACCTTACTCTCTTCACTTTCTGCCCCCACCCCCAAATCTGGATGTGGGGCTGGCACCAAGGATAAACCTCATTTATGCCTGGAAACCTAAAATGGTGTAGGAGACCTCCCAATAGACCATCAGATTGTGAAAGAAAAATCATTTCAATACCCCACACCTTCACAGAGCAGAAACGACTTGTTTAGGAATTTTGAAACTGTTTGTTGCACTAAAGAGTTGTTAGTTGATGTGCTAGAAATGTACATTTTCAGTCTGTCATCTCACACAGAGCATTGCCATGATGTGATTTGTGGGTTGTATACCCTCAGAAGAAATAACCAGAATAATCACAGATATTAATGCTCAAAATAATTGAAGCGATAACACAAAGGGAATTTATTTAACATAAACAAAAGTGAAGGATTATATACTGTATATGAATGACTATAAAGAAAATTTGCTTGCTAAAAATTATAAATAGTTGTTGTTTCAGAACTTATGCAAAGCTTTTTTAATTTTTTGTTTGTAATATGACAACAATGCAATAAAGTAGTCCACATACAAAGTGGAGCCACTAAAATTCAACTAACAGCTTATCTTTAAAAGAAAAACAGCACAGTACAAACGATAAGTCATGTCGCCAGGAACTCAAGTCTCCAAGTCCAGTCCCAACTTGGCTAAATTTTGGCAATAATCTGGAGATCATTGTATTGATGTGAAACTTTACTTGACAATTTTCTGTGAGTTAGTAATTCTCCCCCCAGTGTAGGCTGTGATTGCGGTAGCTTGACCAGGTAGGGACTAAACTTGGAGGTTTGAATTATTGGTGATGGAACCGAGAGTCTTCTGAACTTTGCAGTAGTTCGAAGATAAGTCATTTGTGTTTGGACTATTTTATTGCACCAATACGTTGTTTTACATAACACAGTAACATAGTATTTTTGTAAAGACCAAATAGTCCATCCAGTCTGCCCAGCAAGTTTCTTTTGGTAGTAACTGCCGCTCCATGCAAGTTACCCCTAAACCTTATGTTAAGAATAGTATTACTTACAATCAAAACCAAGCAACTGTCAAACCCACAACAAAATTACTGCTAGAAATATTTTCACATGGTGAGCAGCCTTCCTGATAAATCATACAGTGCTATTGCTTGAACGTGCTTTGCTTTTGGACGTGTCCATAGAGCAGTCCTGTACTTTATCCCTAATGTCAGTACCCCAGACAGTAAAAATTGTGGCCCAGTGTTGGCTGTCTTCAGAATCTAATACCCCCCTTGTCAAAGTGAAGAGCGATATTGCTGTTACATCAAAAGCATCCAGACTAATTGGTTAAGGGTCGTAACCCCCCATGCCATCTGTTAAGGGTAATAATTGCCACTCTATGCAAGTTGCCCCTATGCACCCTTTTCTTCATTATCATCCACAAGCCTTTAGGGATTCACAAGGTTTATCCTTTCCCCTTTTGAATTGCTGACCAGTTGGGAATATCAGTTTTGGAGAAACTAAAATTTAAAAAAACATATATGTATTGCATAATGAGAGCAATGATTCTAATAATTTTCATCGAGATCTTTCACCATAGCCAAAACACATATGATGCTCCTCTTTTGTGTATTGCTACAGGAGTTTGTTAAATAAATTTTTCTTTGCCGTTTTACATTTGCGTCATCTTAAATCTTTGGATGGACAGACTGGCTCGGCCATATGGTCTTTATCTGTCATCATTTCTATGTTTCTATGAGAGTATTAAAATTAGAGACCTACAGTTAAAATTGTAAAAAACTACTTATTCCATACTGATCAGAGAGATGACAAAACTTTCCTGTTGCAAAGTTGCTCTAGGTGTGGAAGCTCAGTGAGAGAAGCCCTGCTCAGATGCTGTAAATCTGCTTAAATAATTCAAAATAACACACAACTCCATGGGAGGAGTAGCCTAGGGGTTAGAGCCACTAAGTAAGCCAGGGTTCATATCCTGCTCCTGCTTTTTTGACCTTGGGCAAGTCCCTTCACCTCCCTTTGCCTCAGGTACAAATTCAGATTGTGAGTCCTCTGCCAACCAAGAAATACCTACTGCACCTGAATGTAATCTGCTTTGAAGTGCCTGGAAAGCAGAATATAAATTAAATAAAAATACAGTAAAAGCCCTATTATCCATCACTCAAATATCCAGCATGCTCAACTTGCCTAAGCAGCATTTTAAGAGACGGGGGATAAAATGGCCAGGAGGGGTTGGTTCAGAGAGCAGACTAGCTTTTCTCTGCTGTGCTCTGTCCAGCATCAGCCATCCCTTCCTCTTCCCTGCAACGGACTGGAAGAAGAGAGGTGAAACGGGAAGCAGAGGACTCTTGGATATTGGCATATTTGATTAACTACAAACACAAAAGTGTACCAGTAGTGTCCAAAATTAAATATTTTGTTTGCCACAAACCTCTACCTCTAAAATGTATCCATGCTGTACGCTAGATTGACCATCATAATATGTGTCATCGTATAGCAATTTTTGCGTTTTAATACTCCACCTTATATTTAATCATAGGTCACAATTTTTTTCTTTGTCTTTTCTTAAGTATGCAATAGGGGGATTAGCGCCTCTACAACGCACGTCCGAGGAGTGAAACTAATAGCGCTCAGGCTATTAGCTATTCGCTCCCTATGCAAAAAATGTGCGTCTAGGACACACATTTTAGCGATCAGAATTGCTGAGTGCTACTAAAACTAGCACAGAAAAGCAGAAAAAACTACTTTTCTGTACTGCCTCCTACTTAATATCGTTGGGATATTAAGTAGGAGGAACAACTCTTTTAAAAAATAATAAAAAAAAAAGCTTTCAGCGCAACATTTTTGCATCGGCCCCTAAGACTCTTAAGCTAAGGCTTTGGACCTGTTCTATACAAATTAAAGGGAAATGAAAGGGAAAAAAATTTCCTGCTTCTCCATTTCCAAACTCAAATATATGCACAGATACTAGAGGGTCTCATGCTAATATGCAAACTGAAATAAACCACTGCAGCAGCTTTCAGTGTGGGGGTGCTGTGGCAAAGATTTATTTATTCATTATTTTTTATATACTGACATTCCATCTGAGATATCACATCCGTTTACATTCAGGTACTGTAGGTATTTCCCTATCCCCAGGGGGCTTACAGTCTAAGTTGTTGTACCTGAGGCAATGGAGGGTAAAAGGGACTTGCCCAAGTTCACAAGGAGCAACAACAGGACTTGAACCCTGGTCTCCTGGTTCGTAGCCCACTGCTCTAACCACTAGGCTGCTCCTCTCCAGTGTCTGGCCCAGCTTTTACGCCCTGCTCCATAGGGACCCTACACACACAGCTCCATCATTGTAGAATAGAAGCTTCAGGGGTTGAGTGGTGGGGGAGCTCCTGATGGGCCAGCAGAGTGTGAAGAAAAGAAAAGCTCATTGCATGTACTGGCATTTTGGATTCTCCAACCGCTCTCAGCCTTCTCCTTACTCTCAACCGCTCTTCCAATCCCCTGTTCGTATGTTCATCTGTCTTTTGTTCTTTCCTTTCTCTTAATTGCTTTTAAAAACATAAGAACATAAGAAAATGCCATACTGGGTCAGACCAAGGGTCCATCAAGCCCAGCATCCTGTTTCCAACAGTGGCCAATCCAGGTCATAGGAACCTGGCAAGTACCCAAAAACTAAGTCTATTCCATGTAACCATTGCTAATGGCAGTGGCTATTCTCTAAGTGAACTTAATAGCAGGTAATGGACTTCTTCTCCAAGAACTTATCCAATCCTTTTTTAAACACAGCTATACTAACTGCACTGACCACATCCCCTGGTAACAAATTCCAGAGTTTAATTGTGCGTTGAGTAAAAAAGAACTTTCTCCGATTAGTTTTAAATGTGCCCCATGCTAACTTCATGGAGTGCCCCCTAGTCTTTCTACTATCCGAAAGAGTAAATAACCGATTCACATCTACCCGTTCTAGACCTCTCATGATTTTAAACACCTCTATCATATCCCCCCTCAGTCGTCTCTTCTCTAAGCTGAAAAGTCCTAACCTCTTTAGTCTTTCCTCGTAGGGAAGCTGTTCCATTCCCCTTATCATTTTGGTAGCCCTTCTCTGTACCTTCTCCATCGCAATTATATCTTTTTTGAGATGCGGCGACCAGAATTGTACACAGTATTCATGGTGCGGTCTCACCATGGAGCGATACAGAGGCATTATGACATTTTCCGTTTTATTCACCATTCCCTTTCTAATAATTCCCAACATTCTGTTTGCTTTTTTGACTGCCGCAGCACACTGAACCGACTATTTCAATGTGTTATCCACTATGACACCTAGATCTCTTTCTTGGGTTGTAGCACCTAATATGGAACCTAACATTGTGTAATTATAGCATGGGTTATTTTTCCCTATATGCATTACCTTGCACTTATCCACATTAAATTTCATCTGCCATTTGGATGCCCATTTTTCAAGCCTCACAAGGTCTTCCTGCAATTTATCACAATCTGCTTGTGCTTTAACTACTCTGAACAATTTTGTGTCATCTGCAAATTTGATTATCTCACTCGTATTTCTTTCCAGATCATTTATAAATATATTGAAAAGTAAGGGTCCCAATACAGATCCCTGAGGCACTCCACTGTCCACTCCCTTCCACTGAGAAAATTGTCCATTTAATCCTACTCTCTGTTTCCTGTCTTTTAGCCAGTTTGCAATCCACGAAAGGACATTGCCACCTATCCCATGACTTTTACTTTTCCTAGAAGCCTCTCATGAGGAACTTTGTCAAACGCCTTCTGAAAATCCAAGTATACTATATTTACCGGTTCACCTTTATCCACATGTTTATTAACTCCTTCAAAAAAGTGAAGCAGATTTGTGAGGCAAGACTTGCCTTGGGTAAAGCCATGCTGACTTTGTTCCATTAAACCATGTCTTTCTATATGTTCTATGATTTTGATGTTTAGAACACTTTCCACTCTTTTTCCTGGCACTGAAGTGAGGCTAACCGGTCTGTAGTTTCCCGGATCACCCCTGGAGCCCTTTTTAAATATTGGGGTTACATTTGCTATCCTCCAGTCTTCAGGTACAATGGATGATTTTAATGATAAGTTACAAATTTTTACTAATAGGTCTGAAATTTCATTTTTTAGTTCCTTCAGAACTCTGGAGTGTATACCATCCGGTCCAGGTGATTTACTACTCTTCAGTTTGTCAATCAGGCCTACCACATCTTCTAGGTTCACCGTGATTTGATTCAGTCCATCTGAATCTTTACCCATGAAAACCTTCTCCATTACGGGTACCTCCCCAACATCCTCTTCAGTAAACACCGAAGCAAAGAAATCATTTAATATTTCTGCGATGGCCTTATCTTCTCTAAGTGCCCCTTTAACCCCTCGATCATCTAACGGTCCAACTGACTCGCTCACAGGCTTTCTGCTTCGGATATATTTTAAAAAGTTTTTACTGTGAGTTTTTGCCTCTACAGCCAACTTCTTTTCAAATTCTCTCTTAGCCTGTCTTATCAATGTTTTACATTTAACTTGCCAATGTTTATGCTTTATCCTATTTTCTTCTGTTGGATCCTTCTTCCAATTTTTGAATGAAGATCTTTTGGCTAGAATAGCTTCTCTCACCTCCCCTTTTAACCATGCCGGTAATCGTTTTGCCTTTTTTCCACCTTTCTTAATGTGTGGAATACATCTGGACTGTGCTTCTAGGATGGTATTTTTTAACAATGACCACGCCTCTTGGACATTTTTTACTTTTGTAGCTGCTCCTTTCAGTTTTTTTCTAACAATTTTTCTCATTTTATCAAAGTTTCCCTTTTGAAAGTTTAGCACGAGAGCTGTGGATTTGCACACTGTTCCTCTTCCAGTCATTAAATCAAATTTGATCATATTATGATCACTATTGCCAAGCGGCCCCACCACCGTTACCTCTCTCACCAAGTCCTGTGCTCCACTGAGAATTAGATCTAAAATTGCTCCCTCTCTCGTCTGTTCCTGAACCAATTGCTCCATAAAGCTATCATTTATTCCATCCAGGAACGTTATCTCTCTAGCGTGACCCGATGATACATTTACCCAGTCAATATTGGGGTAATTGAAGTCTCCCATTATTACTGCACTACCAATTTGGTTAGCTTCCCTAATTTCTCTTACCATTTCACTGTCCGTCTCACCATCTTGACCAGGTGAGCGGTAGTATACCCCTATCACTATAGTCTTCCCCGACACACAAGGGATTTCTACCCATAAAGATTCAATTTTGTATTTAGTTTCATGCAGGATGTATATCCTGTTGGACTCTATGCCATCCCGGACATAAAGCACCACACCTCCTCCCGGGTGCTCCTCTCTGTCACTGTGATATAATTTGTACCCCGGTATAGCACTGTCCCATTGGTTATCCTCTTTCTACCATGTCTCTGAGATGCCAATTAAGTCTGTCATCATTTACTGCTATACATTCTAATTCTCCCATCTTACTTCTTAGACTTCTGGCATTAGCATACAAACATTTCAGTTTGTTTTTTGTTTGTATTATCATTCTGCTTTTTAATTGATAGCGATAAGTTTGAATTTTTTAGCTCAGGTGAGTTTTTAGTTACAGGCATTTGGACTGCTTTTCTAATTATTGGAACCTCACTGTCGGGATGCCCTAATTCTAATGCATCATTAGTATCCTTTAAAGATACCTCTCTCTGAACCATGCGCTGCTGAGCGACTGTCGGCTTTCCCCTTTGTTCTAGTTTAAAAGCTGCTCTATCTCCTTTTTAAAGGTTAGCGCCAGCAGTCTGGTTCCACCCTGGTTAAGGTGGAGCCCATCCCTTCGGAAGAGACTCCCCCTTCCCCAAAAGGTTCCCCAGTTCCTAAAAAAACTGAATCCCTCTTCCTTGCACCATCGTCTCATCCACGCATTGAGACTCCGGAGCTCTGCCTGCTTCTGGTGACCTGCGCGTGGAACAGGGAGCATTTCAGAGAATGCTACCCTGGAGGTTCTGGATTTAAGCTTTCTACCTAAGAGCCTAAATTTGGCTTCCAGAACCTCCCTCCCACATTTTCCTATGTCGTTGGTGCCCACATGTACCACGACAGCCGGCTCCTCCCCAGCACTGTCTAAAATCCTATCTAGGTGACGCGTGAGGTCCGCCACCTTCGCACCAGGTAGGCATGTTACCAGGCGATCCTCACGCCCACCAGCCACCCAGCTATCTACATTCCTAATAATCGAATCACCAACTATGACGGCCGACCTAACCCTTCCCTCCTGGGCAGTAGGCCTTGGGGAGATATCCTCAGTGCGAAAGGACAATGCATCACCTGGAGAGCAGGTCCTTGCTACAGGATCCTTTCCTGCTGCACCTCGTTGGTGCTCTCCCATCATGAGACCTTTTGCATGCCTCTTAAATTGTAGCACGTTCTGGGGGGGGGGGGAGGGTCAGTTTTTGTATGTTTCTGCTTTAATGATTTCTTTCCCTTCCTGAAACTGCAGGGAAGTTAAATCTTTTAACAAAAGGTGTGCTGTTTCAAGATTGTCCAGACAAAATGGATTACAGGCCTCTCTCTTTTTTTTTTTTTGGCCTTCTTTTGCCTGAAACTAAATCTGTCTCAGAGAGTTCATGATGCCTCTGGTCTGCCCTGGTGAAGAACCACAGAGGAGTTGTGTTTTGTTTTTTTAAACTGAGTTGGCTTCAGAGAGCATGGTTTAAATGGAATAAGTTCCTTCACTAAATATGCACGCGAGTGTTGACATATGTTTACAGTGTCCTCCATGCTTGCACCCTGTGAGGAGTATATTAGTCATCTGTGTACAATTGTAAAGAGCAAACAGAAGCATCAGTAGAAAGTTATTCCAAACCAGCCATATATGCACAGTATTCATGGTTTGTTTTTTGTTTTTTTTATAATTTTCAAAAAATACAAACTCTTTAAATGTTTGCAGACAGAAACAGCATGAATTGGTAGGAAAAATTCTATGTCAAATAGACATCATTATACTAAAGCAATTAGAAACTCTTTTTCTATACCAACTCCATTCATCATATCAAACATAATTGAGAGCTTTCTACCTAGCAACAGTAAACCAAGGGGAGTCTAATTAAACTAAAAAGTTTTATATAAGCAAAGACATTTAACATAGAACCTACACAATACAATTAATTCTATTGATTAGACACTGGGGAAGAGGCTGTTGGTCTCCTTTCCTCAAGAAAATTCTTTAACTGATCGGGTGTGAAGAAAATATATAGATCTTCTTGTTTTCTAATCATGCATTTGCATGGAAATCGCAGCATAAACGAAAATCCCTTAGAAATTACCTCCTGGCGGAAAGTCAAAAAGGCTTTCCGCCTAACCTGTGTGGATACAGCTAAGTCTGGATAAATCTTTACTACTTTTTCCAAAAGCTTAATGGGATATTTGTTGAAATATCTCTTCATAATTTTATTTATATCCCCAATTGAAGAGAAGGTAACCAGTAGGTTCCCCATTCTATAACTTGTGCTGATGAATCCTCTAAAAATGTTTGTAAGATTTCCCTGGAAATAACATTTCAGATCTATTATCCATATTTCTGGGTCTAGGTAGGAAATAACAATTTTGTACCACTGGGGAATCTTCGAGAGCAAATCCAAGTGTATCTATGAAAAAATCTTTGACCGTAATTAATGGAGCTTCCCCAACAATTCTGGGGAAGTTCAGGAATCTTAAATTAAGACGCTTGGAGTTGTTCTCGAGAGATTCTATTCTTCTTGTTAATATCTCTCTATCTTTAACCACAGCCATATTGAATTCTTGAACTTTTTTCTCTCTTTCTTCCAAACTTTTGATTCTATCAGCAGAATCTTTAATCTGCTTTTGTGTATGTAAAAAATCATGCTGATTTCCAGTACTTAGTGCATCCACTTTCTCTTCTAACCCTTTTATATTTGATAACATACCAGCCATCATTTCCCACAATGTGTCTAATGTTACCACAGCTGGACGAGTAGGGGATTCTGATGTTACCCCAACGGTTGATTGTCGTCCTTCTCCTCTGGGGAGAATCGTCCCCAGCTTCTCTGCTCTAGCCTCTGTAGGCAGCCCATTGATAGGAGGGGTGTTCTCTTCTCCTGATCCTATATTGCGGGTTAAAAAACTTCCCGTTTCAGGGTCAGGGCTGATGGTTCCCAAAGATACACTCTCTAAATATTCCTCACTAACTCTCTAGTTGCTGGTGGCAATCCGATGTTCGGACTTAAGGAAGCCTCCTCTGCTAGGCCAGGCTGCTCTCCCTGACTGCCTGGCACATCAGTATTATTGGTGACTTTATTCTTTAGTGCAGGAGAGATCATAAAGTGAGTAATTTCCTGTTGTATAGGTGAAGGCAACGAAAGGGAGGGAAAAACCCTCACCTTCCCTTTTCATTTAGGAGGCATATTTCAATTAAGTAATAATCATATAGCCTAACACAGAAAATTTATTTCACTTCAGCCCTTTCAATGCAGTCATATAGCCGCTAGGTAGTAGATGGTATTAGGAGAGAAAAAGAAAAAACATTTATCTAATAACATCTGAAACGTATAAATGCAATTTTAAGCAAATCTTACTGAAAGTCCAGGTGACCTCAGGCGAAGCCCGGCAAAGCCCTTCAAACCGCGCGCCCATTGGGCGGCGCACCGGCATCTGCTGCACGCCGCAAGATGGCCGATGATATAGGCCGCTTCCGGGTCCCGCCTCCGGGTCCTCCCCTTGATGTCACGCTCCTCAGCCGCCGGAGTTCTCCATCGGGGTAGGCTGAAAACTCACCCCTGGACTCAACAGCTGCTGGTATGAGGCAGGAAAATGTTCTCTCCTCTCACTTTCAACAGTAGTCATGTTTTATTTATTTTATACACACTGTGTATATACTTGACTGGTTTGGATTACCTTTCCTTTGTTTGGTATCTCAGATTCTGATTGTAGGCCTTGGCCTATGGTTTGATTCCAATGGCACTGGCATTCCCTCTTTGGGAGAGGTTTCAGTGGGACTCGTGATCTGGTAACACAGTTGGCTCTTGCCTTAGGAGTAGAGTAAGCCTTTGGCTGCTTGGGTGATTCAGCTGAAGAAAAAAGCCATGTTTCTTTACTTGCTCTCATCGTGTGTTTTCCTGCCAAGGGGAAAAAAATACACTTTACCTGTCAAAGACCTATTATCTATTGGAAACAGACCTTCTTGCTGCTTTTATGTGGCCATCGCATTAAAACAGTTTTAATAAGTTCAGTAAGACAAATTACAAAAAGATGCCAAGTTTTCACCATAGGAAGTTCATTGTTCAGGCCTTGATGTTTTGTGTGATCTGGGAATTCAAACCCTCTTTTCTGGCTCATTTCTTGCCTTTGTTATAACTTAAGCCCTCCAAACTTCAAATTGGTGAAAGAATGAAAGAACACAGACATCTGGCATTCAGCTAGTAAGATGCATCGCATGCTAGCGTTAAATTATACTTCTTTTTTTTTTTTTACTGTTTCTTCCCCCATGCCACCCCCCTTTTTTGGGATTAGTATGGAGTTGTGAGGAGTTTTTTCATCTTCAAAATGGGATTCCTGCACTCATCAAGGCAAATAGCATAGTAACATAGTCGAATTGTGAGTGTGTAAAAGTCGAAGTCTTGAAATCAAATATCCTGGACAGATACCACAACAGTTCTGACCGACCTAAAAAAAAAATAATGCATGGATGTAATAGTCTTACCCAGAATCCTTCATTCTAGAACTTTATTTGTAGCATTCCTTTATCTAAGACAGTAAACAATACAGAACCATTACTCTGTCAACAGTATTAGAAGCAGATGGTCCAAGAAGCTGGGAGGAGAGAAAGCGTATGGAAAGGAAGGACCGCGCTAGCAATTCAAGATATGCTAAGCGATTGAAAACTGGAATGGAGAAAAAATGTAACGAAAGATGAGTGGAGCCAAGCAGATGTTTATATGAATAAACCTTAGAATACTGAATCTAGGAGTTGGAGTAATGCTGTCTTTCATAATCCATATGTTGTAAGACTTGAACTGTATACAATAAAACAAATGTTTCACTCATGGTTACAAATTAGCTATTTACTGCTAGACTTGTTCTGAGTATATAAAAAGTGGCAATTCATCTGGATGCAACCTGTTTTATTTTGTGCTGATGTTTCAAGTATTGTCTAACAGCTGTTGCTCCATTAAATTTTTGCTCAGAAAAGCACTGGATTTCTTGCAGATAAAGTAGACCTGTATGAATTCAGCAGCTTAATACATCATAGTTTGTGAACAGTTCTTATACTGATGTATACATCAGAACCTGCAAAGGTTTTCTCTAGGTCCAATATGGCTGCCATCAGAAAAGTACAGAAGATGTATTGGACAGATAGCAATAGCCAGAAACATGATAGAATTAATACATGCGTGAAGTGCAAGTGCCAATATGAGGATTACTGTATGTACAGTGGCTATAGGAAGTCTGCATCCCTTTTCAGAATGTTAATCTTTTGTTGCCATATAGCCTAGAAGTAAAATGTTTGTTCCAGGTATCCATGCATCCTACCCCACAATTGCCAAGTAAAAAATGTATTCCATCATTTCTTAGAAAATGAAGAACAAATAAGAACATGGAATAACTTGTTTGGATAAGTTCTTCAGTAGCAAACTTAAATACATAAAGCACGCCAAGTGAAATAGGCTCCCTGTGTTCTATTTTAATGATTCACATTATGTCAAGATAAATTAAACACTTTTGTTTGTTCTGTCCACTGGGTAGTGCATTTGAAAGCAAGGACCCAACCATGAGTACCAAGGACAAAAGAATTCTGGGACAAAGTTGTGGAAAGGCACAGGTTTGGGGATGAGTATAAAAGAATTGCAAAGTCACTGAATATCTCTTGAAGCACAGTCAAGATGATTTAGAAGTTTATAGTGTGTGTGTGTTGGGAAGGGGGGGGGTGTCACGTGATGTGGTAGGATTAGTAAAATGCGTCACGCAGAGCTCCGGGTGCCGCCTCCTTCATTTGAGCCTTTTTTCACATTTTTAATGTGATCTGCTCCTTTTTTTTAATAGAAACCTGCAGTACTGTGGGACGTATGGGATGCAAATCAAACAGGAGAAAAAAACAAACTCACATGCTAAATGGAAAAATTGCATTAAAAATTAGAACTAACCTGAGAATCTGGACTAATACAGAAAAGTGCTTTAAAAAGTGCTTTAAGTACAGACTTAGGGAGGAAGATGCTGGAAGTTGCATCAAAATGACCTTGTATACAAGTTTGGGGCTATGCATCCCAACTTCAGCACAAAAGTATGTGGACTGTTCAGCTGTAGGTGCCCCTCTCGGACAGTTTGCCCTCTTCATTTAATGTAGCATGTCTTGCCACAGTGGCCCTGCAGGTGAGATTGTGCCCCATGCAGGGATGCAGTCTTGCATGCAAGACCATTGTGCCAGTGCGTACTGTTCGGCTATACAGAAAGCTTGCACTTCCATTTTACGTGCTATACCTTGCCACAGTGGGGAAGGCACCTATAGCTAAACAGTGCATACTGGCTCCATGGCACAGTGGCCTTACATGCAAGATTGTGCCCGAGCTGGGATGCACAATTCCCACCTCCCATGCAAGGCCACTTTGGGAAAGGAAAGGAAGAGGGATTGTGAGTGAGAAGGGAGGAAAGGAAAAGTGATAGAGTGACTGTAAGGGGGATGAAAGTGCACTATACAACTGTTTCGCCAAATTATTCCCATTGAAGGACCTTTGACCAATTAATGAATTTTGTCCCTTTTTTCTGCGTCATATCTCATCGAGATGACTGTGAGACTTTTTGGGGTTTATCTGCCATCCACTAAAAGGGATTTTGCCAGTTATCTTTGATCAAACCTTCTGGATACCCAACCAAAGAAATTGATCAGATTCATCTGATAAGATTTACCTCTGGTAAAACCGTGCTGCCTCGGATCTTGCAGGCCACTGGATTCCAAAAATTGCACTATTCTCTGTTTTAGCAGCGATTCCATTAGTTTGCTCACCGCGGAGATCAGACTAACTGGCCTGTAGTTCCCAGCTGCCTCCTTACTTCCACTTTTAATGAACAGGAGCCACATCTGCCCTTTTCCAGTCGTGCTGAACTACTCCCGATGCTAAAGCATTGAGAAGGTCAGCCAGTGGAGCTGACAGGACATCTCTAAGTTCCCTTAGTATCCTCTGAACTATACCATCCAGCCCCATTGCCTTATCTACTTTGTTTAGTTACTTCTTCATGAATATACTATTCTGAAAATCGATTTAGGTTTACCTCACTTCTGATCTCTCTTGTTTTCATTTTATGTGGTCCTTCTCCTGGACTTTCCACAACGAACGCTGAACAGAAATATTTAAGCAATTTTGCTTTTTCCTCATGAGCTTCTACATATTCTTCCCCTTCACCTCTTGAGTTTCACTAACAAAAAAAAAAAAAAGTTGAGGATCACATGATGTGAGAATGTGATCCTCAGTTACTCTTTTTTTAATCTGTTAATTTTTTTTTCTTTTTTTGTGGCTTTTGTGGTATAAATGGACCATCTGATTGCTTCTGCATTACTTCATTCAGGTTTCTTTGTCTGGGTAGTTTGCTTAGATCTGCAATGACACCCAGACCAGTCCAGAATGAAAAGGGCAGGTCCAGATTTGCAGAGCACAAGATGGCTGAAGCAGTACATGGTCCACCATTGCCCGGCTCTGCTGATGAGAGGATAAATGAATCTGCCTCAGCAGGGTCACTACTCTTCAAGGTAAATTTTGAAAACACCTGCTCTCTAAGTTCAATGATGGGTATACTCTACTTGTAGATACCAAGAAGCAGTTAGAGGAGGCTGAAACGCACCTCATGGAGGCAGACGGATGCAGGCCTTGGAGACAGAGACATCAGCCTTATAGTCTGCGAACTTTAAAAATAAGGGGCAACTTTAGGACCTGGAGAACAGGTCAAGGAGAAGTAATCTTCAATCGATTGGCTTCCCTGAATCTGTTACAGACTACGATTTTCCTGATGTGCATGAGGAATGGCTACCGACAGCTTTAGGCTTCACAGATACATGTAGCTCCCTCTGTATAGAGCATGCTCACAGGCTGGGAGTGCGGGTCCCATTACAGAACCTGGAATGAAAATTTGAAACTCTAGGCACAAGGAAGAAATTCTTCAAAATTATCGCCCGAATAGAGACTTTAAATTTGAAGGACAGCCTATTCTTATTTTCCTGGACTGTTCTACAACTGCTGCTGCAAACTTGCAAAGCATCAGACTCTATTTATCCTTTAATTCCCGGACAAGTATAGAGTGATTTATAATATGACTAAGGTCTATGAGTTTGTGGAAGAAGTGCAAGTTTTTCTACAAACTGTTTTGGATACAAGTGAGGAATTAATCACCTACTGGCTCTATGGGACTGGTGTTATAGCTAAATTGGCATGCTGCTTCTCGGAGACCTGCAAAAGTTTGGGGTTTTTTCCTGCCTTTTTTTGGGGGGGGGGGTGAACTCTCCCTTAGACTATGGGCTTAATATTATTCTTTATTTTGCAACATGGGATCTGAGTGTTGGTTTTTTTTTTGGATGATCACATGAGGTATATCTGATTTTATGTGCTGTTCCCTTTGCATTGAGTTGCTCGCTCAACATACGTCAGACAGCAGGCCATTTTTTCCTGGTTAATGTGACATCAACAGGATTTGTTACACCCTTTAAAAATTTGCAAGATTTCATGTTTCTCCATTTTTACTTGAACACAGTTCATCTTAAATGGATAATTGGACATTTAGTGGTATTTCTGAAACTAATCTAGCCTGGGACCGTTATTGAAGAGTGATTTATTTTTCTTTTTTTCTCTTGCTTTTTCTCATATAGGCCCCCCCCCCACACACATTTTTTTAAAATATATTTTTATTTATATTCTGCTTTTTGTCACCTCAAGGCAGATTACGTTGGAAGTACTGTAGGTATTTCCCTATCCCATAGACACACAATGGGAGAAAAACTGTAGTGAATCAGGCAGTAAGATTGTACTTAAGGCAACCTAGGATAAAGGAGCGACAGTGGGATTTGAACCCTGGTTTGCCTTGTTCCTAGCCCGCTGCTCTAACCACTAGGCTTACTCCTCTGCTTGGTACACTGATCCAGGGCTCATGGGTAGGCCAGTTGGTATGGAAGATTTGGATCTGGGAAAGGGTGAGGAAGAGGGGGGGACATGAGATTGAAGGCAGGAAGGGATATGGGGAGGGTATATTGGAGGTTGGGATTGTAGGGAGTATGTTTTATTCTTTATAAGGGAGTGGGATGGAGATGGATTTATGTTCCACACAGAGGGGCCGATACAATAAGACACACATTGAAACTGGGCATTCGTATTGAGCACACAGCCACATCTCCTGAGTGCCCAATGCAGTATTTAAATGAGGGGCTGTACAAAAAAGGACGTGCACTAGGGGAGAATTGTACATCCCTAGCAGGCGCCCATAGTTGCGACGGGCGCTCAATACGAGCATCCATTTTTATTCTGCTTCTTCTGGCCATTTTGTTGAGGCTGCTGAAGATGCCCATAGCTAAGCTCCTATTGCTGTGGGCATCTAAATTGTGTGTCCTGAAGAATTATTTTTTAAATCAAACAAATTTAAAAATTTATTTTTTTCAATACTGCAATCAGTAAATTTGTGTCATATTGATAGTAAGTAGGAGGAACCATGGAGGACTGTATTTTTTTAATTTCTCATGAGCCCTTGACTCATGGATTGACTTTATGCCACCTCTGGGGCTGGAATTAAATTTGCCCCATTAAAAACTATGCGTTGGGTGCTCAGTGATTTTCTGCATTGAGGGGTAATAGCTAATAGCACCCATCACATGTAAATTTCATGTAGATGAGGTTGTCAGCTACGCATTTGTTTGGTCACGTGTTTTGGACACGCTAACTTCTTTATTGCATCGGGTGCTAGTCTAGAACGTCCAAAACATGCGTAAACTTGTGCGCTAAACCTTGATTGCATCGGCCCAAGGGCATACTGTTGGACAGTTCTGATTCAAGTGGCTGGGATCTAAGCTAGCGGATGTCCAAGTCACAGGGATGTTTATTGCTGTGGTTTGCAGTTGGATACGGTTTACAGTGAACTTTAAATTGGGTATTGATTTAAATGCAATGCATAGGGCCTAGAAGATTAGTCTCTCGCCCCTCGCTCAGGGGATCTTGGACACGCTGGTGAAATAACATGGGAAGATTTAACTTGAAGAGACTGTGTTTGAAATGGGACCATCAGCCCAGGGCTTATCATATTTCAGACAATAACCTTTTTATTTTCTGAAAAGAGACTTAGGAAAAGTAGAAGGTTTCCTTTTTGGAGATTTATACAGAAACAAACTAATCCCAAGAACTGCTGTTTTCAAATTGATGGATAAGTGGGATATTAGTGGTATTGGTCTTGTTAATCTAAAGCCTTGTATAGCTTAGTTTTCTTTTGACATTTAGGAGATTGGCTAGTAGGTACGGGTTTCTGTACCCATCTTTTCTTGGGAAGAGCTCTGCTTAGGCCCTTAGATCCTTATTTTGTATTGCATGGGCCTCTTCCTTGGTTGCCAGTTTATCATAGAGACAGCCCTCTTGTATCAATGTTGAAATCTTGGAAATGATTCTCTCTTAAATTACAGTTGTGGAGTTGGATTGTTCAGTTTTTCCCTCCTTAAGGTAAGAGAGACTTTTTACCTGGACTCAGGAAACAGAGAGTAGGATTAAATGGACAATTTTCTCAGTGGAAGGGAGTGGACAGTGGAGTGCCTCAGGGATCTGTATTGGGACCCTTACTTTTCAATATATTTATAAATGATCTGGAAAGAAATACGACGTGTGAGATAATCAAATTTGCAGATGATACAAAATTGTTCAGAGTAGTTAAATCACAAGCAGGTTGTGATAAATTGCAGGAAGAACTTGTGAGACTGGAAAATTGGGCATCCAAATGGCAGAAGAAATTTAATGTGGACAAGTGCAAGGTGATGCATATAAGGAAAAATAACCCATGCTATAGTTACACAATGTTAGGTTCCATATTATGTGCTACCACCCAAGAAAGAGATCTAGGCATCATAGTGGATAACACATTGAAATCGTCAGCTCAGTGTGTTGCGGCAGTCAAAAAAGCAAACAGGATGTTGGGAATTGTTAGAAAGGGAATGGTGAATAAAACGAAAAATGTCATAATGCCTCTGTATCGCTCCATGGTGAGACCACACCTTGAATACTGTGTACATTTCTGGTCGCTGCATCTCAAAAAAGATATAGTTGCGATGGAGAAGGTACAGAGAAGGGCGACCAAAATGATAAGGGGAATGGAACAGCTCCCCTGTGAGGAAAGAGTAAAGAGGTTAGGACTTTTCAGCTTGGAAAAGAAACGGCTGAGGGGGGATATGTTAGAGGTGTTTAAAATCATGAGAAGTTTAGAATGGGTAGATATGAATCTATTCTTTCAGATAATAGAAAGACTAGGGGGCACTCCATGAAGTTAGCATGTGGCACATTTAAAACTAATCAGAGAAAGTTCTTTTTCACTCAACGCACAATTAAACTCTGGAATTTGTTGCCAGAGGATGTGGTTAGTGCAGTTTAAAAAAGGATTGGATAAGTTCTTGGAGGAGAAGTCCATTACCTGCTATTAAGTTCACTTAGAGAATAGCCACTGCCATTAGCAATGGTAACATGGAATAGACTTAGTTTTTGGGTACTTGCCAGGTTCTTATGGCCTGGATTGGCCACTGTTGGAAACAGGATGCTGGGCTTGATGGACCCTTGGTCTGACCCAGTATGGCATTTTCTTAAGACAGGACAGACTCCTGAAATCCAAGTGAGGACAAAGTATCAAGGAGTAGGTGGTGGTTAAACTTTGTGAGGTGGATTCACACTAGATTACATTCTGGGAATATAGAAGTACTGCTTTGTATGATATTGCAATATATACTGTCTGTGGTTTGGTGTTATCGTTCTGTCTCACATTATAAAATTATATATAAAAAAAAACAAAAAAAGAGTAGGCTGTGATCAACAGTGTTAAAAGCAGCAGATAGGTCAAGGAGGGTAAGGACAGAGTAAAGACCTTTTGGATTTAGCCATAAATAAGTCATTGGAAACTTTGGCAAGGACTGTTTTTAATTGAATGTAGAGGACGAAAACCTAACTGGAGAGGGTTTTTTTTTGTTGTTGTTGTTGTTGTTGATTTTTTTTTAAAGCTTATCCAGATTTTGTCACCTGTCTTTCTCCTCTGTGATCTCTTATAGTTTATATGAATGCTAACCTTTTCTCTTTTTCAGCTATTTCTTTAGAAAACCATGCTGGAGTTTTCTTCTTCCTTTCTTTATTCTCTTTCCTAACAAAAAGGTTAGTTGCCCTTTATAATACCATCTTTTAGTTTTGCTCACTGCGCCTCTGCTTCCCCTAGTAATAACAAGTTTATGAATATCCTCCATTAAATCTCTCTCCATTTCTTCTGTCCATGACGGAGGTCTGTATATTACATCAATATAAATAGATATTCCATTCCCTCTTTCCAGATTAACCCACAGTGCCACCTCCCTTCCTCGTAAACCCTGCAATTCTCTTGCCTTAATATTTTTATATATAGTTCCATGCCTCCTCCCAGAATAGGTTTTAGCCCAGCATAACTACTTGATATATGTGATTTATATTCTGCTTTTCAGGCAATTCAAAGTGGATTACATTCAAGTACTTTAAGGATTTTTCTATCCCTAGTGGGCTCACAATCTAAGGAGCCAATGCAAACAGAAATGTGCTGAAAGCGGGCGCTGAGTGCTTAGCTCCTCCAGGCACCTCTCCTGGGTGTGCCATGCAATATTTTAATTAGGGGACGCGCTGTCAAGGAGGCACTAGTGTTGATTGCACACCCCTAGCGCCTACTTGACAGCCGGCGCCCAGGAGTGGTCGGCTGTCCGCCGGTTAAGAAAATGGATACTGAATTTATCGGCATCCGTTTTCCTAAGCGGTGCACAGCCACTGGTTCGGAAAACGGATGCTGGTTAACTGAGCATCTGTTTCCCGAACCTGACATCCGGCACTTTTTTAAAATATTTTTTTTTTTTAACTTTCATTCCTCCGACTTAATATCACCACGCTATTAATTCAGAGGATGCACAGAAGAGCAATATTTTCTGCTTTTCTGTACAACTTTTTGGGGTGCTCAGAAATGAACGCCTGCTCCACAAAAATGTATTGGACGTACATTCTTTTTTTTTTTACTGCAAGTGGAGTGAATAACTAATATCCTCATTGACCTGCATTTGCAATGATGAGCGCTGTTAGTTTCCCAATGCGTCAGACGCGGGTTGTGGAGGCGCTAACCCCCTTAGAGTATAAAGGGCTGTGGACGCGCCTACACAACCCACATCCACTACCCCTTATATAACAAGGGGTCTAGCGCATCCATTTTCCAAACCTGCTGACTGCGCGCTCTCCTGGGCTTCCGCTGCTAAGGATGCACTGGGGGTGTGCTATTGTCTCTAGCGCCTCCTTTTTAGCACAACCCCCTCATTTACATACAGTATCGCGTGCCCAGGAGAAAATGGCTGGGCGTGTGTTGGGAAAGTGGGTGCTCAGCACTGAGCGCCTGTTCTCCCGCGCATTTTGCTGTATTGGCCTGAATGCAAGGCTGACCTTCCTGCTTGTTGACAAACAGAAAACACTCACTCTGCAGGATCTTAACTGGAGATCTTCTCTGTTTGTCTTGAAGAGCTATAGAAATTTGGGGGGGGAGGGTCTCCTTCCCACCTTTCCCCATGGCAGTCAAGTTGGGCATACGTAACCTGTTTTCTCTCCTGGAGATGGGCTAGAAGGGAAGCAATCCTACAAGATTGCTCTTGTCAGTGCTGTCTCCTGCCAGCATGCAGACAGAATAGAATCAGTTTCTATGGAAAATGACTTTTATTTTCATTAACAGCTGCACAACACATTTTTTCATTTCAGTTTTTTTTATCTGTGACATTTTTGTTTGAAGTAAAATAATCTTGCATTGCATTGATATATATATATTTTTTTATGATTACTTTTAATGTTTTAGACAGAACAGCTATGGCCGCCACATTGAGTTGAAAATTTTTATTTTTGCCCTCTGGGATCCAAGTGGTTTGTGGGAATATTTTGTGCATTGCAGACACGCAAAAGGACAATAAATGATGGGAGGACAGGTTAATACAGCATGCAGCATTCCTACTGAACCAAGACTGGAAGATTCTGCACCACCGGTCTTGGGGTTTGGATTCTGATGATCAAAATACGATTAGAATAAGCCAGATTGCTAACTGGATCGTTTGGCATTTCCTGTGACCTGTAAAATCCCTTTCTGCCGCTGGCTACTTTCCTCGGCTGGCCATTAAAGGCAGCGATTCCCCAGGTCCATTCCTGCTTCCCTGCCCCCCCCCCTTTGCAGTGGAGGGGGGGGGAGGGAGGGAGGGAAACCGTGCAATGGAACGGGAGACTCCTCCCCTTCAGGAAAGAAGAGTATACTGATCTGGGGAGGGAATTGCTCCCTGATCTGCCACGCTGCTGTCTCCTGGAGGGGAAGGGTAAAGAGTGAGGGGTACCTCGGAGCCTTCTGTCTTCTCTTCCTTGTTGGATGGTTAAGGCAGGGGGGGAAGCATTGGCTATTTAAGTCTCATCTCACAGGGCTTTTGGTGCAGAGCCTGCATCATTTTCATAGTCCTCCTCTTGACCATCTCCACTCAGTCTGTATCCAGAACTGGACGCAATACCCAAGATATGAGGTCTTGAAAACTTCATTCATGGAAGAGGGGAGACATTTTGCAAAATCTTCTTCAGTCTCAGGTGTTCATGCTTTATACGTCCTTAATATGATACCTTCAAGGATTTCTGTTAAAGGTCAGCAGAGCAACGCCCAGATTTCCTTAGATCATATGGTTGCCATGGCTATGTTGGAGAAACTGTCAAACTTTAAAACATTAATGTCTCAAGAATTAAATATGCAACAGAGCAAGAAGCATGTCATACGTTTGCTGGTTTGAGCAGGAATCTGTAAAAATATTTCTTCTAGTACCACTGCTTTACGATGATAGGCTCAGTCCTCCAGATTCCCATTGGGATAGGGAGGAGATAGCAGAGTGCTGGAATCCTTCCCTAGACCTAACCACACTCCTTCGCCCCCATTATGCAGGAAAAAGCAAATTAAGGACATGAGGATTCAGTACAGGTTTGTGTGAACTCCTTTCCTGGAAGGAAAAGGTGGGATTCTCTCCCCAGACCTGAACATAGTACTCTTTTGGTTTCCCCATGCTAACTCAAAAAAGTGATCTGTTTATTCTAGAAGGGGGTGGATTAGATGGACATTCCAATATCTGGAAGGTATAAATGATGCACAAGAAGCAGACTCTTTCCAGTGAATGGGATGTTGTAGAGCAAGGGGCCATAGTGAGGATGCAAGACAGTAGACTCAATAACACCAAAAATATTACTCCACCGAGAGGTGGTGGATGCATGGAACAGCTTTCCAGTGAAAATGATGAAGGCAAAAACAAATTTTAAATAATCATAGGATAAGTAAAGGAAATCATTAGCCACAAAGAAGTTACCCCCTCTTTCTATTACCATGGATAATACTATCATCTGCCCAGTTGTCTTCTCTTCTCTCTCCTACTCTGTGCATATTCAGAGCACTGACAAAAATATAATTTTTTTTCCTATAATATCACCAAAATCTGTCTTCCTTTCTGAACATGCTTCCGGACTCTTATCCACTCTCTTGCTTCTCACTTAGACTAATGCGACCTCTCAGGTCTGCTACTGAACAATCTGTCTTCACTTCCACCTTTACAAAATGCAGCTGTCTGACTTGTCTTCCTCCAATGTCATTACAATCATGTAACTCCAGCCTCACTACATTGGCCCCCCCCCCCCCCCCCATCCACTTCTGCATACAGTTCAAGCTTTTCTTACTCGGCTTCACTCTGCAACTCCCCATTACCTCTCCTCTCACTTCCCCTGACACCACTGTTCTCCCCCCCCCCCCCCCCGAGCTGTGCACATGCTCACAGATCACAAACCCCTGCACACGTGGCGAAACATAGTGCGCGTAAGAAATCCAAAAATGATTTGTATTAATTTTGGTTTGCGGTGCACAAATTTTAACTGTGCTACAAAAAGTTGCACAAAAGAAAATGTTTGTGCAAGTATCCTTTTAAAAATTAGAGGAGACCTTGCTGGACGCCCTCATCCCTTGTAACCTCTCTTCATCAGGCAAGCAGCTCTTATCTGTGCACTTCCCTCCATTGCCAGCTTCTAACTTCGAGCTTTTTGTCGTGCACCATATTATTGGAACAGCCTTCTTGAGTTGATGCCTGGTGACCCATCTCTGCCCATATTCAAGTTCTATCTAAAATACCACCTTTTCAAGGTTGGTGTTAAATCTTAAACCCTGGCTCTTCCTCCTCATAGCCTTGTTGATTTTAACCATGAATATTGTATCAAATAAATTTTCCTATTCTAATCTGTGTGTTTTGGCTACACTGTAAGCATTATTGAAATAAGTACTGAAGAAAGCCAGTGACCAAATAAGGTCTCTAAAGCATTGTAACACTAAGGGGCCGATGCAATATCATGCACGGTAAAAGGGGGCGCTCGTATTGAGTGCCCGTTTCCCTAACATGCGCAGATCCACTTGTCCTGGGCGCCCGATCATGTATTTAAATGAGCTGCCACATTAAAAAGGACGCATTATGGAAAATTGTGCGTCCCCCAGCGCTCAAATGCATCGGGGCACCCAGAAGATGGGGCCGTGCACCCGTAAGGAAAACGGGCGCTCAGTACGAGCGTCCATTTTATCCCGCTGCAAATAATTTACACGCTCAATATGCACACGGCGAAATCGGCCTGGAATGTGCATATGTATATTGTGCCTCCAGAAATTTATTTTTTTTTAAGAGTCCTTACACTTTCCTTAAATTTTAATCACCACAAGCAGTAAATCTTAGTATTGCAAGGATATAATTAAGAGGAATCACAGAGAGCAGTATTTTTGTTTTTTCTTGTGCCCTTGACTTGCCATATGACTAAACACTAGCCCTGGAGCTGGCATTACATTTGCCAGGTTGAAAAGGATGCATTGGGCAACCGGTGATTTTCTGCATCGCAGCTAATAGCCTCATCTGCATGGGATGAGCACTATTAACTATCGAGCCGATTCAGTATGGTGCGCTCAGCCGAAAGCACCTTTAGCCCCCATTTGGCCGCACGTTTTCGACACGCTATTTTTACCCCTTATATAGTAAGGGGTAATAGCGCGTGGAAAACATGCGGCCAACTCCCCCCCCCCCCCCCCCTTTTCCCGAAACTAATAGCGCCTGCAACATGCAAATGCATGTTGATGGGCCTATTAGTTATTCCCGCACGATACAGAAAGTAAAATGTGCAGCCAAGCCACACATTTTACTTTCAGAAATTAACGCAGCCCAAAGGCAGAAATTAATTTCGGCCGGCACATGGAAAGTGTACAGAAAAACATTAAAAAAATACTTTTCTGTACACCCTCCGACTTAATATCATAGAGAGAAAAATAAAAAAAATCTAAAAAAAAAAAAAAATCGGCCCGCGGGTTGGAAAATGGACGTTCAATTTAGCCAGCGTCCGTTTTCCGAACCCGTGGCTGTCAGCGGGTTGGACAACAGACGCCGGTAAAATTAAGCATCGGCTGTCAAACCCGCTGACAGCCGCTGCTTCTGTCAAAAAGGAGGCGCTAGGGATGCGCTAGTGTCCCTAGCACCTCCTGTTTATTGCGGGCCCTAATTTGCATATTTTTTTTACTGAATCGTGCACCCAGGAGAGTGGCCTGGGCGCGCGTCGGGAGAGCGGGCGCTTGCCAGCTCTCCCGTGAGGTTTTCTGTATTGGCCCGTATGTGTGTGTTTGGGCATGCTTTTTGGAGGCCCTAATCCCCTTATTGCATCTGGTGTTACTCTATCGTGTCCAAAACGCACGTCCGAGGGTAAAGCTGTGCGCTACATTGGGCGCACTTTATTGCGTCATCCCCAAAGTAATTTGGGCAGACGAGATGGATGCAATGGTTCTTTTTCTGCCGTCACGTTCTATTTATTTGTGTGTCTTGCTTCCCCAGATATTCTTTGTTTTCCCTTTGGGGTTTCTCACCGATCTTACTTGGACTTTCTTTCAACATCTGATTCGGCAAAACGTCAGGGGGTGGTTGTTGACCCATTGTTCACGCTCTGCCCACACACACATTTTCTTTTTGTACTTAACCTCTGCTATTCTTTAATGTCCATAAAATACTCTTCTCCGTTGTCTGTCTTCCTGTTGAGCTATTGTTAAGAGCCTTTTGCTAGACTCCCTAATATGTCACTCCAATATTTGCAAAATCCAGTACCTCATTTGTTTGGCTGCCTCCCATGCCACACTGTCACTTACTTATGCCATGTTTCTTCATCAGCTTTCTGTTGAATACCAGGTAGTATTCAAACTACTGTCTGCTGATCTTCCCTAAGTGAAAGAGAACCAGAGAAGAAGAATCTCAGCTGGATATATTGGATGAGCCATGAGTCCATTAGCATCAGCTGCCTTTATTTACTACATGCTACTATCCTTTTCCTTTAAATGAATTCATGGCCTTGCACACTCTCAGGCAAGATAACTTCCACATAAGAAGTTGCCTTACTGGGTCAGACCGAGGGTCCATCAAGCCCAGCATCCTGTTTCCAACAGTGGCCAATCCAGTTTACTAGTACCTGGCAAATACCCAAACATTAAATAGATCCCATGCTGCTGATGCCAGTAATAAGCGGCGGCTGTTCCTGAAATCAACATGATTAATAGCATGATTAATTTATGGGCTTCTCCACCAGGAACTTATCCAAAACCTTTTTTAAACCCAGCTACACCGACTGCCTTAACCACATTCTCTGGCAATGAATTCTAGAGTTTAATTGTGCATTGCGTAAAAAAGAATGTTCTCTGATTTGATTTAAATGTGCTACTTGCAAACTTCATGGAGTGCCCCCTAGTCCTTGTATTTTCTGAAAGCGTAAATAACTGATTCACATATACCCGTTCAAGTCCTTTCATGATTTTATAGACTTCTATCAAATCCCCACTCAGCCATCTCTTCTCATATCTCACCCCCTCTCTCTTATTGACCTGACTGCATACTTTCCTACTTCCTGTACTATGGAATAAACTGACCTAGGATATCGAAGTTGCCCCATCTCTCTGCTTTTTTATCTCGTCTATTCTGTTCTTACATAATTACGTATAATTGTTGAGGATGAAAGAAGACCCAGAGGTCCATCGTGCTCAACTTTTTTCTGATTGCCAGAATGTTAATTTATCTGTTTTTCCATTTTCTATTTATGTAGCCTTTCTATTTTTTGTTATCCATATAGAACCAAATATATAAACAATAAAGCCTGCTATTTCAAGCAGTGCAGAATAAGAACAAATGAAAAACGTTAGAGGGAAAAAAAAAGAATCTCCAGGAAACCTAGGAACCAAAAAGACAAGTTAATAGCTTGAGTAATTACTGTTGCTTTAAAGGAAAGAAAGACTGAAATGATGTCACTTTGAATATTATGTTAAAAGGAGTAGGGGAGGCAGTGTTAGGCATTCCAAGGATGTTTGTTTTCCTGTTTAATATGTAACTGTAATAACAGGTTTCAACATCCTTCCAGTAAAACAAAAACATTCTTCCCTATGCAGTTGTTTTTCACTGTTTACAAGGTAACGGAGAGTTGCGTGCTGCACTGCTGAGACGCTACGGGACTGTAAAATTGTGGTAGCAGATTTCCATGTGTGCCGCTATAGGGCCGCGTCCTCACTGCTCCTGGAAGCCTTGCATGTTAGCATCGGTTGTGAATGTTTACCATGTGCTGGGTATAACTTTTACATCTGTTCTGGTTTGATTATAATCCCAAGAGAAATGGGTACAGCACAGTTATTCCTTTTATATACCATGCAGTCTCTGAACAAACAGTAAAGATGTAATTCTCTTTTTACATTAGATATCCTTTTTCTGCGTATTGCTAAATCCACAACCTTTCCCTAGCTTTGCAAACGTTGCATTCTTTCACTTCATTAAGGATTAGGCTTTTTGCTCTGAGAAGCAAGGCTTATGTTTGTTTGTTTGCCAAATAAGCTTATCTTTCTGAGAAATAAAACCTTGTTTCATCAGATCATGGACTGTTTACTACTCTTACTGCTAGCACTACTTGTGTTCTATAAGCATTACTAGTACATGTACACAGATACAGTCCCTACAGTGTGGAACTTACAGTCTATCATTTTTTGTTTATTGACCTTTATTTCCCTATTGTAATCCCTGGACGGATATGTGCAGAATAAGGGCCAAGGGGCGCGCGCACACCTCACTTCATTCTTAAAATGTGGTCCAGGATTCCCTGGGGGGGGGGGGGGGAGATTAAGGTTTAGCCCATTTTTGTTTTCTTAAACTGCCGTTTTACTCCATGGTATAAGCACAGATAATGTCAGAGGTAGCAGCAATAATCACCCTGGAAGCTGGATGGTTTCCATCTCCTGTTTTTAGTTGTTGAGATGGAATGAAATTTGTTTAAGGTTCATTGATATTAAAGACCAATTGGTGTACACCCTGAGTTCTGAAAACATTTGTTTGTTTATTTATTTATTGTTTTTGTTATACCGAGTTTCATGATAGGCATCACATCAACCCGGTTTACAAATAACAAGGAGTGTAAAGCATAACGTAACGTAAAAAAACAATATTTTCAATAAGAACCTTGAACTTTAAATACAGTGAATCAGAAAAAGGGAGAGGGAAAGTTACAAAAAACAAGGAAAATAAACTTGGGATGGAAGGGGAGAAATTGAACAGCACAATATTTACATTTCAGCCTATTGATACATCTCTGACCTCAGACTTGCAGCAAAATGCATTCTAGATATGCAAACCAATTCCATTAGTTTTCTAGTCCAATTTAGTGAATTTATCTGTTGCTGCTACCCATTGTTAAATGGTTGGAATCTGGCCCCTCTTAACAGGATGAAAAGGCCCCGTTCTAATCCCTCTCCTCTTCTCTTTTCCTTTTGCCTGGTTAGTACCCGGTTGGTGCTGTTACTTCTGTCCTCCCAAGTGTTGCTCACCCGGGTCAGTAGTGATATCCTTTTAGCTGTTACTCTCAACCCCTCCTCTCTCTGGTAATGGATGTGAATCCATTTCTCCAGGGTGACCCAATCTATTCAGGTTCTTTCTAGGTGAAAGATGCCACTTCCTAAAAATGGCACAGAATCTGAGTCCCTTTGGGCTCTAGGGCACTCAGCAGGTAAAACAAGAAGAAGGAAAGATCTTGCTTAAAAAAGAAAAAAAAGAGGGGGGGGGGGGAGAGGGAACCCGAATGTGAGGCAGGAAGGGTGGGGGGAAGCGCGGGGTTCCAAAACTGTGACCTAAATAGGGGCCTTTACCCAGGCCTTTATCCATGAGAACCCTGGAGTCCTCCCCCGCCCCCCCCCCCCAAGAAAGCATGATCCAGCCGAGGACAGGAAGAGGCCTGCTGTCTCCCCAAGAACTGAGGAATCCAAGCCCTGGGATGGTGGCAGAGGTTTATAATAGGGCCAGAGCACACCACCCTGCTTCTCCCGCCTGGGGGAGCCAAAACCGACAACTCCCACCCAATAAATCACTCTGCTCCCCTCCCAACAAATGGGACCAGCCTTTCTACTAGAAGATCCCTTTAGGTCAATATATTTATCCTCCAGAAGAAATTCCTTCTTGATAGGGAGACAGGCTGACTCGCTGGACTGGGAAACTCGTAACCCTGCTCCGCTCCGTTAACTGGTGTGCATAATGTTGTGTTCTGTTTCTCAGTGAACAGCAGAAATCCCCTGGTGTATAAGGGCGGGCACACCGGTGTTCCTGTTTATCAGCACCGCAGACATCTTACTAGTTCATTTAGAGAGGTTATGGTTTCACTTTACAGAGCTGGGATGGAGAGCGAAGAGGTTGTATTTCTATTCCTAGAACAGTTCAGAAACTTGCTGTAGGTGGGTACCTGTCTCCTTAAAATAATGGATGGCCTGCTCTAGGTTTAACTCCTCCGCAGGAAATACCATCCAGTTGTATCCTGGAAATATGTAGGACTCGAGAGAATTGGGAAGAGGCATTGCAAGCAGACTGTTGGGATAGTTCACAGACTAGTGCATCCAGCTGCCCTTCTTTATAGGATGCAGGCACCTTTCCAGCTGTGCTATTTTTCCCCAAACATGCAGTGCTGGACGTGTAAAAGAGCAGTCTCATTACTGCTTCTAATCATATGCAACACGTCCCCGTGATAAGGTAGCGCTGCGGTCCAAGGAAGGATACGAACTTAAACTGCAGACAACACAGTGCAGAAGGGAACATTTCAGAAGGGCTTGCTGTTCTGAAGTGGGAGTCCTGGTTTTCATTACGAGCAGCTGACTCTGGGTGGATACTTCTTTTTAGCCTTTTCAGGCAGACGTCTACAGTGGTACAAATCCAAAAAGAAATGAGCTTGGCTCTAAAGTATAAAACTGCCCTGCCCTCTTGGTATATTGCCTTTGGTTAGAAGAACACTGTAGCAAGCACTGCGATGTCTGTGTGGAGCAGCAAACTTTGCAGTTTTTGACTCATTTGTGAAAACTGATGGCTTCCCTTTCTGATTTCTTTCCAGCCAAGGACCTTTGTCATCCATTAGAGCGGTAATCAAGAGAAGTAAGTATTGTCTTTTCCTTTTATTGTGCATTACTTTTTATTTATGCATCGAACTAGAAGTATAGCTAAAGCTCATTCACCCATCCAGTCCTGGGAGGTTTTTTTGGGTTTTTTTTACCAATTTACTGCAGACCCCAACTGATCACTGATTTTACCCTTGATTTCCCTGCGTTAAGGGCCCCTTGCCTTTTCAATTCTGATATTGCTTTTGCTTTCATCACCTCCACTGGGAGCTATTTGCTGTCCTTTTCCAGCCTCATACCCTGATCCCTTATTTTAGAACTTAAAAATGCTTTTTTTTTTTCAGTGAAAATGTATACCCTTTCGGGGTTTGTCTGCATTTTGTCTCCCACATGCTGCTCCTCCATACCACCTACATTTAGCTCTTTAAGTCTCCCGTTGATAAGGATCTCTGCTCTGTCTATATCCTCCTAGAGATGTGGCTTTCCAAAACTTGGACACCTGCAGCTCAGGCCTCACCAAAGGCTGGGGCAGAGGTAGCTTCAGTTCAACAAGGGTAGGCTGAATCAGTCTAGTTTTTAGCCCTGCTGTACCCACACACTTGTAGTTTTTTGGTTTTCTGAAATGTTCTTATGTCTGTATTCTTATCCCCGCCCATGCACGCGCCCTGGCTAAAGAAATCCTGAAGCCTGAGAGAGGACAAACTCCCAAGCGAACAAGAATTTTGGTTTTTGTAAACTTTTTTTCCAGGAAGGGCCAGCTCTAAGAAAACAAAAAAAACCCAAAACCATTGTTACTGTTAGAAATCAACCTTGAATGTAATTACCAAAGAGGGAGATTGTTCTCGGTCTCCTGTTTGCTCACTAGGGGTTTCATTCAAGAAGATATTGATTCCCCATACTGCCCTTGTTTCACATAAATATTTTAGTTGTCAGAATTGCTTTGCTTTCTACAGGCAGATCAGAAGTGCCTGTCACACCCGATTTGCAATTCTCTGCCGTGAAGACTTGCCGTATGGGCCCCAAAATATATATTTTGAAACCATTTTTTCTTTCCTTGTGGCTTTCCAAAACCTATAAATAAAATATTACACAAAGATGACTATACATTATCCAAAAGACTCTGTTACAGGGGAAACAGTTTGTGTTATACTGCAAACTTAATCTTCTTTGATACTTCATATCCTTTGTTTACCTATTTTGATCATGTAGGATGCATAAAAAGAAAAGAAAAAAAAAAGAGAGGCTGTATCATGGCAAAAGGAATTTAGGAATGGATGTGTGTTACAAGGGAAAAATGCAAAATTTAAAAGTGTACCCTTCAGACTGTATGTGAAACAGAAAATTCTGTTTAATAATAAAAAGCAAATTAGCATATGATTGACTTGTGATAGGACCCAGGGGGAAGGCATGATCAAGGATTATTGACCCATTTGACAAGTAATAACTCCTATTGATTTTACTTTTAGCCCTGAACAAGCCTGTAGTGCCCTGTCTGGCAGCCCTTATTGTTTTGTTAATTTAATTTGGGGAAAACAGCAGAAGACTTTGGTGTGTGTAGCTCAAGATGCTAAAGGAATACGTTTGCACCGCTTCCCTTCCCCCACCTTGCTAATCTGAGGCACTTGTGTACCTGGTGGTGCCTGACTAGCCTTTCTGACCATAGATTTCCACTGCGTGGAGGACCCAGTTTTGCCTCTTTCTATAGATAAGAAGCCCCTCGTCCTGGGGCCATGCTCCCGGCCGTGGTGCTGTTTTAGTGGCTTGTGTTGGTGCCAGCTACACACAGATAGTGTAATATAAGGGTCCAATTCCAGCAGCTTCTGGCAGGCAGCCTTACTTGACATGGCGTAGAATTAATCATTTTGCTTTATTTCACTCCTTTGTGCCTTTCTCAGTCTAGTTCCATCCAAAAAAAAAAACCAATTTCTTTATATGGAATATGACTCCCCCCTTCTTTATCAGATCACTAACATCTGCGTTCTGTGATGGGGAAGTGCAGACCAGGGAGAGGGACTAGCCCAGGACCATATTTGCATATCAAGGGAACAGCAGTAATTTTACACAGGTGGGCAAGTAACAGCTTCTGCTCTTTAAAAAAAAAAAAAATAATAATTTGTGGCCTATACTTATCAGTGTTTCTTAGCCACCAGTCTGACAGCATTTTTGCAGATCCACAAACTAATGGTGATTGCAGGAGGATAAAGAGGAAGCAACACCTGCCCTGCGGCTGTACACGCCGCACTGCGCCCTGCATCACAGCCAGCAGAGATTTTTCTTAGCGCAACCTCCCACCCCGCTGGTTTTTGTTTTTTTTCCTCCAGACGGGGGCCGGTCCTGAGGCCCTCGTCTCTGGGAAGAGGGGAGCAGGAGCAGCCGCCGCCGCAGATGAATGCTAATGAGCTGGCGTGAAATCGAGTCAGGGCCTGCTCCGCTTTCAGGCCGCGCCTCTTCTAGAGAAGCCAGGAGGGGGACGGGCCACGGCAGGGCCGCAGAGCAGACATTTTAGTGAGACTTGGTGCTGTCTCGTTCGCATTCCGTTGCAGGTGCTCCCTTCCTGGAGATCAGGCCTGCGGGACCGGTCCCAGTTGGAAGAGAAATATGTTAATGGGGAGACAAAGAGTGGAAGGGGCTTCTTATTCGTTTTAATGAGTTTGCTGATGGCTGACTTCGAGGGGGGGAGAGACGGAGGCTGAGTGAGAAGAAGAGGAGGTAATTTTTCTGAGGACTGTACAGTTAACTGGCTGGGAGAGGGAAGGGGGGGGAGAGAGGGAATTTATTTTTATTTTTAGAAAATTTTCTTAAACTGGCTAGTTACCTTCTTAAAATGACACAGACCAGTTGCAGGGCTGACCCATAAGATTAGAAACTGGCAGGGCATATGAACACCTCCACTTCAGCGCTTTAATTTTCTGGAAGACCTCCCCCCACCCCCGCCACTCATGCATTTTAAGGAAGGAGGTTAGCTGATCCCAGGCATGCAAAAGGTGGAGAATCGCTGCATTTATGCTGTGTACAGTCTTTTTGGGATGCAGCGAGTGTGCTAAAATATCCTGCTGGATCAGTTGGGTGGGAAGGAAAATGTACAGTGGTTCTTCCATATCCAAGGGAATGAGATGTGACATGAGCAGCCTTTGGATTTTTGTATTTGCACAATGTGTGCATTTTAATAATTTGTAATCCACTTTGAGGTAGACAATCAAATAATAAATAAATGTTTCCCACTTCTGATTTTCTCTCTCCATAGTTGCTCCCCTTCCTTCTCCATAAGCCTCTCCACTCTTAATTTTCTGTCTCTCCTTGTCTTCCCCTGCATGTGGTACTTCGTGAGCCCCTCAGTGTATTTTCTTTTGACCAAGCTTTCACACGGATGTGTACCCTCTCTGTTCTTGTCCTTTTTCCAATTTTCTGAAGTTTTTATTTCAGCTAACTTGTGTGTAGTATTGCCTTGCTACCTCCGCAGCCCTTCATCAGCACTTTTCAATGCTATCTTTAAAAACAAACAAAAAAAAAAAACCCCAAAACTTGATATCGCATGGTGTCTGGCTCCAAGAAAGCCACTTCCAGTGGCTTTAAAGTTTGTCTGTGGCCACAAGATGACCATCACTGTCCGCCATGATATTTGTTAAAGATGCCTCAGTCCTGACCACAATTCAGCCAGCTGCTATGACCTTGGTCAAATATCAACAAGGTCCCAGAGGAACTTCACAGATTAGTCAAAAGTCAGAAATTCCTCCTCCTAGAATGGGGCTTCCTCAGGCTCCCTCTACACTGAGTTAAGCAGGAGCTTCTCGAGCAAAGCTCCCCCAGCTGTGGCACCATATTTCTGATTTGTCATAGTTCAGGGGTCGAGCAAGATGTGGAAACATTGAGTGCAGGAGCCAGAAAACTCCTAGGTATACTGAGGTTATTCCCCCTTTATTCATGGTCCCCATCAACACAGAAGAAAATGTCACCACTCCTCAGAGCCGGTGATGCAGTTGGTGCCGAAGGAGGCACCAATGATGGACCAGCCCTTTGTGTGGTTAATGCATTTGATGCACTCAATGCAGAAGTAAGCATTGGAGGGACTTGGAGGAAACGCCTTTCAGTTACTTCCTCAATGTTGGTGTCCTTAACTCTATTTCACCTCCTTGGTCTGGACTTCAGATCTCCTGGAGCTGCTTCCTTACTATCAACCCATGGGCTTCATTTGGAAACTGCAGACCAAATATGCTCCCTTGTGCCTCTGGTCTCTATGCAGCCACCAATGCAGTTAACCCAGGAGGGGTGCCCCTTCTTGGAGTCTAGTATGTGCTTCTCAGGAGGATGACCCTATGTTTGTTTCAGAAGAGGATGTCTCTTCCCCAACTTTGGGTCAAAGAATACAACAGCCTATAAACCAAGTGGATGAATTGGTCAAGACTTTCTTTACCTCATTAGCGGCCAGTGACGAGGAAGGCACCCTTCAACTTCTCCTTCCAAAATGCTGGCTTTGTTCCCACAAGGGGAATCTTCTCAACTCCACGCCTCCGGAACTCCCATCAGAGCTCCCAGTGGTAAGATCTAGCCCTCACCACCAATCCCTCTCTGTGAAGGAAACCAGCTAGTCTGAGGATGGGAGTTTGGGATGCCACCATCTGGAGTATGCTCCAGGAGTATTCCCCTATAAGATGACACGGCACCTTGCCCTGATCACCTATGTCAGGGGTGGCTACCTCCTGTCATCAAGAGGCACAAACAGACCTGGTATTCAGGATATCCATAATAAACATGTATGAAAATATCATTGTATGCAAATATCTCATGCATACTTGTGTATAACTTGATAACCAGACCTATCTTTGGTTCTTGAGACCAGGGGTGGTCAACTCCAGCTCTGTCTTCATTGCGGTCATGGGCTAGTGTCCTGGATTCAGAGGAAGGGTCTATAAGGATCCCCTCAGAACCCTTACCTATCATGCCAGATCATTCATCTCTGCCAGAAGATTTCTTGTGCTCTAAATTCTTGAATAAGTTAGGTAAAGTGATTGGAATCAATGTCAGTAGACCCAAAGATCCCCGCACAGAAGTCTTTGAGATACTGCCGATTTTGGAAACACCTGCTGAGCGTGCAGCAATACAGACTGAATTAATCTTGCAAGAACTACAAATGAGAATGTGGGATAATCCAGCCTCCTGCCTACGCTGCATCCTTCCACCTCCCAGTAGCCAGGAAACTGGACCTCAACAATCTCTAGGGTTTGGTGTAATTCAATTACCACATCAGTCTGTGGTCATAGAGTTAATATTGAAACAGGCTCAAAAGACCAGGATTTTTCCAGTACCCCCCAGGGAAGGGAACCTAGCTTGTTGGACAACTTCAGAAAGAAAATCTTTCAGAACTCAATACATGATGCTCACATTGTTGCCCATCAGCTGTGTACAATATTTACACACCTGCAACAATAAATCGAAGCCTTTCAGAGTGGCTCGACAGGAAACAAGAAGCCTTATCAGCAGGACCTTCTGGTCAGTGTATGAATCATTCAGTGCTGCAGCAAGATCTTCTGCTGCAGCGATTGGAGCACACCAAATGGGTCTGGCTGAGGGCCAACAGCCTACATGAGATGTCCATGAAAAGTTGCCAGACATTCCTTGTTTGGGGGACATGTTTAGAGAAACCATCACATAGATCAAGGAGCAACATGCAGTCCTTCAGTTCTTATCAGTGGGGGTTGAGCGGCCTCCTTCTAGATGTCTTTAGTTCCTCTTTTGCCGTTTTCACAGTATTGCGCCCTACCTGCGCTGCTTCAGCAGCAGCTTACAGCTCAAGGACATCCACTCAAGAACATCAACCTACAGTGCCACAGCAGGCCCAGCAGGAGTTTTCTGATGAGTCTCAACCCTTAGACCTTTACCCCTCTGGTAGGGGGATAAATTCATCTGTTCCTCATAGTGGCAGAAAAACCACCAAGGACCGTTAGGTCCTCAAATTGTGGCGTTCAGGTACCATTTGTGCTTTTCCCATCTCCTTGTGCTGCATCAATGTTAGCCTTCAATCCAGCTCCTTCTCATTCAACCCAGCTCCATCTCAACATGGAGGTGCTCCTCAAATAGGCAATAGAGCTGGTTCCTCCCCATCTCCATGGTCAGGGATTCTACTCCCACTGCTCTCTTACCTCCAAAATGTCTGGGGGATTGAGATCTATCCTGGATTTAAGAAGCCTGAACAAGCATATATTCTAGAAGCAATTCATAATGAATTCTCTCCATTCCATTCTCCCCTTCATCTAGATGGGGGAGTAGATGTGCTTATGCTAATGTTCCTATCCCTCCCTTCCCACTGGCATTTTATGGTGGACTCTTTCCACTTTCAGTACAGAGTGCTCCCCTTTGGCCTCTCAGCAGCACCGAGGGTCTTCACCAAATGCCTGCCTGGAGTAGCAGTATATCTGCAATTTGGAGCATCTGAGCCTTCCCTTATTTGGAGAAGTGGCTTATAATAGTGAACTGCAGGGAGCTGTACTAACCTCCCTGCAAAAACTAGTACAACTGCTACAATTACTAGGGTTTCTGGTGAATGTTGAGAAATCATCTTTAATTCTTTCCCAGAAAATCAAATTCATTGTAACATGGATAGATTCACTACAGGAGAGAGATTTTTTTTAATCTAATCAGAGGAATACTCCCATATCCCTTGTAGTCAACTATTGAATGCAGATCGGTCAACAGCCAGAGAAGTTCTAGTTGTTCTGGGCCACATGGCATCTGCAATTCACATAGAGGTCCATATTTTAAAAGCCATTTAGATGGATAACATAATACTTATCTGTCTAAATGGCTTACCTGGCTCCATGCAGACCGTATCTGGCTAAAGTCTAGTCAGCTAATAAGTTAGGAGGCTAGAATTTAGCTGGATAAATTAGGGGCAGTCCAGATGTGTAACTGGGAGGAGGAGTTAGCCGGCTAAGTTAACCAGCTAACTTATATTCAGAGTTAACCAGATGACTTTGCCGGCTAAGTCTGGTCAAGTCAAAGAGCTGTCCTAAAATTAGCCGGCTAAATACAATAGTATGGCTGCACTATTGAATATGCCTCCAAAGTTAGCTGGATAAGTTTATCCAGCTAACTTTGCTATCCTGAGTGTGTCTGAATATAGACCTCATAGTTTCACTGACTTGCCTTCACACGCATGTCCTACAGAGGGGTCTCCACTCCCAATAGGATCAGCTCACTCAACCCCTGAGAAACCAAAGTGTGAATTTCACAGCAAATGAAATAGGATCTATGTTGGTGGCCAAACCCCTGCTTCCTTCAGGAGGGATCGTAACTCAGTCTACTTCCTCTCCATGTTACGTTTGTGACAGATGCCCCCATCAGGAACCTTTTGAATTCAAGGATCATGGATCATTCCTAGAAGGAATTTCAAATCAACTTCCTGGAATTGAGAACAATCAGATTCACTCAATTCCTCCAGGATAAGAGCATTCTCATTCAAACCAACAGCAAAGTAATCACGTTCTATATGAACAAGCAAATGGGCCCCAGGGTCATGGACTCTTTGCCAAGAAGCGATAAAGATATGGGATTAGGCATGCAAACTAGAACGGACTAATGTAAATCAGTTGTTTACTCTTTCAGATAATACAAGGTCTGGGGGGCACACCATGAAGTTAGCATGTAGCACATTTTAAAAAAAATCAAACAATGTTAGGAATTAATAGGAAGAGAATGGTGAATAAAACAGAGAATGTCAAAGTGCCTCTATATCGTTCTATGGTGAGACCACACTTTGAGAACTGTGTTCAGTTCTAGACGTTGTATCTCAGAAAATATATTGATGCACTGGAGAAGATTCAGAGAAAGGCAACCAAAATGATAAAGGGGATGGAAAGAGTAGAGGTTAGTGCTGTTTAGCTTAGAGAAGAGGTGGCTGAGAGGGGATATGATGGAGGTCTAAAATATCAGGAGAGGGCTAGAACAGGTTAATGTAAATCGGTTGCTTATTCTTTCAGATAATATAAGGAGTAGGGGGGCATGCCTTGAAGCTAGCTAGTAGCACATTTAAAACAAATCTGAATTGTTTTTCACTTAGCACATATTTAAGCTCTGAAATTCATTGCCAGAAGATGTGATTAAGGCAGTTAGCTTATCTGGGTTTAAAAAGGTTTGGACAAGTTACTGAAGGAGAGAAGTTTATAAACTGATATTAGTTAAATTGACACAGGAAATAGCCACTACTTATTACCAGCATAAGTAGCATGGGATCTTTTTAATGTTTGGGTACTTGCCAGATACTTATATCCTGGCTTGGCCACTGTTGGAAACAGGATGCTGGGCTTGCTGGACCTTCGGTCTGACCCATATGGCAACTTCTTACGTTCTTAACATCAAATTGTCTCACTGGCAGCCTACCTTCCAGAGATCTTCAATACATTAGGAGATCGCCTCCGCAGAGTTTTTTAATCACACAAATGGTCTCCATAGTAGTCAATAGCCAACGGATTATTCAGGCAATGAGGACTTGCAGCGATCGACCTATTTGTGTCAGAACAAAACAGAAAACTTGAAAAGTTTTGCTCCATTCATCCCAGCGAGTGCAAATAAGTTCAGGACACTTTTCTACTCATGTACGCCTTTCCACCAATTCCACTGATAGCCAGAATTGTGCAAAAAGTGCTCAAAGACTGTGTCCATCTGATCCTCATAGCTTTAGCATGGCTCAGACATATTTGATTCGCATGTCTAGTACAGCTGTCCAGCAGTCCTCCGATCTTCCTCTGGTCAGATTCATACTTATTAACTCAAGAAGAGGGAAGTCCTTTTTTTTTTTTTTTTTAATCCAAACCTTATCTTCCTCAATTTGACAGCTTGAATGTTGAACACTTAGTGATCCCCACAGTTATCCTGACCCAAGGAGGTTAAGGACATAATAGTGACTGCCAGAAAACCATCCATAAAAAGACCCTATGGCAGGGGTCAGGAACCTTTTTGGCTGAGAGAGCCATAAACGCCACATATTTTAAAATGTAATTCCATGAGAGCCATACAATATGTTTAAAACTAAATACAAGTAAATGTGTGCATTTTATGTAAGATCACACTTTTAAAGTACAATAAGTCTCTGAAAATATTACACCAGGCCTTAAGACACCAATACATCTCCTATTAGGAAAACGGACCAAGTCAGGCTGCTATAGAGTCCTACACAGAAACTACACGCCAGCAGAAAACCTCACCTGAATCACGTGCTGTCCCTCACCTAACATAGAATAAAGAGACCAAAAAGCATAACAAGAAGCATGCAGACAAAAACTGAATTGGAAACTGCAACAAGCCAGAGTCTCTGTATGCAGTGTAACAAAGGAAAAAAGAAACATCACACATCCTTATAAAACAAATCAAGAAATATAAAATCATCAGCAGTAAAACTGTACTAACAAAAAGAACATATTTCGAAACAGCTGATGAGTGGAATATCCAATAATTAAAAACTCATATAAAACATTTCCAGATACCAACAAAATATTTCAAAATAGCAGACACAAAGATCCAGTAATGAAAAATAATAAGGATACAAAAATTTTTTTGCTCTGCATACCTGGGAACGTTTGATATCCAGGTGTCCTGAGATTGTTCTGAATTAGCAGGAGGTGGGGTGGTTTGCTTGGAACTTTCTCCTCTCTCAGTCACATACAGCGCTCTCTCTCACACTGGCTCTCAATGACACACCTATACACACATGCTCTCAGTCACTCACATATACAAATGTTTTTTCTCTCTCACTTATATAGGCTCTTAATTACACATTTACACACATGCTGTCTATCTTTTCACGCTTACACACACACAGGCTTTCAATCACATAAATACATGCTGTCTTTTTCTCTCACACACAGACTCTCATTCACATGCTTACAAACATGTCCTCTCTTTCTCTCATTTACACACAGGCTCTCAATCACATACTCACATGCTCCCTCACCTAAATCAGCTCTCAATCACACACATACACACATGGTCTCTCTCTCTCATTTAAACACAGGCTCTCAATCACATACTCACATGCTCCCTCACCTAAATCAGCTCTCAATCACACAGACACACATGGTCTCTCTCTCTCATTTAAACACAGGCTCTCAATCACATACTCACATGCTCCATCACCTAAACCAGCTGTCAATCAGACACAGACACACATGATCTCTCTCTTACTTATACACACAGGCTCTTAATCATACATACACATGATCTCTCTCACACACAAAGGATCTCAATCATACACACATACTCTTTCAAACAAACAGGTTTTCAATTACAAACTTACACATACAGGTTCCCAATGGTAAACTTACATTCATGCTCTCTCTCTCACAGGCAGGATCTCAATCACAGACATACTCTCTTTCACATATACAGGCTCTCAATCATTCACATACATGCAATCTCTCACTCACACACACAGGATCTCAAACACACATGCTTGCTCGCTCATTCATTCACTCTCTCTCTCTCCCCCCCCCCCCCCCCCCGGGAACTCGCGGCAGCAGCAGCCACCTCCCAACGCTAACCTCCTTCATTTTCAGCCCTCGCCGAGGCGAAGGCGGAGTCCCATCGGCCGCGGTTGAAGATTTTCATTTTCCTCCGAGCCGCGCTGCAGTCTTCTTCCCATCGGACACTAGCGTGCCTGCGCGGGTCTTCCCGCGCAGGCACCCGATGCTCTCCACTTCCTCTTCCGGGCCGCGGGAAGAAGAGAGCACCGGCGTGCTCTCTTCTTCCCGCGGCCCGGAAGAGGAAGTGGAGAGCATCGGGTGCCTGCGCGGGAAGACCCGCGCAGGCACCCGATGACTCCAGCGCTGGCACCCGGCTGACACCCGATGACTCCCGCGCAGGCACCCGGATGACTCCAGTCGGCGTGCTCTCTTCTCCTCCCCCCCGCGGCCCGGAAGAGGAAGTGGTGAGCATCGGGTGCCTGCGCGGAAGAAGAGACCACGCTAGTGTGGTCTCTTCTTCCCGCGCAGGCACCCGATGCTCTCCACTTCCTCTTCCGGGCCGCGGGGGGGGGGGGAGAAGAGAGCACGCCGGTGCCGCTGACTCCAGCTGTCCTGCCGCGTTCCGCCCGGGCTGACAGCATTTTAAGCCCGGGCGGCGGAGGACCGGGGAGCAGCTGGGTCAGCGGGGAACCGCGAAGTATGGCGACACTTGTCTGCGAGCCAGATGCAGCCCTCAAAAGAGCCATATCTGGCTCGCGAGCCATGGGTTCCCGACCCCTGCCCTATGGTTTTAAATGGAAAAGGTTCTCCACATGATATCAAGACCATACATTAGATCTGCGCATACAAACTCAAATAATTCTGCTTCTGGACTTAGCACCTCGTTAGTAAATATACATCTCATTGCCATAGCAGCTTACCATACTCAAATTGACAGTGAGCCTATCTCCATTCATCGCTTAGTTTCAAAGTTTATGAAAGGCATTTGACATTCTAAATTTCCAGTTGCAAAAACAACTGTTCCACGGGACCTAAACATGGTTTTCGCACAACTGATGAAACCGCCTGTGGCACTGGGGTAGATTTTATAAAACTATGCCCGCGTGTACTTTTGTTCGCGCACCAGGTGCAAACAAAAGTACGCCAGACTTTATAAGATACGCGCGTAGCCGCGCCTTATAAAATCCGGGGTCGGTGCATGCTCAAGGGGGTGCACATTTGTGCACCTTGAGCGCGCAGATCCCTGCGCGCGCTGCCAGTTCCCTCCAAGGCCGCTCCGAAATTGGAGCGGCTTCTGAGGGAACTTTCCTTCGGCCTCCCCCCACCTTCCCCCCCCCAGCCCTATCTACAATCCCCTACCTTTATCGTGAAAGTTACGCCTGCCCTGGCCATGCCCCCAGAACGCCCCAAATGATGCGCCGCCGCGACACGCTCCCCCCAGGAAAACCCCGGGACTTACGCACGCTGCCGAGCCTATGCAAAATAGGCTCGGCACGCGCAGGGGGGTTTTGAAAGGGTTATGCACATAACTTATGCGCGTAACCCTTAAAATCTGCCCCACTGTGAGCAGTCTTCGGATAGCCAGAGGACTGATTCAGGCTGGACTCTGGCAGAAAGCTTGCTTAAACTTCTTTATTAGTGACAAGAAAATAAATAAAACTAGCTCTGCTATTCTTCACAGTTCAACAACACATATGTAGTATTACAACTTAGTTCAGCAGTATTCACTTTCTCTGGGCTTCCTTATCTCACCTAGACCTTCCTGTTCCCCCTTGGGCCTGGCTAGTTATACACCTTCCCACTGATCTCTCCCTGACCAGGATTCCCTGCTGGCTTAGACTTTGGATCCGGTCCTTTTAAGGTGTTATGGGGTTTTCTCCTGTATATTCCTTCACATTGCCATTTGAACCATTGGAGGCAGCTTCTCTACAGCTTCTAACATGAAAAGTAATATTCCTTGTAGCAGTAATGTCAGCCAGAAGAGTTAGTGAACTTCAGGCTTTAGTTCATTATCCACCTTATATGCAAATCTTCCATAACTGGGTGGTGGTCCGCACCCACCCAAGGTTTCCACCAAAAGTGGTCTCAGCGCTCCACCTTAATCAAGTCATCATGTTTACCATTTCTTTCTGAGGCCACACATACATGAAGGTGAGAGAGCCTTTCATACCTTAGATTGTAAAAGGGCCTTGAATTACTACAAAAGTAGAATTCAGCCACATCATCAGGCTTTGCAACTATTTGTTTCTTACAATCTTAGCAGACTGGGCATAATGGTGGCCAAACATACATTGTTCATCTGGCTAGCAGACTACATCGTGACCTGCTATATGCTAGCAGGACTCCAAATTAAGATACCATCAAAGCTCATCAAGTTAGAGCCATGGTTACATCAGTGTTTCATCTTTGAGCTCTCAAAGATATCTGCAAAGCTGCATCATGTCGTCCATATACACCTTTGTGTCCCATTATGGTCTGGAAATGATTGCAGTTTTGCCTAGCCTGTTCACCCAGTAGCCTGCTCTCTGTGGTAGAGTTCAGGTTGCCTATTCAGTAAGTGCTTTGTTGCAGCCCTCATCTTGGGATTCGCCACATGTCATGACTAATTCAGCCCTGCTTATTGACGGAACAAGCAAGTTTGCTTATCGTTAATGGTGTATCCTGTAGTTAGGATGAATTAGCCATACTAACTACTCCCCTCCCTGAAGAGTTGACTATCTAGCTAGAATTAGCCCTCTAATTGACCGAGGGAGCTCATGAGGCAACACCAGAGCAGGAATTCCCACACATGCTCAATACAGCAAAAGCTCTAACAGCTAAGAGAGAGAAGTTTGTATGGTGCCGCTGGATGATGTCACCCGCATGTCATGGCTAATTCATCTTGCTATCTACAAGAAAAACTTTATGGTAAGCAAATTTGCTTTGTCTCCATCGCCTCCTTTTAGAGACTGTTCCATGTATTTGCAAGCTTTTTTATGAAGAAATATTTCCTTATCTTACACAGCATGGGAGGTTAGCAGAAGATGCATTTTTTTTCATTACTTTAAGTTAGCAAACAGCACATTTAAAACAAATTGGAGAAAATTCTTTTTCATTGAGCAAACACAATTAAGTTCTGGAATTTGTTGCCAGAGAATGTGGTTAGGGCAGTTACCTTAGCTGGGTTTAAGAAAGGTTTGGATAAGTTCCTGGAGGGATAAGTCCATAAACTGCTATTAATCAAGCTGACTTTGGGAATAGCCACTATTATTGGCATTAGTAGCATGGGATCTATTTAATGTTTGGGTACTTGCCAGGTATTTGTAACTTGGATTGGCCAGTGTTTGAAACAGGATGCTGGGCTTGATGGACCCTCTGACCTAGTATGGCAACTTCTGTTCTTAGATGTCATGAATTTGACTGAAAGTTCATTGTCATCAGTATTCCAAATGCTTAAATAATTGACAAGCCATTCAAAAGGGGGAGCACAAGAAAAATTACTTGAGTGCAAACTGAATAATAATGTATAAGCAAACAAGTTAAACCCATGTTAATTAAACTATGATAAAAGTAAGGTTAGCAGGTTGGCCCAGTGTTATCAGGGGACAGCATGATCCAGTCCTGGTTTTGCCCCAATGCATGCAAGGACTTGTAATTTTGTTTTTTTGCGGCAAAATTAGAATTACAAGCACATGAGGAAAAACCAGATCAGGCTCAGCCTCTCCCAGAGGATCTGGAACCATTTGATGAGCGGCCACTGTACTGTTAAAGGATTTCAGCGTCTTTTCTGGGTGCATCGAGAAGTGAGATCCAGGGCCAAGCGTATTCAGCATCTGAGAAGAGGGTCGAAATCCTTCAGTGCACATAGTTGAGCGTGTTAGTGAATCTGTGAAAATCCACTAGGATCAAAACTAAGGACTCTGCTTTCAAAACTAAAATAAATAAATAAATAGATTTCCGTCCTATTATCTTCACTTGTCCCTGTTGAAATCTGAGGCTGGAGCATATTGTGTTGTCATTAGGCACTATCCAGGATGTCCTACCATTGGCTAATGTCTAATGGGTGTCAAAGAATGTTGATGCATGTTCACATGACATCTGTAAACATGCTCAATTTTCACAAAATATTTTTAGAATATTCTTGTCAGTTCTTTCTTTATTTTCTTCTCTCTACCCTTTGAAAAAAAATTTTCTATAATACTTTTTTTTTTCCTTCCCCTGTTTCCCCCTCCAGCAGTTATGAATGGTGCACAGTGATGCCTAATAGAAGAGGTGTGTTTGTACCAGTGATTCTGATTTTCTTTTAAAGCCATGCCTGGTGATTTGCCAGTAAGAGTCTGGGATACAAAACCTTTACTTTCCTTCTCATTTCATCAGTAATGTTCTGATTCAAAGACCTAGCTTTGGGGAAAATTTGGAACACTGTCAACTTTTGGGCTTCATTTGCTTAAATTAACCTGCTTAGAGGAGTAATTTTGCTGTAAATTTTTTAATAGGTGCCAATTACCTTTCTTGCTTAATTTTGAATACAAATCCCAATTGTAGCCCCACTCTTAAAATGCTAATCAACTGTGAAAATTTGCATCAATCTCTGATTTCCTGCTAGCAGGTGACTCGTCCAAAGTTATGTTTGTTTGAATAAAATGTGTACATGCGAATGTAGAAATTATTCCATTGTGCAGCTGTCGCATACTATATGTATTCAGTTACTGTCTTTGAAATGACTTCCTGAGATTTCAGCATGATCTAAAATTGCGCTGTCAGCTTTTTAGTGGTTTTGGTGAACCTAATGAACTTTTGTTTCCTCTTTAAAATAGCTTCCCGGACTACTATTCATGGTGAGCCGCAGAGAGAAAGGAGGTATGCTTACTTGTAACTGTGTATTGCATCAAGAATTATTAGAAAATTTTCTTTTCCCTTTATAAACAAAAGTCATTGCTTGCCTTTGATGAAGAAAATTCTTTGTGTCCATTATGCCTACCCTTGTACAGGCCCTAGGCTGTAGGAGTGGTTAGAGGAATGGGCTGGGAATCCAGGGTACCAGGGTCAACTACTGCTTCTCCCACTAATGCTCCTTTTTTTTAAAAACTTTTTATTTATAACTGCACAAGTGTACATAACAAAGGATTAAAAAAAATATACAAACAGTGAAATTGTCCATTAATATGAACAACAGTTGTTAGCTGGCGTACATGAATTTATAGCGAGATTGGGTAATGGCCTGGTTTGGCCTCTGTTGGAAACAGGATGCTGGGCTTGATGGACCCTTGGTCTGCCCCAGCATGGCAATTTCTTATGTTCTCATGTTCTTATGCACTCATAACTGTAAAAGTTAAATTGACCAGAGGTATCCCCCACTTACACATCAGTGACATCTTGAGTTTGCCAATCCCAGTAAGGTTTCCAGACTGTATCATCATCATCCAATTCATCATTTAGCATACATGTCCATTTTTCAAGATCTGCTATCTCTGCTACCTTAATCTTCCAATCATAAACCACAGGGGATAGTTTCCAAAACTGGGCTATAGTGAGGCGAGCTACTAACTTTTTTTTGGTGACCCTGCATGCTGGATCTATTTGGCCACCAGTCTACCAACCCCAGGGCAGGAGTCAAAACCAATCGCTGAATACAAATTTGTTCAATATAGGACATTATCTCTCCCCAAAAGGACTAGAAATGGCAGCACTCCTGCTACCACACATTACCTCTCCAACATTCCTTTCCCACGTCACTGAATTGGGCTAAACGCACAGGAGTACGATACATGCGGTGACTAATGCTCCTTTTAACCTTGGGCAAGTTACTTCACCCTCCATTGCCTCTGGTAAAATCTTACAACTGAAGCCTGCTAAGGCAGGGAAATACATTCAGATGTAGTAGGGTAACGTGCCTTGTGCTCAGGTTTGGAAAGGCGAATAAGTAAATCTGAAATCCAGTTCATAGATGTCGCTTCCACAACCAGGATTATATAATATAACTATCTGAATGGGTTTGTCTATACACCCTGCCCTTTCTCTCCTCCCCCTCTCTCACACTTCCTCAGCTGCCCTGGACTGCAGTATTGACTTAGTGGTTTCTAATGAAGGACTGCAAAGTGGGTTTTCCTCTGCTCACCTATTCAGGTCCCACTGCAATCAGCTGAAGATACCATTGCTGTTCGCGGCTGTCTCTCCCCCCCACCCCCAGGAACCTGAGCCCATTACTTCTGGGATTCCTCCCCTCTCTTCCCCCACCAGTTAAGAAACTCAAACTTTTTTCTTCTATGCAGTAATGCAAACATAGCCAAGACCAGGACTGGCCCTCCTGATTCATGATTGAAACCTTTTAGGGAATGCAACAGTATCTGTTTTCTCAGTTTTGTAATACATTTTGTTCTTCTCAAAAAAAAATTTTTTTTTTCACAATTTAATGGCTTTAGCAGACAGAATGATAGTAAGGGCATGTTCAGATTTACTAGAGTGAGATGTCACTAAACAGATCCTAAATATGTGTATCATGGAGGGGGAGGAGGGGAAAAGGTTAATGTGTAGTGCACTAATAGGGTGCACGGATGGAGCCGATGCAGATAAATGGTCAGGCTCTGTCTGCAGTGCTGTGTCCAGTTCTGGAGGCCGCCTCTCTGAAGGAGGTGTAGACAGAGCAGAGGCAGTTCAAATACGGTAGTCCTCCTCCTCACAATCTATAATGAGGTAAGAATTATGAGAGTAACTAGGCATGCCTTGTAGGAGAGAAGGGAGGAGGATTATGAGCTGCACATTTATAAGGAAAGCTTCTTTTGCATAAAAGGAAGATCTGAAAGAAAGGCGGTCATGATATGAGATTGGAAAGGGTTTGCCTCGAGAGTAACCAGTGTATCTCCATAGAAAGTTTGGAGAATCTGTTGAACAGCTGATTGGGACAATATTGGTATCAGATATTCAGAAAGGCATCAAACAGGAAGAGAGAATTACCTAGTGGTGGGGAAGTGGAGTCTGTGGTTTTTAAGTAGGTAGGGAAAATGGGCAGAGTCGACGGGCCCTGGTGGTCACTGTCCGTTTTATGCAATTGAGATGGAGAGACATGCATTTTGCTTCTTTCTTGGATGACTGTGTAGCATTACATGTACAAACATTTACTACTTAATCTCATCCATCAGGGACCGCTTTTAGCCCCGTTTCCTTTCAGGAAAATTGAGCGTATAAAAATCATGTCTGTGTCCTCCATAATAATTTTTGAGCCACTCATTTAATTTTTTTTCAAATTGGTATCTCAGATGATAAGCACCCCATGACTCTCTGTTCTTCATGTGCTCTTGATGCCCACGACACTTAGAACTTCTGAAAAGGGGGAAGAAACAGCCCAGTTCAGTCAAAATTTCGGACAGATCAGAACGCATGGGCCTGCCATTGGTTAGTAGTCATAGCTATATACAAATTTCAGTACCAAAGGAGGAAGCCAGGCATCATGAAAACATTTGCATGTATCTTTTTTTGTTCTACAAAATTGTTTAATCATTTTCAGAGCCCATCTGCTTTCTCCACATAAAGATGATGACATTGACATTCGCCAGCTGGTAATCTTCCAAAGTCACAGCCGCATCTTGAAGACTGACTTAGACAACAAAAAAAACAAACAGTGTGCCATAGTTTAGAAGTAAAATACTAAAAAGATCCACGTTCTCTCTATTAAATTTTATAAGACATATAGTTTTACCACGGGAAGTGAGAGAGGCTTTACACAGATTTTGGAAGCACAATGTCTTCAGAATCGTGCTAATTAGACTGCAGCATTGATTTCCTTCTGGCTATGACCGGAACCCTGGAGAAGGCTGAACCATCCAGGGTCATCTTTTGCCAGCAGAGGCATCCCAAGTGGTGCACAGCTGTCCCTGTGGCCAGGAATAGCTTGTACAATCTGGCGCAGCACTGCAGCTAAACCACCATCCCTCCCTATAATGTAATCCAAATATTGTATTTTGCAGTTTGATAGAAAATATGACATTCAGATCATTCAACTCACTGGAATCCATTGCATGCTAAATTGCAGTGAATCCCAGTGTGTGTTATAGTATGTATATATATATATATATCACCCCTATGGGTAGGCTACTAGAGGTCCCTAATTCCCCAGAGATAGGACTAGGAGTTGACAGCCGCACATTTTAATTTCGGCCTGCACTGGGAAAGTGTACAGAAAAGCAGAAAAAGCTGCTTTTCTGTACACCCTCTGACTTAATATCATAGTGATATCAATAAAACCCTCTGACTTAATATTTATTTATTTTATTTATTTTAAGTTTTTCTATACCGGCATTCGCGATAAATATCGCATCATGTCGGTTCACAATTAACAAGTGGATAGGAACAAAATCAAAAAATAACATTTAGTAATAAATAATAATAATAGTAGTAAAAAACATAGATCAAGAGAGGGCTAAGGAATGCAGTTACAATAAAACAAGGGAATAAAATAACTTGGATCTGAGAAAAGAATGCAGGGGTTTAAATTAAAAGAATATATATGCCAGTCAATGTGCTTATAGCCTTGATGAATTGCCCTTATGAGGTAGGGATGTTAATTACCATGATTAAGGCAAAGTCTGGGCGACTGGTTGATAATGTAATAAGTTCAGTTTAGTTCAGGAAAAGCTTTCATGAATAGCCACGTTTTAAGTCTTTTCCTAAAAGTAGGAAGGCATGGTTCCTGTCGCAAATCTGGTGGGATAGAGTTCCACAGAGTTGGTCCTGCAGTGGAGAATGCCCTGTCTCTGGCGGTTATGTGCTTCATGGTTTTGGAGTGTGGTATTTGTAGGGTTTCTCTATAGGACTCTCTGATTGGTCTTTTGGACGTGAATTTTTTGAGAGGAATTTGAAGGTTGAGCTGAGATTGTTGATGTATAGCTTTGAAAATAGTGGTTATGGACTTATATATGATTCTGTAGTGAATTGGCAGCCAGTGCAGGTCTTTGAGGATTGGTGATATGTGGTCTCTTCTCCGTGTGTTTGTTAATATTCTCGCAGCCGTGTTTTGGACCATCTGAAGGGGTTTAGTGTGAGATGCTGGAAGACCTAAAAGCAAAGAGTTGCAGTAATCTAGTTTAGAAAATATTATAGATTGTAGAATAGTTCTGTAGTCATGAAAATGGAAGAGTGGTCTTATTCTTTTTAGGACTTGGAGTTTATAGAAACAGTCCTTAGTAGTTTGATTTATGAATGCTTTTAGGTTTAACCTGTTATCCACGATGGCTCCTAAGTTTCTTACTTGTGGCGTTTGTAAATTGGGTGGAGGATTTGTGTCAAAGTAACTGTTTTCAGAAGAGATTAGGAGGAGTTCACTTTTTGAAGAGTTTAGTATTAGATTGAGGTTTGAGAGGAGAACATCAATTTTTTGAAGACAAGTTTCCCAGAATTCTAGAGTTTTGGTGTAGGATTCTTTAACGGGTATGACTATCTGGACGTCGTCTGCATACAGAAAGTGTTTAAGGTTTAAGTTAGTTAGCAGTTGGCAAAGAGGGAGCAGGTATACATTAAATAGCGTTGGTGAAAGGGAGGAGCCCTGTGGAACTCCCGTGGATGAAGAGTAGTGTTGGGATTCTTTGTTGTGGATTTTGACTTTGTATTTTCTGTTCCCTAAGAACGATTTGAACCATGATAGTGCTGTTCCGGTTATTCCGATGTTTGCTAATTGAATTAGTAGGGTGGAGTGGTTAACCGTATCAAAGGCAGCTGATAGGTCCAGTAGGATCAGTAAATAAGTGTGACCTTTATCCAGGCCCATGATGAGGTAGTCGGTCAAGGAAATTAGCAGTGATTCAGTACTTAGAGCTTTTCTGAAGCCATATTGAGATGGGAACAGAATGTTGTGTTCTTCGAGGTAGTCTGAGAGTCTGGAGTTAACTAATTTTTCCATTACCTTAGCTATGAAAGGGAGATTGGATATAGGACGGAAATTGTTAGGATCATTAGGATTTAAGTTGGGTTTTTTTAGGAGCGGTTTGATGGATGCAATTTTCAGGTCGTCCGGGTAGATTCCTTGTGCTAGGGAACAGTTAATAATGACTGTCAGAGCATTGGAGATTGTTTCTGGTATTAGCAGGAGAAGTTTGGATGGGATGTGGTCTAAAGGGTGAGATGAAGGTTTCATTTTCTTCAATAAAGAGAGAATCTCAGAAGTAGTGATGGGTTCAAATGATTGTAGAGAAATGTCTTCGTTGTAGTGGAGGTATGTGTTGGATGGCGTTGAAGTGTTGGTTCTCAGCTGAGTTATTAGGTTGGAGATTTTGTTGCTAAAGAAGAGGGCCAACTCCTCTGCTTTTTCTTGAGCTAGGTTGGCAGGGATGTCAGGAGTCATAGTTTGGGTTAAATTAGATACATAGGCAAAGAGGGCTTTGGAGTCAAAGATAATATGGTGGATCTTCTGTGCAAAGAAGTCCCTTTTTGTTTTTAATGTAGCGCTTTTGTATTGGTGGAGTGCGAGTTTGTAAGCAGAGAGGGATGTCTGTGTTGGTGTTTTCCGCCATTTGCTTTCCTTCTGTCGGAGGGAGTGTTTCAGTTTTTGAAGTTCTTCTTTAAACCAAGGTTGTCTTTTGGAGGAGTTGTGTTCAAGTTTTTTTGTTGATAGAGGACAGAGATTGTTGGCTGCTGTTTCTGTTATCATAGACCAAGATTGGAGGGCTGAATTGGGTGAAGAGATGTCTATGAGTGTGAGTTCTGGGCCAAGATGATTGTGTAATTCCTCGGATGTGCAAGATTTCCTGTATATGAATTCAGGTTGTGGGACAGGTTTTTTGCTTATTTGTTCCAGCAAAAAGGCGGAAGATATTAAAGTATGGTCAGACCAGGGAACGGGTTGGCATTTGGGTGGAGTTGGGTGAGAGATGCTAGAGTTTACAAATATTAGGTCCAGGGTGTGACCTGCTCTGTGGGTAGGTTTGTTTATAATCTGCTTGAACCCTATGGCCGACATGGCAGTTAAGAAGGATTCACAATTGGTTGAGAGAATGGGGTCGTCGACATGTAAGTTAAAATCTCCCAATATTATAGCGGGGTGTTCCAGATTTAAGTATGTTGTTGTTAATTCTAGAATTATCATAGTGATATCATAGTGATATCACTATAGAAATATCATAGTGATATCAATAAAACCACCAAAGACTGCTTCTTTAAACTGCAAGTCTTAAAAAGGATAAGACCACTATTCCATGACAAAGACTTCAGAACCATCCTCCAAGCCCTCATTTTCTCTAAACTGGACTACTGCAGCTCTACTCTACTTGGCCTCCCCTCCTCATACACAAAACCACTCCAAATGGTTCAAAACGCAGCAGCCCGTCTATTGACTAACACTAGGAGAAGAGACCACATCTCCCCAGTTCTACAAGACCTCCACTGGTTACCAATCCATTTCAGAGTCATTTATAAATCCATCACCTTGATATACAAAATCATTCACCAACATACCATAATCGACCTACAAATTCCGCCCCGTTTACACAAAGCCACAAGACCGACCAGGGAAGCCTACAGAGGATGCCTCATTGTTCCACCCACGAAAACCACTAAGCACAGCACCTTAAGAGACCGAGCCCTTTCCACAGCAGGACCACCGTTATGGAACTCCATCCCTCCAGATCTCAGAAACGAACCATGCCTCCTAACCTTTAGGAAAAGGCTTAAGACATGGCTTTTCAGGCAAGCCTTCCCGAACTCCACCTAACATGCACCATCAATAATTTCTCTGCTCAGAAGCTGTATATATTGGACTCCATATTTATATTGTACATTTGTTTATAATTAACCCCCTCTATCTCTCTTTACTCTTACAATCCCAGTTCATTAGCCCTTGTTAATTGTAACTGCTTCTTTTCATCACGTTTTATTATGTTTTTTTGGTTGTATTCTTCGCACCCCTGTTTTCTGTAAACCGACATGATGTGAACGAGTTCATGAATGCCGGTATAAAAAAACCTTAAATAAATAAAAATAAATATTTATATATAAATCTGAATATATATACTTATATATTAATATCATAGCGATGTTTGTAGCCAACTTTATTTCACAACAACTGTAAACCGTTCTGATGGTGAAACAGAATGATGGTATACAAAACACACTAAATATTAAGTTGGAGGCCCCAAAAATAAAAAAAAAAATTTAAAATTAAAAAAACAATTTTTTTTTTAAATCTGCCCGCGGGTTGGAAGACGGATGCTCAGTTTTGCCGGCGTCTGTTTTCCGAACCCGTGGCTGTCAGCGGGTTTGAGAACCGACGCCAGAAAAATTGAGCGGCGGCTTTCAAACCTGCTGACAGCCGCCGCTTATGTCAAAAAGGAGGCACTAGGGACGCGCTAGTGTCCCTAGCGCCTCCTTTTACCGCAGGCCCTAATTTGCATACGGGCCGATACTGAATCGCGCGCCCAGGACACTGGCCTGTGCGCGCGTTGGAAGAGCGGGCGCTCGCCGGCTCTCCCACGACTTTTACTGTATCAGCCCGTTGGAAATTGATTTGTCGTTTAACAGAATCGGTAAACTTTAGTATTTGAACACCCCATTCTGTGTTCGGGCTCCTTGATTATGCATCCTCAGAAAATACTATGACGAGCAGCAACACGAGGAGAGGTCACTCCCCCCAGCTGGACCATGGCAGAAGCTTTCCCCGTAGAAAGAACTCACTCCTGGGGAGAGTGGCAAGGAAAGAAAGCCCCAAGAGGTGATGTTATTTTGTGTATCCTCTGAGGAGATGCCCCTCAGGAGAATAGGGTGAAATACACATTGGACCTGTTTAAATAAAGGATTTTCTCACGTGGAAATGTAGGTTTGCATCAAGCAAAGACAATTGGGCCAATTTAGGCTGGCAAACACAGCACTAATTTCCTGATTAAAAAAGACCTGACGTGTGAGCTGACGTTTTGGTGTCAAGGTATTCTGCAATCCTCACCTTGGGTGCACTGATTGCATTATTTTCCCCAACATCAAGGTCAGGCCTGTACTCATTGGTCTGCTTCCTGCTTCTGGGTTTTGTGGAGAAAGATGGCATCTGTGTCCATCTCCAGTCTTCTAGAGCCACTCTTATGTCCAGTGAGACACTGATCAGACCTATCAGTAAAACTGCCGAGTTCCTTTTTAAATCCGATGATGTGTGTTTTCTGACCCTCCTGCTTTCTTTTCTTCTGCTACAAATACCACACAGAAGTATGTTCGTCAGGTAAAAGAAAAAGATTTTCTTTTACCTGCAAACATTTCTTTGCTTGCAAACATTCTTCTATTTAAATGTGTTAGTTGCAGTTCTCTTCTGGGAATTGTTTGTGTTATGATTTGGTCTTTTAATGTTTTTAATGTTTTTATCTTATTACATTGCAAAGTGCACCTTCCCCTACCTAACCCACCCGCCCCTACCTTTGTTGGAAAAGTTACGCCTGCCCCGGGCCGTTGCCGGTGCGCCATGTTCTGGACCAGGGGCTGGTCCGGAGGCTGCGGCCACGCCCCTGGGCCGGAACCATGCCCGTGGCCCCGCCCCTGATGACGCGCTGGCCGCAACACGCCCCCCCAGGAAAGCCCCGGGACTTATGCGCGTCCCAGGGCTTTGCGCACGCCGGCAGCCTATGCAACATAGGCTCGGCGCGCGCAGGGGGAGCTTGGGGCAGGTTTTCTGGGGTATGCGCGTATCTTATGCGCGTACCCCTTTGAAACTCTGCCCCTTAATGTGCTCCAGTCATCACTGAAGCTTTTCTCTGTAGCAGAGCTAAGGCAGACAGAGTGTTTTACCACCTAGGCGGTCTTTCCTGCGGGCATGAAGAATGTTTTAATGATTTGCTGTCTTCCTCCTTCCGTTTTTTTTGGTTCAGAGAGAACAAGCTCCTTTAAGATATACTCAGGGTTGGCCTGAATTGTCCCTACACTTCTCCCCTTAACTGAGATACCTGAAAAAAATCTTCTTGCCTCTCTTTACTGCCTCAGCTGTCTTTTTTTTTCTTTCTTCCACTTTTGTCTTTGCCGCCCAAACCTTCCCTCATCTTTCAACTTCACCAAATATTCTTCCTTCTGCTCCTCTTTCTCGGATCCTGCGTACATTTTGAATGCTCTTCTTTTTGCCCTTGCTTTTTCAGCCATCTCATTAGAAAACCAAATCAGTCTATTTATTTCTCTTACTTTTATTTCCATTCTTAAAATAAAGAATAGTTGCCCTTACTGTGGCTCTTTTTAGTGTAACCCACTGTTCTACTTTGCAAAGGATCAAAGCTGTCGCACCAGAGGGGGCAACCGACCTGAGTGCCAAGCCAGGGAGAGGGAAGTGTGATGCCACCCTTTTGAGTCAGTCTTTGAGCATGCAAGCCCAAAAGAGAAGGGGGCAGGGAAAGCAACTCCTTGTCTAGTGACTGCCCTGCAAGGGACTTCCACTTTGCCAGAGTTGGTACTTCTGAAGTCCAGAACTTTTGACTTTTCATTGACCCCTCTCTGCTTTGGCTCTTGCATTGCCATGCCATCTGATGACTGTTGGAGTTCAGAGAACAACTAGTACTACTACTACTACTACTACTACTACTACTACTACTACTACTTATTACATCTATAATGCTACTCGACGTAGGTGTGCTGTACAAAAACATAGAGTCCCTGCTATGTAGAGCTCTAAATCTAATCAAGACAAACATCCAAGCATTAGAAATACTTTTTCCATGTGTTAAGTACTAGGTCTGGAATCTTCTTCTCATGCTTCCCTGAGAGAAAGCCCCTTGAGTTCAGGGGGAATATGATAGAGGTCTTTAAAATCATGAGAGGTTTAGGATGGGTAGATGTAAATCGGTTATTTACACTTTCGGATAATAGAAGGACTCTGGGGGCACTCCTTGAAGTTAGCAAGTAGCAAATTTAAGACTAATCAGATAAATTAATTTTTACTCAACGCACAATTAAGCTCTGGAATTTGTTGCCAGAGGATGTGGTTAGTGCAGTTAGTGTAGCTGTTTAAAAAAAGGTTTGGATAAATCCATTAACTCCTTTTAATCATGTTGACTTGGGGAATGGCCTCTGCTATTAATTGCATCAGTAGCATGGGTTCTTCTTAGTGTTTGGGTACTTGCCAGGTTCTTATGGCCTGGATTGGCCTCTGTTGGAAACAGGATGCTGGGCTTGATGGACCCTTGGTCTGACGTAGTATGTGAAGTTCCTATGGTCTAACAGAATATGCTGATGGGGTGCTCCAGTCCTCTTCTGTCAGATTAAAATCTCCCACCAGCAGCAACTCCCTCACCATTGTAATCGTATATATTTATTTATTTATGTATGTTTGATTAGATTGCTATCTAGCTCTTCAGTCTGTCAATGATGATTTAGAGGGCAGTGCCATCACCCCTTTCCCAGGTAACCCGTGGTGTCTCTTTTTCCCATATCCCCTGCATTTTTTTTATGTAAAGTGCTCCTACTTCCCATTTTTGTTTGCTATATTCCAGTCATGGGTCTCACTGAACCATGTTTCTGTGACAGCCACAATATCTAGATTGCCTTTTGTCATTAGGGCTTCCAAGTCTGGAATTTTATTACCTAGGTTATGAACATTTGTGCTCCTGGCCTTCCACATACTCCTCCATCCTTGGTCTTTCCTCTGCCTATCCTCATACCTGCCTCTCCCCACCGCCTTGTTTTAATCTGTTACTATCTGTAACCTGCCCCGAACATTGGAGGGCGTGGGCTATAAGTTCTTTTAAATAAAAATAAATATTTTCTCTACATGTAGTCTTGTGAGAAACATACATTTTTGTGACACCAGTAACTTTATTACTTTCTTAGGGGTGACAGCCCGATTGAATCGGCTCCTGTCTGCCGCCCTTCTCCTCCAGTCTAAATTCTTGTCAATATACAAACTGAAAAGTTCACCTAGGGTCTTGATTCATGTCTCAGACAGATGCGGGCCAACTCCGGGATAAAATCGTGTATTCTTCCGAGTATCACCCCCCCCCCCCCCCCCCCAAGCCCTCTTCTTTCGGCCATGAATTAAAAATTCTGGGGTTACATCGCCTCTCTCTTCCATTTTGTTCTCACTTATCAGCTACAACAGAGAGAGACCGGACTATTCAGAAAAGAGCATCAACTTCAAAATTAATATCAGAATTAGATGTTTATCTTTCAGAGGTGAAATACTATAAACTGGAAGTCTTTTTATATAAGTGACATTCTAGTTGTGTCATTTTCTTTAGAGTTAGTTTGAATGCTCATAATAGGGTTTCATCACTGAGCCTGTTTTCAGTTATTCAGTGATCTACAAGTGGATCTCAGCTTAGAGTTCTGAAAACACTAAGGGCCTGACTTTCAGAAGCATTTACATGCTTAAAACTGGTTTGTGCATGTGTTAATGCGCCTTACTCATGAAGCTGGGTTTTTAAAAAACTGCTGCAATAGAATGTTACGTTTTTATATGCGTAACTCCTTTGAAAATTCACCTAATTAACTTGTTCGAAGGACTTTTTGTGTGTGTGGCTTGGTAGTTCCTTCTTGATCCTTTTCTTTCCAATTCATTTGGAACCAGGGCTAGTATTCTTAGTATTAGTATTACAAAACACAACAGCCCGAATCTTGACCAACTTACGCAGACACGACCATATTACACCTGTTCTAAAAGATCTACATTGGCTCCCAATAGCTTCCCGTATACAATATAAGACTCTCTCTCTCATCCACAAGGCTTTATACAATCCTGAAATGAACTGGTTTAATGAATCCTTCCGCTTACACCAGTCTAATAAGCCTACTAGACACGCACATCTCGCAACTATGCCCATCCCTTCCCCTAAACTCTACAAACTAACATCTACCAGAGCCCGTGCAATATCGATAGCCGGGCCGACCCTTTGGAACACAATGCCAGTTGAACTACGGCAAGAGGAATGCCTCAAATCATTCAAGTGGAAGCTCAAGACCTGGCTCTTCGCCAAGGCATACACCTAATTTCTCCCTTCCTCTCCACTGCCCACCCTTCCTCTCCTCTGCCCCCCTCTTCTGGCCCTCTATCCCCTCACTTCGCCATTCTCCTACCTTTTTCTCCCCCCTCACCTCGTTCCCTTCCCTCTCTCGCCACTCCCCCCTCTCCTCCTAGCACTCCTAAATTGCTTATCTCTTAGTGTCTTCCTTTTGTACATATGTATATATTTACAAACCTCGTTGATTATTTAATGCAAATTTCCCCTTGTTATTCACACCCTCATTTATTAATTTGTTAACTTGTTTTATTTGTTCAGTGTAAAGCGCCATGCCTGGCGTTTGTTTGTGTTACACTGTAAACCGATGTGATATCCTGGATGAATGTCGGTATAAAAAAAATTTTAAATAAAAAATAAAATAAATAAATATTCTGGCACCATCAGCCTTCATTCTTAATTACCTGGAGATTTTTCCTCCTCTTTTAATAGACCCTCCCACTGTTCCTGGTCAGGTCATTGCAGCAACGATCCTGAGATGGGTTCCTTCTAGCACCCTGCATCATGGACCCTATGTTCAGCCACCAGGTGTCACCCTTAACAGTGACCACAGCTTCTCCCCCCTTTCCCTCAGGGGCTATGATTTGCTTCCTCTGAAGCATCCCCATCTCACTTGGGGTGTGGGAATCCAACTAGGGTCCCTCCGTGTGGTTGCTCGCATCTCTAAATTATCTTGTTGATGGATGCATGCTCACAAGGGAGGTAGGCTACAGAGTTAGCATTCTAATCAACTGGGCAGGAAAAACAATAAGAAAATTTAGGTACATTTTTCCTTGTCTCCTTTTTTGGCTCATGTACAATTTTTTTTTTTTTTTTTTTTTGTGGGGAGGGTTACTTTTTTTTCTCTGACTTTGTTTTTTGTTTGGTTGTATTTTTTTATATATCTGTTTTGCTTTCTTTTCTGTTTAACTTTTTTGCTTACTTTTAGTTTTACATTTTTCTCCCTCTGCCCCAAACCCTGCAGCCTGTGAAAGGGAGCAGTGAATAGTCCCTGTCAGCAGCAGCAGCTCCTTCCATTGGGCCGAGGACCACTGGAGCGGTGATACGAGGCCTCTCCCATCTAGCCCAGGCTTGCTACAGCGGCATCCAGGCCTGCTGCAGCAGTAACACTTGTCGGGCCCGGGATGCTGAAGTGGTGGCAGGTATCACATGCCAATTTTGGGGTGTCTAAGCAATCTGGCACCCAGGAGTTAGTCTTCCTCTGCAAAATCAGTACCACTGAAATAGTAAGCACACACAGCCATTGCAGGGTGGCAGGTTGAAGCATATTCAGATTTGTATCCAAAGGCATCAAAAACACAAACGGCAGAAAACCAAGCATGTGTTAGGCAATGATATAAAAATAACATTCGGATATCAAGTTCCTTCTTTTCAAAAGTTTCTTTGCCAGCACACCAACTCTGCACTGCTGCTTTCAGGGGAAAAAATGCTATCTTTTCTGCACGTATACTCAAATGCACGCAGTATTTCTGCAGGTGAGTGGATTTTCTAGTGTTTTGAGATGACAAATATCAAGGACCCTGTTCTAATAATACAATGGCCTCTCTTCGTAATGAGCATTCTCTTCTAGCCTCCGCCCCTTTCACCCCAATACTACCCCCTGCTAGCTTGCTTCTGCCCCTTTGGGATTCCAGGTCTAACGAAACTGTGTCCTAATTGGTGGGCTGTGGCAACATAGCGTCAGGTCACAGTTTATAAAAGCTAAACCTGCTCTTGTGTCAGAAATAACCTGATGCTTTGTATCTCCTTGGCTGACCTATGGTCACCTCTGGTGATTGATTTTGCAGCAGCTCGTCAGTTTGTCCTGTGGTTTTGGTAGAGAAAACTGGACATGGTACAGTGATCAGTGGCCTGGTCAGTTTTGAATGAGGCCTGTCCAGACTATGGTACTCTTGAAAGCAATTTGCATGCCTCTTTCTGTACTTACACATATGGGGAACAGTGGTGAAAAGCTGAAGAAAATGTTATAAAATGATAAAATGCACGACAACTCCGGAACCCAATCACTTCTTCAGAGCAGTGAGATGCAAAAGAAGCCTTTGCAGTTTCTGTTACTACTTTTTATTCATGTTGCTTCCAGGTTTCATCATTGCCGTAAAACACCTGGAATAGTTGGGTTTTGTTCTTTGCAAATAGTGTTTATATTGAGTTGCCTTGATATTTTTAAGGTGCTTTGTTTTGGGATGCAGGGTTCCACCTTGCAAAAGCGCACAAAAAAAAAAGGCAATCAATAGCCAATTGGCTACAAAAGGATAAAATGCAAACGGAAACCTGAGTCACAGCGTTCTAGCGGATCTCTACATTTTCAGCCGTGCTTATCTTGTTTTAGGTAATAACTTCAAATGTTGCTGAGTGTTCTGTTCTGTGGTGGTTTTTAATCTACAGACGCCCTGAGATCACCATTGTTGCTGCTGAGCCCCTGGGACCAGCCTGGTTTCCGAGTGGGGGTCGTGGTGCACCAACGAGCATAGGCTGTGCCCCCCCTGCTCCTGCCTCGCAGATTCCCTGGAGGACAACAGAGCCTGTACCAGCCGGGGTAAGCAGATGCCCGTGATGAAACATTTTGCATCGGGTGGTCCATCTTTTCTGCTCTTTATTTTAAAAGCAGCAGCAGCAGACTCAAGATTGAAGCAGGATATTAACTATTATAAGACGGTTTGCTGTAAATCCTCGTCTGGCTGGGGATCCAGGCTGACTGGAATGTATGCTATGCTGTGAATGTTTTTTTGCACATCACGGTGAGCTATTGAAAAACAATAATAGCCGGTTTGACCTGTCGCCTCCCATCCTGATGGAGAGACTGCGGTTAAAACTACCCCTCAGGCACTCCCCCCCCCCCCCCCGAGGGGTGGGCAGGACAGTCCAGCTTTTATATTATAAATTACATTTTTTTTTTCTTCAAACGCTCACCATGAGGTAAAAGTGCATTCACAGCATGCCTCTTCCCTTGCAGCATTTATTTATTTATATGTACTGCCTTATCTTAGTGGAAGCTCGGGGCGGTTTTCATAAACAATATCTAGAAACAATATAAAACATCCATAGCACTGCTTTATGTTCACATCAAATCAACCTCGCCTTACTATATCCAAATCATAACCACATACCTGCAAGCATCCACAACTATTACAATAACAACCCATCTCAATCCACAGATAAAAATAATATCCCTCTGTAATGATCTTTTCCATAAAGTCATAGCATCAGACAAAAAAAAGACAGAGCATGGGGCTGCTGCTTGTTGCCTAATGCTTAGGCAGACCTTCCCCTGGCTTTTTGGGGTCAGGTGAGGAGGATTACCGGCCTTCCTGCAGCTCCTAGAGCTTATATACTTTAATCAATCGAACAAAAACTTGAGGCTCTTGCCTACAATGTAGGGATTGGTGGGTATTTCTGGTTGTAATATGTTTGTTTTGTTTTTTTTGTTTTTTTGCTTGTTTACAGACATATTGATTGTATTTTCTTCAAGCATGTTTAGTCTAAAATGTGCAGAGCTAAAGTGAAAGCTATCTAGCCTCTCCATCCACACTAATCACTCCGTTTTGCAATCCCTAGCACTCCCTCAGAGGTCCTCTCTGCCTTGTGCTTTCTTAGATTCAGATACTGTCCTTATCTCCTCTACCTCCGTGGGGACTTTGTTCCATGTATCCACTGCCCTTCCTGTAAAGAAATGTTTTTTTGGGGTTTTTTTTATATTCCTCCTGAGTCCTGCGCCTTTCACCCTCTTCCCATGTAATCACCGCAGAATTCAGATGGAGTCTTTGTGGGGTGTAGAGCCTTTTATCTGAACCAACAAAGGTGTGAGGAATGAGGGTGAAAGGGGGTGGGCTCGGGAGTAAATCCAAGGTAATGTTTCTTTACAGAGAAGGGTAATAGATGCATGGAACGGTCTCCCCATGAAGGATGGTATCTGAATTCAAGAAAGCATGGGATAAACACAGAAGATCTCAGAGGCAGTGGTATGGATTACAGAATTGAGTAGCTGGTACGGATAGGCAGACTAGATATGCCATATGGTCTTTTTCTGCCATCGTGTTTCTGTTTTCTATGTTTTTATATATATATATAACTGTGTAGAAGACTCAATCTCTGGCTGCTTTCTTTGCACCTTAAGAAAAAAGTAAAGTGATGGTGGGTTGTTTTTTTTACTTACACGGGAGGAGGAGTGTAGGACTGGAGTAGAGGTTAGAGAAGCGGGCTATGAACCACGGTAAACCAGAGTTCAAATCCTACTGCTGCATCTGGTGACCTTGGGCAAGTCACTTCACCTTATATAGCCCTCTAGGGATAGGGGAATTCCTACAGTATGTGAATGCAGTCCACTTTGAAGTGCTCAAAAACAGAATATAAATAAAATAAGCAAAGCCTTGTGATTCAATGAAAGAATGTCATTTGAAACATGTCTAAAAATGTACCTTCTAGACAAATACTCTTATTTTAAAAACCTTTCTCTTGTAGCTTCCGCCATCTTATGAGCAGGTGATAAAAGAAATCAGCCAAGTCCAGGTCCCTACAGCACCCAATAATGCTGCTCCCAGAAGTACCACCACGTCGGCAACACAGACAGATTTTGCAGAGGAAACGGACAGCCAGCGGCCAGGAAGTGCTGTGCACAATCAGCTCATTGCTGCCCCTGAGTTAGATCCAGTTCCAGGTGACTACAGACTACATTGGCATTTTTATACATCTTACCAAAAACCTGAGTTTATTTAAAGCTTAAAATGAGCAGAAGGGGCTGGCCCAGGTATTCGGTAGTAAGTGCTGTGCAGAGGATCTGGGTTTGATTCTTAGGCCAGTCTTCTGCTCCCTGGGTTCACCAGGTGTGGGGATGCTGCAGTGACACTGCATGGCCAGTTGTAGTGTTCATGCTAACCGATCTCCAGAGGGAGCTGCGGTTTATGGCTTCCCCGGCTGATGACTCTGATGGTTGAGCCGAGGTGGAAGAAATCCCTTGGTCGTTATTTTTCTTTTTAAGTGTATAAAGTACTGGACACCTTTTAGTGTGCATTTCAACACACTGATTTCCTCCAGGAAAACCATAATAATGGGACAAAGTCAAGGATTATTAGCCAAACTTAACATTGTAGTTGTAACAGCAGCATACATTTGGAAAAGTGACGGTTTCAAAGTGCATGGGCTTTTGTGTTTTGTAATGTAATTCTTTCTTTTTTAATTAGTAGTGCAGTATCCGCCCAAGCCACCAAGAACATCGTTGTTTCTTCAGGCCTGCAATCTTGCAGAAAACACATCTCCTTTAATTACTGTCAGAATTTCTGATGAACAGAATGATCAGGAAAATTCCGGTCCTGTGAAGTTTCCAGTGCCAAAGCCAAGACTGAAATCCAACCTCAAACCTGTAGTCAGTGAGACTCTGAATATAATACATAACGGAGAGGCGCTAAATCAGCCAGTACCTGAAAGGGATTCGTCTCTTGTTCTGCAGCTGTCCCCATTCGAAGATAACTTTTTGGAAGGTCAAGTTGTAGAAGACACTATGAGCACAGAAAAACCCCAAAATAGTATTGTTTCAAGGATCAAAGCCTTTGAGTCCCAGGCAAATACTGAAAGCTCTTCCTTGTCAAAGAAACCAGAAATTGTACCGCGCTCATTTGCAACAAAGCCTACTATTACAGCAGGGAAGCCAACACCAGGCCCTAAGCCAGTGTCTAATAGAACTTCAGGAGAGTGGAATTTGAGCACAGATGGCAAACCAAAGGCCACGCCTAGGGAATGGCCTCCAGTACTGTCTAAGCCTCAAGAAACCAGCAGTATTGTAGTCAAACCCGAACTGCCAAAAAAGCCAAAACCCAGCCATGTAAAAAGTACCAGTAACAACGTAATTAATGTGAGCGGTGTGCCATCCTTTGAAGATGACAGCACCGATGGGGGAAAAAGCACTCCAGTTCCTGCTCCGAGGCCATTGCTTCCTAAAAGAGCTGTGTCTTTGAGGAATGCCGGCTCACAGTCGGCAGCACTAAAGCCCGTCATGGTTACCTCTAGACTGACTGTAGCTACCCAAGCCAAAGCCTTTACCTCTGTGGAAGATATAACTTCGGTTAACCCCCCTGCACCCGTCAGTGAAGGCGACTTGATCAGTTTTGATGACGAAGCTATTCCTACTTTGCCCATTACCCAAGAGTCAAATAGTTCTGAACCAGCTGCAGGTGAGAACGTATTTTACTTCCTCTACTTGCTTTGTATGACATGCAAGCTTTGGGAAATGTTCACTGTGTATTATGCTGTTCCACTGAAAAGTCTGTTTTTAGAGAAAAAGGGAAGAATAAGGATAAACCAGATAACTACCTTCCTCCTTCCACCTACATTTGAAGGGTACTCTCTTTGATGCACGATTGACTTTTCAACAGGGAAATCCATCTCATTAATTATCATTTATGGATATTCAATGTATTAGTTGTGTACCTTAGTGTAACCCAGTAAGCAAGAGCATGACAATGTTTGTGACATGTCTGACATCTTTCTACACAACTGAAAAATGCATTTTATCTTCTTCTTGTAGCCTTGCATTACTACTGTTGCATTGTTTTGCTCTGTACCTTATTCTTGGCCAGTGATCATTGCAGCGGTTGTTTTGTTCAATTGCTGAATGTAATCACATCATGTCTATTGACTTTACTGAAGAAATGGATGTGGTATTTGAGTTGCTTTATTCTATATAGATGTAATCTGTGGTCTGCCAGGAATACTGTTGGAAATGTCAAGGTAACTTGGCAGGTGGGAAAGGACAAGCTTTTCAAGGCCCTTAGTCTTGTGGGATGCCTTTTAGTACCTCCCAAAACAAAACAAACAGTACACAATGTTGCTGATGTTCCAGAACAAACCAATATACTATGGTACTTGATGCAAATGAACAATTTTGCAGATGGTGCACTTGTATCTGATGCATTCCATACAGAAATCAAAATCCAGTCAGTTGTAATACAGTCACAGAAATCTGTTGCATTGGGAAACTCTTTCCTCCAGATTCTCTCATAGTATATTCTTTAGAGATTATGCCATGCATTTTATATGCCTGTGTTTGAAATGCACCCTTAGATTTTTAATGTTTACCTTGAATATTCACCTGTTTGTATGCCTGCCTTTATAACTCATCCTTTGTCTGTGAGTGTTAAGTCTGTACACCATTGTGATCTAGTGATTCTCACATGGAATGAAGACATATAAAAACCCTGTGACATTCCCTGTATTTGTATCTGCTCTATAATATGCAGATCTCTGGAGTCCAGGAGAATTTCCAAGTTTCACCTGCTTGAAGAGTTACAGATGAGCGTGAGGGTGGTAGGTTCACCCTCATGCTAGTCAGTCCTCTGACTCTAGCCTGAAACTACCTTTTTAGAACAGACAAAGTAATCTTCAGTGTAGGTTTATGGATTATAAGAACCTAAGAAACTGCCCTACTAGCTCAGATTGAGGGTCCATCAAGGGCAGCATCCTGTTGCCAATAATTAGTTACATATGGTATTCATTTCCCATTAAAGTTTAAAAAACCCCAAAACAAAACAAAAAAAAAACCCCATCCCACCCCTTTAAATTTAATTAACTACAACCCCCTACCCTCCTGACCCCTCCAAGACTTGCGAAAAGTCCCTGTGGTCTAGCGGGGGTCCTGGAGCGATCTCCTGCATTTGGGCTGTCTGCTGCCAGTATTCAAAATGGCGCCAGTAACCTTTGCCCTTACTATGTCACAGGAGCTACCGGTGCCATTGGTCAGCCACTGTCACATGGTAGGAGCATGTGACAGGGGCCGACCAATGGCAAAGGCTACCTGTGCCATTTTGAATACCGGCAGCTGACGGCCCGAGTGCAGGAGATCGCTCCAGGACCCCCGCTGGACCACATGGGACTTTTGGCAAGTCTTGGAGGGGTCAGGAGGGTAGGGGGTTGTAGTTAATTAAATTTAAAGGGTTGGGATGGGGGTTTTTTTGTTTTGTTTTGTTTTTTTTTAAACTTTAATGGGAAATGAATACCATATATAACTAATGGACGAATTGGGGTCCCCCAAAAACAGATATAATGGATTTGTGTCCCGATGAATACAAATACCAAATCGAATGTATCCATCCTTGCTGCACATCCCTACCAAGCTGAACAGCCCTAACCTCTTCAGCCTTTCTTCATAGGGGAGCCATTCTATCCCCATTATCAGTTTGGTCGCCCTTCTCTGTAACCTTTTTCCCAGTGCAACTATATCTTTTTTGAGATGCGGCAACCACAGTTGCACACAGTGCTCTAAGTGTGGTTTCTCCAGGGAGTGATATAAAGTTGCATCCTCCGTTTTATTCTCCATTCTTTTCCTAATAATTCCTAACATTCTCTTTGCTTTTTTGACTACTGCACACTGGGCCAGAGATTTCAAAGTAATGTCCACTATGATGTCCAGATTATTACCTGAGTGGACACTCCTAATATGGGACCTAACATAAGGAAAAGTAACCCGCACTATAGTTACACTATGTGCATCACTTTGCACTTATACACATTAAACTTCATCTGCCATTTGGCTGCCCAGTCTTCCAGTCTTGCAAGGTCCTCCTGCAATTTATCACAGTCCACTTAAGATTTTACAACTTGGAATAATTTAGTGTCTACAGATTTGATTCCCGTTCCAGATCATTTATAAATATATTAATAAGCACTGGTCCCAGTACCAATCCCTGAGGCACTCCACTGTTTACCTTTCTCCACTGAGAAAAATGACCATTTAGTCCTCCTCTTAGTTTGCAGTCAACAATAGGTCATTGTCTCCTATCCCATTACTTTTTCATTTTCTTAGGAGTCTCTCATGAGGAACTTCGCCAAAAGCCTTCTGAAAATCCAAATACACAATAAGCACCAGATCACCTTTATCCACATGTTTAACTCCTTTAAAAAAAAATGTAGAAGGTTAATGAAACAAGACTTCCCTTGTGTAAATCCATGCTAGCTGTGTCTCATTAAACCATGTCTTTCCATATGTTCTGTGATTTTGTTCTTTAGAATAGCTTCCATGTTTTTTCCTGGCACTGAAGTCCTGCTCACTGTTCTATAGTTTTCTGGATCACCCTTGGAGTCCTTTTTAAAGATCAGGGTTACATTGGCCACCCTATAATCTTCAAGTATGATGGATGATTTTAATGATAAGTTAAAATTTACTAGTAATAGACCTTCAGTTTCATGTTTGAGTTCTTTCAGAATTCTGTGGTGTATACCATCTGGTCCAAGTGATTTACTATTCCTTAGTTTGACAATCTGCCCTATTACATCTTCCAGGTTCACCATGATCTGTTTCAGTTGTTCTGAATCGTCATCATTGAATACTGTTTCTGGCACTGGTATCTCTCCAAAATCCTCAAGAGTAACACCGAAGCAAAGAATTAATTTAGTCTTTCCATGATGGCCTTATCTTCTCTAAATTCCATACATAATAGATTTATGTATGGAATTTACATAATTTAGATTCTCTAAATTCTGTACATAATAGATTGTATATAGCATGTACATTACTCCTGCTTTTTGTAAATTAATCCCCGTACTCCCCTCCCCTGTTCCCAGCATACTCATTAGCTCCAAGTTACTGCCCTGCCCCTTCCCCCTCCTCCCCCCCAGTTAAATATCAGTTACAATGTAAAGCCCTGTTGGCTGAATTTGCTGTTGTCTGGAAACCGATGTGATGTCTCGTGCGAATGTCGGTATAGAAAAATGTTAAATAAATAAATAAATTCCCATTTAACCCCTCAATTGTCTTACAGTTTAGCCAACTCTCTTACAGGCTTCCTGCTTCGGAAATATTTTTTTTAAGTTTATATTATGTCTTTTTGCCTCTATAGCCTGCCTCTTTCAAATTCTCTCTTAGCCTGTCTTATCAATCTTTTACATCAAATTAGCCAGTGCTTATGCTTTTCCCTTTTTACTTCAGATGGATCCTTTTTCCAATTTTTGAAAGAAGTTCTTTTGGCTAAAATAGCGCCTTTCACCTTGCCTTTTAACTATGCGGGCAATCGTTTGGCTTTCTTACTACCTTTTTTTAATGCATGAAATAGATCTGATCTGGGCTTACATGATGGCATTTTTAAACAATGTCCACATCTGATGTACATTCATAACCTTTGTAATTGCATCTTTTAGGTTTTTGGGTTTTGTTTTTTTTACTTCAATTTATCAAAGTTTCCCTTTTGAAAGTTTAATGCTAGAGTTGTAGATATACTTAATTTCCTCCTTCCAGTCATTAAATCAGATTTGTTCACACTGTGATCACCAACATTACCTCTGGCACCAAATCCTGCGTTCCACTAAGAATGAGATCTAAAATAGTTCCCCCTCTAGTCTGCTACTGAACCAACTGCTCTTTGAAGCAGTCACTTAATCCGTCTTGAAGCTTTACTTCCTTAGCATGTCCTGTTACATTTACCCAGTCAATATTCGGATAATTGAAATCTCCCATTGTTATTGGGCTACCAAATTTGTTAGCTTCCCTGATTTCTCTTAGCATTTCATTATCCATCTGTTCATTTTGGCCAGGTGGATGGTAGTTTACCCCCACCATTATAATCTTTCTCAATCACATATGGGATTTCCACCCATAAAGATTTTACTGTGCATTTAGTCTCCTGTAGAACCTTATCCTGTTGGACTCTATGGCAACCGTAACATAAAGTGCCCCTCCTCCTCCCCACTACAGTATCATTGTGATATAATTTGTTCCCTGGTATAGCACTGTTCCATTGGTTATCCTGCTTCCACCATCCTCTGAGATATGATTTATGTCTACATCTTCAGTGCTATACATTTCAGCTCTCCCATCTTATTTTTTAAATTTCTGGCATTAGCATATAGACATTTTAAAGTGTGCTTTTTGTTTATATTAATAATATGTTTATCAGTTGAGAAAAGTAATTTGGAAATTTTAACTCAGTTTTTTCTTTACTTATACTTACCGTACTTTTGCTTTTATTGGAACTTCTCTATTGGGATGTTCTAACTCCCCTGTTTCATTAGTATCCTTAGAAGATACCTCCCTCAAGTCATGCGCTGCTGAGTGACTGACTGTTTTCCCTCTTGTTCTAGTTTAAAAGCTGCTGTACCTCTTTTTTAAAGGTTAGTACCAGTAACCTGATTCCACTGTGGTTAAGGTGGAGCCCATCCTTTCAGAAAAGGCTCCCCCTTCCCCAAAATGTTGCCCAGTTCCTTACAAAACGAAATCCCTCTTCCCTCACCATCATCTTGTACATGCATTGAGACTCTGGAGCTCAGCCTGCATGTGGAACCGGGAGCATTTCAGAGAATGCTACCTAGTGGTTCTGGATTTCAACTTTCTATTTAAAATCCTAAATTTGGCTTCCAGAACCTCCCTCCCACATCTTATGTCATTGATGCTCACATGTTCCACAATAGCCATTGCCTCCCCAGCACTGTCTAAAATTCTATCTAGGTGATGCATAAGGTCCACCACCTGTGCACCAGGCAGGCAAGTTACCAAGTAGTCCTCGCATCCACCAGCCACCCAGTTATCTATATTCCTAATAATTGAATCACCAGCTATGATAGCTGATCTAACCTTTCCCTCCTGGGCAGTAACCCTTGGAGACTCATCTTCTGTGCAAGAGAATAATGCATCACCTGGAAAGCAGGTCCTTGTTACAGGATCACTTCCTGCTACACAATGTGATGCTCTCTGACCAGATGACCTTCCTCTTCCAAAGCAGCAACAGGGGCTGCCAAACTGGAGTTGGGACTTGGCTACTATGTCCCTGAAGATCTCCTCTATATAACTCTGTCTGCCACTCTAGCCTCCAGAAATCAGACTCATTCTCTGAGTCCAGAAGTTCTTTGCACTGGTCGCACACATACAACCTCTCACCAACTGGTGGTAATCATACATGTGGCCTCATCTTGCTTCTGGACTTCTGTTTTTATCTTAATATTGTTGAGTTCTTGGTTAATTTAGGTTGCTAAGGGAGTAGGATATGTAAATTAACTTTCCTGTACCATAAATCATCTCTGGTCCTCTCATCCTCTGGATTTTCTTGGATCTCAAGATGACTCCCAAATCCTGGAGGCCTGGGAACTCCACCTTTGAATTCAAGCCACCTTACTAGGATAGAAGATGGGAGAAAGAAGAAAAGAGCAGAGAGCTAACTTGAGCTCCTCAGCTTTATAGAAACAGCTCTCCCTACAAGACATCTCCCTTTGAGTAGTGTCTAATAGCCACTGCATCCTCTTTACTATTTCATACTCCACTGTCTGTGAAGACGCTGATGTAGTTAGGGACCCTTTTGGGACACTTACATACTATATATAATATGCTTAGAACTATGCCATGGCATCTATCAGGGGCCTGCTATTGCTACTCTGGCACCAAGGGGGCATTGTTGGTAAACAATCACGTGTACTTTGCAAAGAGAGTGCTACTTGGCAAAGCCATGAAGCTGCGGAACTGAAGGGAGGCAGAGGGACCAGCTGGCTGGAAGGGAGAGGAGAGCAACAAGAATGTAGGGGGACTGGCCAATTGGAAGAGAGAGGAGACCAGCATGCTCTGTTGAAAAGCTGAGAGGCTAGAGAAGAGGCAGAGGGTTCGGCCAGTTGAAAGACAGAGGATGCCAGAGCTTGAGGGGATGAAGAGGAAGAATGCTTGGGTCAGGCTGGGATGGAAGTATTGGCATTGGCATCATTGCCCTGCAGATGTTTTGCAGATGCCTGCTAGTTGCAAGTGTATTTATGTACTTGTGCTAAACATTCATCCATAAAGCAAGAAGTTATGACAAGATGTGTTTATCAATGATCTCACAGCACTTGTGCACCACTAATCAGTCAGTTAAACCAGATACTGAATCTCCTATGAAGACACCTTGTCTAAATTCCCACAATGTTTATTCCAACAGGTAATCAAAACATATAACTTAACTGATTGCAGTCTTAAGGGGGAGGGAAGAGGAGAGGTTGATCTCAGGTTCAGAGCACTGACTCTAGAGTTCAAATAGCTGTTTTAGGAGTTGTACTGGAGATTTAAGTGCACTTATTGTATGTATGTATATGGTAAAAGGGAAGTGCCCTTTCAAGGAAAAGGAAAGATGAGAGGCCGTTTGCTTCTTTCTTCTTTCTCTCTCGCAGGCATGAACCAGAATTTGAGCCAATAGGAAGGGCCTAGACTCAGTGGGAGCCAGAAACATGTGACCATAAAGGGCCAACAACAAGACTACAGGATTATAGGAGCTTGCGGTCCTTCTGCGACATTACACTAGCTTACAGTCAGGAACAGAACTTTATATATACATAATAAACAACAATTTCCTAGCATGTAGACAGATGGACTCAGTACCAATGGGTTTATGCTCCCCTGCCAGCAAATGGAGACAGAGCAAGCTGATGTCACAGTATATATAGCCCTGCAGTGACCCCAGTCAGTATTCTCCATCTCCAGCAGATGGTGGACGCGCATCTCCCTATGGGGATTGCTTCGAGCTTTTTGGAAGGAGAAACTTGAAATTCTAAATTAAGGAAAAGAGAGCCCCGCTCTCCTTCGGTGATACCTAAAGGTCCCTCCCCAAGTTGAGAATTCCTGAGGTGATTTCGATGGTCACTCTGGAGTGGTTTTGGTTCGGTAGCTGGGTTTCCCATCGTAGGCTTAGCTGCTAGTTCAGCTGAAAGGCAGTGGGTGTATGAAGCAGAGCATGGTGGTGACAGCAGATGCTCTCTCCCCCCACAGCTGGAAACAAGTCTCCTGTACTCAGCCAGTAAGCGCTGAATTCAGGTAAGGTTTAAAAAAAAAATGTTTTACCTTTGAATCAGAGACAGAGGGGTTTCAAGACTTCCTCTGGTCTCCATCCTCAGCTTGCTGTACCGACGTTTGTTCTTGTTTGGGTTAGGGAACTGGGCAGTCTGGCAGGTTGAGCAACCCCCAGTGGGCTAGGCCCGGTACTTAGGCTTTTTTCTTGAACACTGCGTGGTAGGCCACAGTGATAATTTTTTCACGCTTCTTGCATGCTCTGCTGCCCTCTACAGGCAGTCGGTGTGTGCAATGTGTTGGCTCTATGCATGCGTTGTACACTCTGTTTTTCAGCATGTTTTTTATGTGCACAAATTTTACACTGTTCATACGCTTAACTTGGTGCAGAGGTTGTGCGTGCGCCTTTCTCACTTTCTTCTAGGTGCTTATTTTTTGTGCGCATTCCCCTTTGAGCGCGAGCCGTTCAGATGCACGTCTACTGCCGTGATGGCGCCAGTAAGCAAGAAGCCTAAGTGGCTTCCTGTTTGTGTTGCCTATCATATTAGGGCTTCTGAGCCTGACCTGGATTCTAACCTGTGTCAGTGCTGCTCAGACACTCAGGGAGCGTTGTCTTCCTCGGACTTTGCTAAGCCTGGTTCCTCCCAGTCTGATGGGTTGGTCATGGCCTTGGCTGAAGGGACACCAGACCTTGGTTCTTCCTTGACTGGCTCCTCCGCAGGTGAGGGCAGTTCAGTGGGACCAGCTCCAGTTCCTTCTGCACTTGGTCTGGACCCTGCTGCTTGTTCCTGGTTCAGATGCTATGTAACAGCTGAGGAAGTATCCTATTTTGGTTTCCTTACGTAAAGCCTCTTGGTTTTTTCCCGGTGATGGATGCCATCCAGGAATTGATTGATCTGGAATGGGATACCCCAGAGGCAAATTTTAAAGGGGGTCAGATATTGGAAGGCCTGTACCCCCTGGATCCCACTGTGAGAGAGCATTTGCATTTTCCCAAAGTTGATGCTCTGGTATATGCCGTCTGTAAGTGGACGACTATCCCCGTAGAAGGAAGAGTGGCCTTGAAGGATATACATGATAGGACTGGGGCTATTCTTAAGCAAGCCTTTGTGGTGGTGGCGATGGCTATGACTTTACAGGTTGCATCTTGTTGCACCCTAGTGGTGCAATCTTGTCTGCTTCTCTCTGAGGAGGTGGTTGAGTCTGATGGGAATTCCAAAGCAGTTATGGAGCCTGTGGCCGCCTTTTTAGCCAGATACAGGCTTTGATTTGGTCCGTACCTCGGCCAGAGGAGTGGCTTCAGTGATAGTGGCCAGGCGTCAACTCTGATTGTGAAATTGATCAGCTGAAGAAGCCTCCAAAGCTAATCTTAACAAGATGCCCTTTAAAGGCTCGCTCTTGTTTTGGAGTGAGTTGGAGAAACTGACCAATAAGTTGGGCAAGTTTCCAGTTCCTCGGTTGCCGGAGGATAAGAAGCAGTTACAGTGCCCCTTTGGTATGAGAGGTAGTCTCTGGGGTTCCAGGCACTTTCGTCCCAACAGAGGGTTGATCTTTCAGTGGACTCAGCCTTTTGGTAGGTCTCAGTCCTTTTGTCCCCGATAGCACCAGAGAGGAGTGGGCTCGGGTGGCGGACCTTCCCAAGCTTCCCAATGAAGGTTTGCTGACCCACCTTCTGGAACAAGAGATAGGGGGACGTCTCTGTCTCTCTTCTTTCGGAGGTGGGTCAAGATCACGTCAGACCAGTGGGTCCTGGAGGTGATACAAGAAGGATATGCGCTGGAATTTCACAGTATTCCATGGGACATATTCATGATGTACCCTTGCGACTCCCCACAGAAGAAGCAGACAGTGGAGTTCACGCTTCAAGAGCTTTTCAGGCTGAGGGTTATGATCCGGTGCCCACATCTCAAGAAAGTATGGGGTGATATTCCATTTATTTTGTTGTGCCCAAGAAGGGGAGAGCTCCTTTCGTTCTATCCTAGATCTCAAGAGGGTCAAGCATCATTTGAAGGTGACTCATTTTCTTATGGAAACCTTATGCTCTGTGATAATGGTGGTGCAGTCAGGGGAATTTCTGACCTCCTTAGATCTGTCAGAGGCTTATGTTCATATTCCCATCCGATTGGAACACCAGCGCTTTCTACGCTTTGCGATGTTGGAGCACCATTATCGGTTTCAGGCGCTGCCCTTTGATCTAGCCACTGCTCCCAGAACATTTTCCAAGGTTATGGTGGTAGTAGTGGCAGCCTTGTGAAAAGAAGGGAGCCTGGTGCACCAGTATTTGGACAACTGATTTGAGCCAAGTCTCAGAAAGAGAGGATCAGACTCGGTTCTGTCTTACGGTTTGGCCCTTGAGAGGGCTCGCCTGTTATAGTGTAGTTATTCCTCTGCAGTGATTGCCAACTTACTCTGCGCTCGCTCTCCATTTCCTTGACTTATCTGTGGGGTTGGAGAGTTTTTGAGGCCTGGTGTGAGGAGCAGGGTGGTGGTGTTAGTTCAGTTAAGATCCCACTCATTCAGGATTTTTTGGAAGGATGGGTTGAATAAAGGATTGGCCCTTAATTCCTTGAAGGTGCAGGTTGTGGCTCTTGCCTGTTTCAGAGGCCTGGTGAATGGTATTTCCTTGTCGCCTCATCCTGATGTGGCCCATTTTTAGAAGGGAGTGAAGCATCTTAGGTCTCCCTTGAGATTACCAGTTCCATTGTGGAGTCTTAACTTGGTGCTGGATTTTTTGGCAGGCCCTAAGTTCCGACTGCTGTGAGGCCTTTTCTTGCAGTTATTGACCTTAAAGACTGTGTTCCTGATGGCTATTTGTTCAGCGTGTCAAATTTCTGAGCTGCAGGCCTTGTCTTGCCAGGAGCCGTTCCTTCAGGTGACTCCGGGAGCATTACAGCTGCATACTGTTCCATCCTTTTTATCCAAGGTAGTCTTGGACTTTCATTTGAATCAGCCCATCTCCTTGCCACCCCTGGATAAGGTCAGGGTTGTGGAGGAATATCGCCTCTTGGGCTCCTTGGATGTCAAATGACTTGTCGTGCAGTATCTGGAGCTTTCTGAAACTTTTCGAAAGTCGGATCACCTGTTTGTTCTCCATGGCGGGAGTAAGCAGGACAATCCGGCTTCATGGGCTACCAAAGCTCGTTGGATTAAGGGGGTAGTTACAGTCGCATATATGGATGCCAAAAAGCAGTTGCCTACTCAGATTAGGGCTCATTCCACTAGGGCTCAGGCAGTATCGTGGACGGAGATTAGTTTGTCTCCCGTCGATATCTGCCGAGCTGCCACATGGTCCTCCTTACATACTTTTTCCAGGTTTTTATTGTCTGGATGTGCAGACCCAAGAGGATGCAGCCTTTGCAAATGCAGTGTTGACTGGACCGCGGGCAGCCTCCCACCTTATTGGGGAGTAGCTTTGGATAAAGCTGCACTGGAGAAAATGCAGAGAAGGGCGACCAAAATAAGGGGCATGGAACGGCTGCCCTATGAGGAAAGGCTAAAGAAGTTAGGGCTGTTCAGTTTGGAGAAGAGACGACTGAGGGGGGGATATGATAGAGGTCTTTAAGATCATGAGAGGACTTGAACAAGTTAATGTAAATGGGTAATTTACTCTCTCAGATAATAGAAGGACCAGGGGGCACTCCATGAAGTTAGCAAGTAGCTCATTTAAAACAAATCAAAATTATTTTTCACTCAGCGCATAGTTAAGCTCTGGAATTCATTGCCAGAGGATGTGGTTACAGCAGTTAGGGTAACTGGGTTTAAAAAAAATTTGGATAAGTTCCTAGAGGAGAAATCCATAAACTACTATGATGGTAATTAATAAGCAGTTGTAGCTTCTGATCTATCTAATGTTTGGGTACTTGCCAGGTACTTATGATTTTGATTGGCCACTGTTGGAAACAGGATAATGGGCTTGATTGGCCCTTGGTCTGACGCAGTATGGCATATCTTAAGTTCTTATGTTCATCTCACTGGTCCTGAGTCCATCTGTCTACAAGTTAGGAAATGGATAAATTACTGACCTGATAATTTTGTTTTCCTTAGTGTAGACAGATGGACTCAGCTCTGCCGCATGAGTGTGTCAATAGTCCTCCTGTGGGGCTCTGAGTCCCAAGGGATTACTGGTAAATGTTCATCCAGTCCCTAACTTGGGGTGACTAGATTCTGAAGTGAGTTCAGTGATTATGGTGGTTGAGTACAGTTCTGGTTATCTGTTTTTAATCAAGTTTTTTGCTAGTCTGTCCACAGTTGCTTTTGAAGAGAATACTGGCAGGCTGGGGTCACTGCAGGGTTATATATACTGTAACATCAGCTTGCTCAGTCTCCATCTGCTGGCAGAGGAGCATAAACCCAATGGTCCTGAGTCCATCTCTCTACACTAAGGGAAATGAAATTATCAGGTAAATAATTTCTCCAATCTGCTCACAGTTAATAGGGGCAGAACAGTGTTAATAGAATAGTTTCTGTAATTGGATCACTCTCTCTCTTTTTTTTTTTTTTATACATCCTAATTTGCAAGTGTGCGTTCAACTTGAATATCACAAAATATGACAACCTGTCAGCTTAACTGTAATATTTATGCTTCAATTTCTGCTGCTGGAAATTATTAGTGCCAGTTTGCAGCCATACATATTTTTTTTTTTTTATGGCTGGTATTTCTCTAGTGACAAGGACAGCCCTATCGTTCTGTAATCCCCTGTGTTCATCAGACTGAAACATCTGGTCTGCTGGAAAAGTCGAAAGAAATCCTCCATTCCAAGTAGTTTGCTTGTAACTACATATGGTCAAAAGATTAGCACTTCCAAATCAAAAAAAATATTGCTGCTAATTTAGTTGATAGTTTATACAATTGGAATCATTAAAGATGCCCTTTTTTTTTCTTTGTGGTTTTTTTGTTCTTTTTTTTTTTTTTATTTGATTGCAGAGATGTGTGATTTGAAGTTTTGATTTGTGCTACTGCCAGCTCTGTGGAGCTGAGCCCTAATTAAATCAGCTGCCATGCCAATCATTTCTAGAAGCTTATGGAGAGGTCCCAATAGCTTGAACTAGATTTTTTTCGAATTGATGATAAAACTCTATTACTTAACTTTCCTCATTTAAGTTTGTTGATAACTAAGAAATATTTTAAGGGTAGCTGTGAAATAGCTAAGGAATAAAATTGTGGAATGTCTCTGTCCCATGTTTGTTTCATAAATCCAGGACTCAGACTAGAGACTGAGTTGAGCACATTTATTAATAGGGATGTGCAGTCGATTTTCCTGAATTAGGCAATGTCAATGAAATTGCCTAATTCGGAATGGTTCGGGAGAACCGAAAAACGATTTAATTTTTTCCAAAATTTCGGGAAAAAAATTCATTTTTGAGTTAGTACGTGCTATCGGGAGTTAGTGCGCACTAACCCGAAAATCGGGGACCCCCCCCAAAAAAAACCCGAACTGCGGGAAAAATGAAATTCCCACAGGGAGCCCCGAAACGTAGCCCGACTCAAAATTTTTACCCGAAGCACATCTCTGTTTATTAACACATGCAGCATACCATCAGTGTAGCTGCCGTCCTGCTTCTTTACGGGCCGATACAGTAAGGAGCGGTAGGAAGAGCTGCGTTAGTGCCGGGCGCACCCGCGTTTGCCGCACACACACAGTCCAGCTCACCTACCGCTTGATACTGTATTTAAATAGCTTGAAAATGCAAGCCGCGTCCAAGAAGCGTCCGAGAAGGGTTAGGCCCGCGCAATCCATTTTATTGTATAGAGCGCTATTCATCGCCTATACAGTAACCTGGGTGCGCTGGTAAATGACATTTGAAATGACAGGTACCAGGAAGTTGACGGTTCTCCTACGCTCGGGATGGCCAGTCCTCTCTACCCTCCTCCCGAAGCAACGAAAGCGAAAAAGGAGAAAAGCGACATGTGACAGCTTACTTTTCTTGCAGCCCTCCTCCGGAGACGCACCGCAGCTCCCCTGCCTCCTGGGGGCTGCCCCCTGCCTCCCGGGGGCAGCCAGCGGCGAAAGCGGCCCCGCTGGTGAAGATGGATGCCTGCACGGGCCCTCTGACACGATCGCTCCAGCTGCGGCCACTTCTCCTGCGTGCATTCAGCCTGTGCGTGCAATTTGGCCGCTCAAAGCATGACGTCACTATGTTTGGCGTCACGGCGTGTGACGTCACGCCTTGAGCTGCCAAATTGCACGCGCAGGCTGATTGCACGCAGGAGAAGTGGCCGCAGCTGGAGCGATCGTGTCAGAGGTTTGCGGGGTTTTGGAGGGCTTTGTTTCGGGTAGAAATAATAATAGAAAGGTCCCTTGCAGCTTTCCTCCGGAATAAGTTGGCTGCTGCCTGTGCCTGCAGTAAAAGAGAAACCGAAGGAGCTGAAACACTTTGTTTTTTTCTAAGGGGGGGGGGCGAGATTGGTAATCAATAAAGAGGTGGGGGCTTTTCTGTTTTAAGAAGTCTCCCTCCGCAAACAATCATGCGGCTCTGTACTTTTCGCAGCTTTTTACTTTTTCCGCAGCCGCCGAGGCCCCGCAGGGAAGGTGGCCTGAAGGCGCTCTCTGTACCCCTGCTTTCCAGGCCGCTCAGGGCCTTTTGTCGTCCCCCCCCCCCCCCAGAACGAGAGCCCCAGTTAGCAAAACTAAAGGCAAACGAAAGGTCCTCCGTGACTTGGGCTGGAAGGGGCAGGGAAGGCAGGGCGGCTTCGGCGGGGGCCCTCGAGCGGCCTGCGATGAAAGCCGCGGATTACGCTGCCCCCCCCAGTCGCACGCCGCTTTCCTTATCTGCCTGCAGCAGCCAAACCGAGAGACCCGAAAAGACAAGGCAGACCCTTGGGGGTCGCTTTATTTCCAGCAAGGAAACTGGCATTTTCTGCTCCTCCAAGAAAAATAAAAAATACAAGGGGGTGGGTGATGTGCTGTCTTTTGCCGCCGGCTGTCCCCAGGAGGCAGGGGGGAGCCGCGGTGCGTCTCCGGAGGAGGGCTGCAAGAAAGTAAGTCACATGTCGCTTTTCTCCTTTTTCGCTTTCGTTGCTTCAGGAGGAGGGTAGAGAGGACTGGGCTGCCCCTTTTTCGCTCACCGGCCAGGGCAGGTGAGCGAGGGCTGGGGGAAAGTTTGCCGCCTACCCTTACCCCTGCCTCTAACGCAGGGGTAAGGGTAGAGGCGGTAAGTTAGCAGGTTAAACGCGCGGCTAAACTGCAGGTTAAAAAGGCGATAGCCGGGGCGCGCGTTACTGAATGGGGAGGGAATAGCTAATCCGATGGTTTACATCTCATATACATGCCGCGGGCGGAAGGGGTTACTCGTTGATTTAAAGAGGCGGTAAGAATGGGTTAAAGGGGATGGTGTATCGCGGGTTGGGCTAACGCGGCCAAATTGTGAGTAAAAGGCGCGGGTTAGGAGCAGGGTAACCGCGGCCGCACTTTACTGTATTGACCTGTTAGTCTGTGTGAGTATGTGTGGATCCTGAACCTCTGACATCTGGCAGCCTTGTGGTGTTTCCCTCCAAAACTGGGAAGGGGTAGAAGCAGAACCGAACTAACTGGAAACACAAACAAATCCTGGTCAGGATTACTGGGACTTGTCTTTATCCCCAGACATTACAGTAAGTCTGTGTGTAGAGTGCAATAGGCAGTTCTCATTGAATGTCCTTGGTTAATATTTTTCTTGTCCCCTGGTTCTTCAGCGTGCATCTCTGCACTGTTACTTTGTGCTGTGGGGCGTCCTGGTCTGGCAGACACACACACAACCAAATAATCCCAAACTAATGAAAATGCGACCTCCGGATTTATGACTTTACAATTATCACTCTGGGGAGCGGGTTTGGATGACCTGGGCCAGTTCAGTCACATCTATGGGCTGCTTTTCCAGAAAGGAAAAAAGAAAAAGGTAGAACTACAAGTCCCTAAATGCAACGTGATGAAACCAGAACTTGCCCAGTCTGTTCACATGACACGGAGGCCCTTGGGGGGAAGTACGCCACTCATGCCCCTCAGCCCGGGGCAGATAAGAATTGCTGACAGGAAAGCGGTGGTAACCCAACGTACTCTTGAATTTTAGTATGCAGGTTCCAACCTTGAAACCACAAATGGGCAGGTTTTTGTCACCTCAGAGTTATTTTCTCCAAATATGTGAATTTTTTTTTAATGCTTTCCAACATATGGAATTATTTTGGGGGACAATTTATTTTTTAGCCCACACTTCCAAATTATGCTCAAAGTGGCTTTCGGCAGTATTGGAGCAAATTATATAAAGGGGGTGGGGGGTCCCTGTCCATAGGAGGGAAAAATAACTCTCAAAGGAAGGGATGGAAAAATCACCAAATCTGGCTCAATGGAAGAGAACAGCAATGTCTTAAATGAGTCTAAAATTCAGAAATAAGGGAAAGACCTCCCCCCTAAAAAAAAAAAAAATCCCCCTTTTTTTTTTTATTGTGGAAAACAGAGGCTGCAGAATGAGGGAGACTGCTCTCTATGAAAAGCCCATCCCCCTCAACACCTTGTGCCAGCGCAAGAGAAATAGATGGGTGGGGGGGGAATAGAATCAGCTGGCAAAGGATGGCACACCCCTCTCACAACACGTACACAAACCATAATCGGCACATCTCTACTCACACACACAACACAATCAGCACAATTGTATATTTGAGTGTTGGGAAAGTATATTGAGAGCTTGAATTAATCCTGTGTGTCATTTAAGTTTTAAATATAATTTAGAGTTTGTGTGTTGGAAAAGTAATTTTGAGAGTTTGCAAAAGTTACTTAGCTGAGTTGAGAAGGTGTGAAAGCTAATTCCCGAACAAGGATCGGTGCTGGGACCTGTGCTGTTTTACATATTCATAAATGATCTGGGAAAGGGGAACAACAAGTGAGGTGAATCAAATTTTGCAGATGACAAGACTATTCAAAGCTGTTAAAACAGCATTGAACTTTGAGGAACTGCAGAAGGATCTTGCGAGACTAGGCATCTGAACCACAGATGAAATTTAATAGGGAAAAATGCAAAATGATGCCCATAGGGAAAATATTCCTAACTATGCATACGCGCAGTGCTTGGGTTCTGTATTAGGAGCCACCATCCAGGATAAGGACCTTGGCGTTCTTGTGGGGCAGAGGAGTTAGAGCAGCGGGTTACATACCAGGGTTCAAATCCCACTGCCGCTTCTTGTGATCTTGGCGAGTCACTTTACCTTCCGTTAACCTCAAGTACAAAATTAGATTTTGAGCCCCTGGGGATAGGAAAATAGCTGCAGCACCTGAATGTAATCCACTTTGAAGTACTTGAAAAGCAGAATATTAAAAAAAAAACCCCAAGGAAATCCTCAGCTCAGTCTGTGGCGGCTGTCAAATAAGCAAAACGGAATGATCCGGAAAGGAACAGAGAATAGAATGGAGAAAAATCATATTGCTTTTGTATCGAGACTTGGTGCGACCATACTTTGAGAACTGTGTGCAGTTCCAGTCACCTCCTCTCGAAAAAGATATGGCGGATCTAGAAGAGGTCCAGATGAGCGTTAAAAAAAAAAAAAAAATGATAAAGGGGATGGAATGGCTCCCCTACGATAGGCTATATACAGGTTAGGGCTCTTTAGCTTGGGAAAGACAGCGAAGGCGGACAGTGACTGATTTAGGATTTGCTGCCCCCACCCCCTCCCCTGACACAGTACAGCTAGACAACAGGGAAGCAGGTCTAAGGCACAGCCCTACGGTTTCCTGTGGTGGCTCGGAGGGGTAGATTCTGTGGCAAAATGTGAAAATTCTGAGGTATATTGACAAACATTTCTCTTTTATATTAGATTATAAACCTTGCTTGTGTTTGTATAATTTTCCCTTTACTGGGTTAGAAAAAGGGATCTCAAGTATCAGTACAGGGAAGAGATCTCAGGGTTAGGGAAAGGAGATGAGGAGAGGACCAGGGATGAGGAGAGAGGGAGGAGGATGTGAGGAGAAGATGAGCGGGCCAGAGATGGAAGATGGCAAAGATAAGAAATCGGGGGGGGTGGCCGCGGCGAGGGTAAGAAGGGAGAAAAGGCCAGGATCTGGGGAGAAGGGAGAGGCACTTTTGTAGCATTTGAAGGTTCCTGGATCTGAGAGACAGAATCCAAGATGAAGGGAGAGGATCTGATTTGCAGTGAGAGGGAGGCAGATGTCCCTACTGGTTCTGTTCTTCCTTGCAATCCTCTCTCTAGCTTTTCAACCAATCTGGCAGAGAGTAGCAATCCTATCTCTCTCTCACACACTCGCACACAACCACTGCCTCCCTCCCCTATTCCCCCTTCCTCTCTCTCACAGACACCTACCCCCTAGCTGATCCTCTCCCCTCCTCCAGTGATTCCCCACAGTCCCTCCTGACCTCCCCTCTGTCTGCTGCAAGCTCCCCCTCCCCTCCTGTTTCCTGCACATTGCCTGTTAGGGGAGGGGCTGGATCAGGAAGTAGAGGTCTGTTCTCTACTGAGATTCAGCACAGCCGAAGGCAGCAAACCTTCAGCCAGCCTGCTGTACCCCCTTGCCACCCCCCGATTTTTGCCACCCTAGGCACAGGCCCAGTGTGCCTATTGACAAATCCCAGTCTGAAGATGGGATATGATAGAAGTTTATAAAATGAGTGTGGTGAACTGGTAAACTAGGGTTATTTTACCCTTTCCAATACTACTAAAACAAGGAGGTAACCAGCAGGTTTAAAACAAATCATATTAAGTACATTTTCAGTCGCCACTCAATCAAGCTGTGAAATCTGTTGCCAGAAGATGCGGTCAAGGCAACTAGCATAGTAAGGTTTAAGAGGTTTGGAGAAGTCCCTGGAGGAAAAGTCAATAGAACATTATTAGACAGGTAGATTAGGGAAAGCCATTGCTATCCTTGGACGTAAGTAACAGTAAATAGGTTTGCTTTTTGGGTTCTGCCAGGTACTTGTAACTCAGACTGGCCACTGTTGGAGATAGGATGTTCGGCTCAGTGGACCGTGGTCTGATCCAGTATGGCATTTCTTATATAATCAGCCCACACCACTTCATGTACAAATTCACACATACGCATCATAGAACCCTCCACTCTCCACCATAGATCACTCAAGCCCACAATACGCACACCCCTTTCTCACACCCGCAAACAGTGCTCCAGTGTGCACGATATTCACACACACACACACACACACACACACACACACTCCCCCTGGACCTATGCGCACCCAGACATTTGCACATATCTGAGATTTCACTGTTCGTGGCTGAATTCATGCCAGAATGTTTTGTGGAAACTGAGTAAATTGAGATACTGCTTCAGTCTTGCTCTGGGCTAAGCTGCTGGATGGTTTTTTTTTTTTTAGAAAAGAGTGCTTGCCAACACTTCACAGCCTCTCACCACCTCCCATAAGCACCACGAGGCTATTTAAGGCCACGCTGCAGACATATTGCACCAGTTGCGCCTTCCAAGCTGCTCTTTCTCTCCTTGCCTCCCTATCTCCCTTTCCCTCATGATGGCAACAAATGGGGAAAAACCATACTGAAACATAGTGCATGCTCAATATGTAATGTAAGAACCCCATCACCCCTTCTACTAGTATATGTTCTTGAAGTCATGCCTCCGTGTGCTCTTCTCAGTTGTGCTAGTGCCATGTTTGTTCCAAAGATGTAACAGTCTAAACAACCATGAACTGCTTCAGACCCAACCAAATACCTAAACTAGTAAACAGCACTCTGTTATAGAATATAAAAACTCTGTATTTAGCTTAAATATTTCAGTCCTTGTTAGGACCAACGTATTGGATGAAAAATGTTTTCATCTTCAGCATAGTGCACTTGACCCTTCCTTGTTTCATTCTGTGTGCACCTACAGACTGTTGAATTGTACGGCTGACAGCTGAGGCATCGTTGCCTAGAGCAGCATAAACAGGAATAACTGGGTAGGTCACTCGGTCCTTATCTGCTGTCATCTTTCATTACGCACGCAGATCCTTGGAAGAAAAATTTGCAGTGCCCAGACAGGTTCTAGGAGTGCTTGGAGCACTGTTGGGGAGAGAACAGGTCTTCTCTTTGCCTATACTGAGCCTCAAATCACATAGAAAATAATTTCTACAAACCTTTCTCCTTTTGTTTTATTTGACGCCTCACTTTCCTCCTGCTCTTTGGGTTTTGGGCTCCCAACTCAGTTGGAACCGGGGCTGGAATTTGGTGCTGTTAACCTTTATTTGCAGCTTTTTGAGTGGAGGGTGGGGGGGGGGCCTCTGTTTTACATCCCCTCCCAACTTAGCTAGTTCACGCATCGCAGTGATGTTCCTTGGCCGGGCGCCATGCACCAGGGCTCATTCTGGAACCCATAAATCCAGCCACTAGATGGCAGCATTGCGTGGTAAGTGACACTCTGCCTGCCCAGGGGCTGTGACCGCTGCATCCCTGCCGTCCTCGGCCCCGGGGGTGCAGAATTGCTGAGTCGGGAATCGAACATACTGTATATATGGTGACTGATTCACTAAGCTTCTTTCTTAGGGAGACAGAATGGGAGAAAACTCTTGGTGCATGAATCTGGTTCATAATCTGATAAGGACCAAGTAATTGTCAAATGTACATTTAATTATAAAGCAGTTAATTGTTTGAATTAGGTGTTCCGCGTTTGCCTAGAAATTATAAAGGGGTGATGCCTGGTTAACTTTATGGAATTGAAAATATGGTGAATCGCGGTTAAGAAGCTATTAGCAATTCATTTTTCACACAAAGAAATTATTCAACAGTTCTTTTTGGTCAGTCTAGCCTGAGGGGAGTAGATGAATTTGCTGTGGAATTCATATGCCTAGCAAGATGATAAATACTTTCCAGTTTGGTGGCTACTTCCTGCCTCAGGTCAACCCTCTAGCAAAGAAATAACCACGTAGCTATAAGATTTAAGCTAATTGTGAGGGTGAAGGAGTATCATGGAACATGAGGTAATGGGGTAAAATAAGAAAAGTGACTTCCTTCTGCATGTTTGTCTCATTTAAGTCTGGGCTGACGTAAAATGAGGTCTGCCATCTGGATCTTTTCATCGAGCAGTGATTATTTAGGATTTTGCTGGTATCAGCTGAAACTTGAGAAGCTATAAGATGAAAAAAAAAAAACGTTGCTCAAGTGATTTCTGTCAGGGCACTGTGAGTTCAGAGTCTTCGGAAATAATGATACGTTCTGTACAAAATCTGGAAAGACCTCACTTGGGTATCAGCAGATCTTGCAGCAGACAAAATATATATGTAAAGTTGAGTATTGTCGATGCACTCGGTTTAGAGTTGTTCGCAGCTGTGATTGTACAATGCCAATTCAGTGTATCACTGGTTTTCTCCAGTGATTTCTGTATATCAAAGCCTCATGGGTCATTTCTGTATCTGTCATCATGATAATAGCTTCGACTCTGGTTTTTCCTAACTAACTAGGAAGCAGGTCGTGTTTAAAGCTATAAAGAGGAATTATTTCCCTGCAGAAGTCTTTCATCCGATGGGTCTTGAAGGTGAGCTGAGGGAGGCTGGTGCACTGCAATGGTGGAGGACTTCCAGAAGTAGGGAGCAGCAGAATGAAGTGGGGAACTCAAGGGGCCTGAGAGGGGTGAGCAAAAGGTTATGTTACTTAGCTTGAGGATGGTAGATTTGCAGATAATCCAGGGAAGAATTTATCCACTGAAAAGGGTGGATGGAGGAGGCACGAAACAGCCTCTCTTCAGAGGTGGTGAGAGCAGAATGGTCTTGGAATCCAAAAAGACAGAATAGGCATAGTGAATCCTTAATGGAGGGAATCCGGGGGTAAAACTGGAGATCAAGGTGGGTTTGCATTGCAGTAGGTAGAATGGAAAGACTTGTCGGCCTTCATCCCTCAAAATGTTCTGTGTTTTGATTGCAGCTTGTGGAAGGGAGGGATAGCAGAGTGATAAGCTATATAGAGAGAGAGAATGTAGGGATCCATAGGCATGCAGGACCTGGAGAGAAGGAAAAGTTTGAATGTGAATTAGAGTAGGCTGGAGAGAGAGGAAGAAAATGCCTGTTACAGAGAGTGCTATAAATAAACTTCTTTGTGTGTGCATTGCAGACATTTTTTGTGGTGGGTGTCTGCCTCTTTGTAGGTGTATCTGTTTTTCAAAGAGGCAAAGAAAGTATTTGACTTTTTGTAGCACTCACATTTTGCAATTTTTTAAAATTAGCTACATGAAAAAAAAAAAGCAATTACTTTAAGATTGATGTTTTGTCATTAAAAGTATTATACATGTTTCTCAATAAACACATGCTTCATGGTTAGAGTAATCCAAAATAGGTGAGTGACAATGAAAATTAAATCAAAAACACAAAAAACACGTATCCACTCAAATTTAAATATTTAAATAGACACAAAACTAAAACAGCGTGAATGTTTAATTGATCGAAGGACTGTCATAACACTGGAGAGGTTACTTAGTGCAATACGTTTCTCCACAAGAATGGTCATATGTAATCATAGCTCCAAGGGTCTTTTTTTAGAAATGCTTATTCAAAATTTGTGCAAATGTCTTGTGAAATATCAAAAGAAGAAACTTTTCCAATGCATCCAAAACGTATGTGAAATAGAAAAAGCTTACTTGTGCTGAAGATTAGAGTTCCACCGGGCCTGAAAACACGGCACCATGTTTCGGAGAACCTGCTTCAGGGGCTTGTATTAAAGATATAAAATGTACCGGCCCATGAACCCCCTATTGATAGCACATAATTCAAGACTTTTGCACAAATTTTGAATAAGCATTTCTAAAAAAAAAAAAAAAGACCCTTGGACCTATGGTTACATATGACCGGTTCTTGCGGAGAAACGTATTGCACTAAGTAACCTCTCCAGTGTTTTGACAGTCCTTCTATCATTTAAACATTCACACTGTTTTAGTTTTGTGTCTTTAAATATTTAAATTTGAGTGGATGAGTGTGTGTTGTGTTTTTTGAGAGTTACTTTACCAGTCAAGCAAGTGAAACAGTTTGATACGAGGATTTTAGTTTGTTTTTCTCTTCCTTGTAGATCCTTTTCAGCTTTTCATCAAACCAGAGCCTCCTAAAGAGCAACCCACTGCTCCAGCGCCGGTCCGGAAACCCACCGTCATCAGAATCCCCAACAAGATGAGCAGGTGTAAGTATTCACAGCCCCATGTGTGTGCTGCGGCCGCCTCATTGCTGCTTGAATTGAGAAGCTGACCTGCCAGTGTGTATCCTCCTCCCTTGTGTTTCCCTTTCTTATGAAATGCACATCGATCACTCTAGATCTATGATTTATTCCCTAGATTGTATTTCTGTGATGACTTAAATCTGAAAAATAAAATGCATTTTTAGATTATGGGTCTATAATTCCTGTGTACAGCTCATTACCTCCTCTTTTACCTGGCTTTTCTTGACAGACATTGGAGAGAGTCAAAATTCGATAAATAGGAAGTTTACAAAGAGTATGCTGATACGTAATTAGGTTTAGTGGCACAAGGAAAGATGGTGCTTGCAGAGAACTGCAGATTTATATTCGAGCTTTAATTTTGTGCTGTTTTATTTGTGACTGTATGTTTTATGTTTTTTACAAATATTTATAAAACTTATAAACTGTCTAATCAGCAAAAGCTAACATCATAAGGTAAAAACATACAAACAGAGCAATCATAAACAGACATCCATCCTCACTACTAACACACCATTCACCACCTCCCCACATAACTAAAATCATAAAAATTACCTAAGCTACTTCCCCTCAGGTCAGCAGAGATCAGAATACATTCCTCCTAATCTGTCATACACAGAGCTCCACTAGTTAATCACTAAAATCAGGGTTAATTGTATGTTAATTTAAATCACAAATTAAGGTATCTACAAAGAAAAGACTGATATAATGAAACAAAGATTGAGATGTCTGTTTTAAATTGCAGATTTTATTTACATAAGCTTGTATGGTGCTTATTAATACCATTGTCCCTTTGAATGTAAAAATGTTATTTTTACTATAATTGTTGAGGTGTATTCCGTGTTATCAGGCTGCCACTGTACTTTGTAACTGAGCATTGTCATGGAGCTTACACTGGCCCCAATTTAATAAGGTGCACTCAGCCATGCGTAAACTTTTCTATGTACAACTTTACCCAATGCAACAAGGAGTTTAATGCACAAAAATGTGCACACACATTAATACTCTTCCATGCAAATCCCAATCAAGGCGTGAGCTACTAACCCCCATTGCAGAGAGATGCATAGGCTTCACTCATATTTTCTTAATGCTGGAAATTAAATTCCTGATCAGAGGTGGAATAAAGTTTCTAGAGCTAGTGTTTGTTTGAACCCTGAGTTTTGTGGTGCAGGAGTCATGTACTTAGCATTTATGACCAAAAAAAAGTTTGTGCACATTAAAAAAAAAAAAAAGTTAGCATAAAATGTGCTCCTAAAAGTTAGGATCACACATGTGTTTGGGTTTTTTTGTAATTAGCATTTTATTTATTTTGTAAATATCAAACAATACATTAACCTTCATACAATGGTTATGTATGGTAGGCAGAATATTCCTTAATCCCCACCCCCTTTTCCCCCTTTGCAGAGTTCTCTTGACATCGAGACATGGAGTCCATAAACGTTGACTTAAAACCAGTATGTTCCCCCAAAGAAAGATTAAGAAGATAAATAAAAAGATACAATATCTAGACAATATTAACTACTTTGTAATAATCTATATACCTCTCTACTCAAAAGGAGTAAGAAGTAACCCTATACACAGGATTATTGTTGTTGTGTATAAAAATCTAGAAAAGGCTTCCATACCAGAAAGGAAGGAAGACATCCGTCTGTGTTTGGCTGCCGTTAGAGAGGCTAAGCGATAATGTGTATATAGTTTTTCGATAACATCTGTAATGGAAGGCAGCTGTACTACCTTCCACTGGGCTGCTATAGCACTACGTGATGCTATGAAAACCTGAATGCAGAATTTCTGTTGATGTTTGCCCAGCCCAGATGCAGGCATATGGAGCAAGGCCACCTCGGCAGAAGGGGCCAGCGTAATACCCAGGACTTAATCCAACCCGGAGAACACCGATTTCCAAAAGTGTGAAACCCGGTTACAACCCCACCATATATGAAAATAGGAGCCCGGTTCCCCATACATACGCTAACCAATGTTGGAGTGTTTAAGATAGATTTTATGTAATTTGTCTGTGGTGAGATACCAATGGAAGATCATTTTACAACCATTTTCCTGCAAACGAGCAGAGATGGAGCATTTGCTGCTGTGCGAGTAATTTTTTCCCAAGCTTTTTGCCCTAACTTCCAATACAAATCCCCTTCCCACTTCACAATATGGTAAAAAGGCGTGGCTCTGCATCAAAAATCAAATTATAAACTTTTGATATAGAGCCGTGAATAGAGTCACAGTTTGCAAAGGGAGAACTGTTTCGTAAATGATTTGTCTTTTGCAAAGAATTAACAAAAATTTGTGATTTGTGCAGACACTAAGAAGTTAATGGGGGTCTACATGATAACTTTGCTCAAGTGCCTCTTTTGATAACAAGCTGCCCTGGTGCATCAAGTAGCCAATAGTGTTGATTCCCTACTTATGCCACATATGAAATAGATTAGTTTGATATTCCGCCTTAATCGCACATTATGAAACAATGAAGTTTGATAGAAATACCAGTATTGCCCCATGAGCTTTTCTTTCCATTGGACCCAAACCTTCCTGGTTGTCCAGGGCAGACAATTTATTGGTCGCCAAGTTGCTTGAGATTGCCATGGCAACACCTTAATAGACATTTCCCCAATTTGCCACTGCTCAATCTGCACCTATTGTTTTGCTGAGGTCTGGCTGTTAGTCTAGCAGTGCTCTAAATTGGGATGCTGTGAAATGCCAGGAGAGATTAGGTACCCCCAGGCCTCCCTGTGATCTAGAGAGAAATAACACATGGGGTGAAATTCTGGGAGAATGGCGTCTCCATATAAAATCAAATATCTTTTTCTGCCAATCGCGAAGTATGTGGGAAGGAATGTGAATTGGTAGGGATGAAAAAAGTTACAGAAACTTAGGTAATATACTCATTTTAAAAATTGCTATCCGGCTGAGCCAGGAGAACATATCTTTAGCCCATCTGCTTAAGTCTTTATCAGTGTTTTTCACCAGTGGTACATAGTTGAGATCATACAAATCTGTTACATAAGATCCTAGATAAATCCCCAAATACTTAAGGCAAGTTTTACCCAGCAAATAGGGAAACAAATAGGTTGATATTAAGAAGCTCCGATTTCTCAAAATTTACCTTGAAACCAGAGACTTTACTAAAGCAATTAAATTCATGCTCGACCCCAGCTAGGTAGTGTTTCGGGTTTATAAGAGTGAACATATATCGGCAAAGAAGGATAATTTAAAATTAATGGCTCCTAGATAGACTCCTTGGATTGAGGATGCTGAGCTTATTCTAATTGTGAGGGGCTCTAAAAATAAAGCAAATAGCAGAGGGGAGAGTGAACACCCTTGCCTAGTGCCTCTGTCTATAGCAAAGTCATCGCCATATCCTCCGTTTACCTTAACTCTAGCTTTGGGGTAGTTATACAACTTTTGAACCCACTGAAGAAAAAATGGGCCAAATGCCATCCTGCGCAGTTTGAAATAAATAAGGCCAATGAACAAGGTCGAAGGCTTTTTCTGCTTCTATGGATAGTAAGACCGTGGTAATCCGCTCTTTATGGACCCACCACATGAAGTCAACAATTTTTCGCACATTATCGGCCGCCATGCGTTGCAGGACAAACCCCACCTGATCAGAATGCACCAATGATGGCAAATATCTGTTAAGCCTGAGAGCAAGCACTCTGGTTAGGATCTTTAAGTCCAGATTTATCAAAGATATAGGTTTACACGATCCGCAGAATGAAGGATCCCTGCCTGGCTTAGCAATAACAGATATGCATGCTACATTAGAGTGCTCTGATATAGCACCCACTTCTCTCCACATTATTAAAAAAAGTTCACTAAAGGACCCACTAGGATGAAGAAATTTTTTGATAGTAAGCTCTAGATAGGCCATCCAGCCCAGGAGATTTGCCCGGTTTAAGAGATTTAATCACCTGTAATACTTCCTCGCTAGTAATGAGCACATCTAAGGCCTGTTGTTGATTGTAAGACAAAATAGGGAGGGCCACTGTTTGTAGATATTAGTCTGTTTCCAAGGGATTAATCATAGTGTCTGTGCGGTAGAGATTTTGGTAAAAACTAGTGAAAGAATCTCGAATCTCAGCCGTTGTGGTGTGAATGGTCCCTTTAGTGTCCTTGATTTTAGAGATGATACTTTGCGCTATCCTAGCTTTTACCCACTGGGCCAGAAAGCATCCTGATTTATCACCACCTTCAAAATACGCCTGCTTTGTTTTTTCAAGGGCAAGAAGCACTTGCAGATCATCCAATCTGCGGAGTTCCAATTTAGCAACTAGAAGCTTATGATATATCTTTGAGGATTGGGTCCTCATGCTTATTAGACAATTGTTCTATTGTAACCTGAAGGTCATATTGTGCCTTGCTCCTAGCCCTCTTACGAGCATCAGCTTTGGATATAAACAGGTCCCGGGCTACAGCCTTAGAACATTCCCAGAATATCCCTGGTGCTGTAGAATTATCAGAGTTTATTCAGAAATACTCTTCTAAGTGAGTTTCTAAATTCCTTACAAAGTCATCATCCTGAAAGAGAGACTCGTTCCGCTTCCAAAAACGGGTACCCTTGTCCCCATGAATAAGACCAAGGTCTAGCCACACAGGAGCATGGTCGGACCAGGAAATAGTGTCGATAGCAACTGTCTGAATATTGGTTAATAAAGTTTTGTCTACCAAGAAAAAATCTATTTTAGAGTAACTATTGTGTGGGGCAGAATAAAAGGTGTAAGAGCGTGATGTGGGATAGCGGTGCCTCCACACTTGTATTTCTGACTTGTGTTTTGTGCGACCAACTTTTAGGACCACAAATAGTTTTCTGCAGACAGTGTGCCTACGTGCATAAAATGGTTTTATGTTCGGTAAGCATGTGTTTGTGCACATCTTTATGTGGGGTTAGGGTGCTTTTTTTTTTTTTTTTTTAAGCCCCCTAATGCATTCCCCTATCACATGACCCACCAGATACCACGTGATAGGGGAAGTGGCCGGTCAGTGCCATTTTGAAATATGGCGCTGACAGGACCCAGAGCTATGGGCTGCTCCAGGCCCCCACTGAACTCTGGTAACAACTTTTTGCAGTACAGGGAAGGTTGGGGGTGAGGTTCCTGCAGCCTTCCCCCACCCAAGGCCTTTATTTAGGTGGGGGTGGGGGGAACCATTAGACTCTAGGAGTATGAATGTATTTGGATTGGGGGAAGAGGGGCAGAGGTGGATTGATGCTGGAGGGGTTTTTTTAAGAAGGACATTTAGCCTCAGGAGAGAGGGGTTGTGTTGCATACTTATGGAATGGATTAAGGAAGGGTACAGGGTCTTATTGCACACTTTAAAACTTTTTTCTTTTTTTTTAACCTCTTGTGGGGGTTGCCACTGCCTCTAAAGGCGGGCAGGTGATGCAAAAGACCCCCCCCCCAACAGGGACTGTTTAGCACATTTGGGGTAGGGTGGGGGATTTTTGGACCTTGGGTCTTTTAAGTGATGGCAGCCCCGGCCAAAATGAGCCGTCATTTCATGCATCAGCCCAGTTTCACGGTGCATTTTTTAATAGTGCATTTCTCCCGTGATTAAAAAAAAAAAAAATCATACCTCATGATTGCCACCATATTTTGTTGGGGAGGGGCAAACTATCGTGGGACGTTCCACCCCCCACCCCCGCGATTAATTGTGCCTCCTATGATGAAATATTGTGGCATAGTAAATGATGCTGTTAGATTGTAAGCCGTCTGGGTACAGGGAAATACCTGCAGTACCTGAATGTAACTCGTCTTGAGCTACCAATGAAAAGGCCTGAGCTAAATCTAAATAAATAAAATATTTTGCAGGGTCTTGGTGCATACTGACCTTCCATAACAGCATTTCCTGATGCTTTGCTAAGTAGTTGCAGGTGGGGGGTTTTTGTGTGGAGGGGAGGGGTAAGTCTAAGGCATTTTCTATATTGATGATCTTACTACCCTTACACACCATTATTTTCTGTGCTGCCGAGCCACAACAGTGTTTCAGAACATATGTAAATGAGGCCAGGTTGTGACTGAAGTGCAAGTGTGTTTGGCTTATTGCCGTTAGATCATGCTGGCAGGTGCTTTCTTTGCTCATATCCAGATGTTGCTGAATCATCAAAATAACTTTGCATGTCCAAAAAGGGATTCTCTGCCTCATGCACATTGTAATGAGGAAGATAATATATATTCTATGCTGGGAAAAAGACTTTTCATAAAATCCCTCATTATTATGCTTATTAATCTATTCAGACTCCCAAAGAACTTCTTTCCAAACTTCACTTAGCGTATTAGATATCCGTCCAACCCTCTTGAAAAGCTCTTCACCACAGCCTCCTTTCTGGCTTGTAAGTGGGTGACCTGACCCTTTAGTTTGTTTGAGCTTTGGGACAGGAAACTCTGTAACTCTGTTGTACTTGTGGCTGGTATAAATCATTTATTGTAGCACTTTATTGGCTTGTTTGTTCTGTGTTCACTGTAAACACTGTAATAAGAAAATAGTAGAGGTAAGGAAATGGTCCATTTATGTATCATTCTTCTTGTTCCCCCAAAATCACAGCTAGCTAACACCACTCATGACCTGATCATTTCCTTCTATATAGTACAGGGGTGGCCTACTCCAATCCTCGAGAGCCACAATGAATATCTATAAGATAGATCCGCATGCACTGCCTCCATTGTAAGCAAATCTATCTCATGCCACATTCATTATGGATATCGTGAAAACCTTGACCTGTTTGTTGCTCTCGAGGACCGGAGTTGGCCACCCCTGGTATAGTACAATAGTGTTAAATTTTATTCCTGGTCATCCAGTTCATTGACCTGCTGGGGTAGAGATTATTTTTTACTTGGTTTTCTTTAAGTTGATTTTGTCAAACCTGTTTGATAACTCGACCACAGACGACATGGAGCTAATGCGATATGGGTGTCATTCCAGCTGTATCTGAAGATCCCCAAGCCCCTCCACCACTTCCTGCTAATAAACCCATTGGAAGCCTGTTTAGCAATCCAGGTGCAAAGCCCGGTTGGAATACCAGAACAGGAAATGTGGTAAGTTTGTCTTTTTTGTTTGTGTGGGGGGTTTTTTTGTTTGTTTGGTTTTTTTTTTTCAAGGCCAATAATTACTGTGAAAATCTTGAAGGGTAGCAAAGAATCCAGTGTCTCACTTCATAAATGGCAATGTCATCTGTCCTCTGATGGATTTTTTTTTCTTAAGTAGCTTCTTTTGTATGTTTCTGTAAACCAATAGGCTTTTTACATTGGGAAGAATTATCCATGATTGAGTCATCTTGCTTTTCAAAACAGCATAGCCAACTCAAAAGTAGGTTGTGTTGACTTGTTCTCCTCTGGATGTTTCATTTTATGTCTAATGCCATATTCTTATAAGAGGAGAGAAAAACCCAAATAATTTTCCCCTATATTTTCATGTCTGGTTGTCAGGAGTTGATCAGTCTTCAGTATTGAATCTCTTACTTCTGGGGGTCAGTAATCTATTTCACATGTGCCATGAGTGGCGCTCGAGATTTTCAGTGGCTCGGCAGCATTGTCCCAGCACTGAATAGCAATGGAGTGACAGCTGTGTGCTGCTGCTGCTACTGCTACTGTCCATCGGTGTCTTGCAGTCTTCAGCCTCCTCTCTGCCTGGATCTAGCCTTGTGCTGCCTGAAACGAACTTGCTGGGGCGGAGGCAGCAGCTTGCGAGACCAATAAGTAGGAGGCAGGGGTGATGGCAGCAGTAGCAGGGAGCCACTTGGAAGGAACCAGGTGGTGGTGGCCTCAGTGTGAGCACAGCCAGTTGCAGAAGGTGGAACCAGGTGCACCTTACTGGGCTGAAGCTATAACTGAAGAGCCAGAGGGGAGTCCACAGGTGGGAAGATCAGTAGTAGCGGTAGAATCTTCTCTGGTGGGGCTCCTGATCAGGAGGATCAGTGTCAGGGAAGAGAGGCATCAAGTGTAAATGAGAAAACGCAGCATAAGGGCCTGAGACTGCTTATTTGAGCAGTTGCAGTGCTGCTGTTAGCATAGGGATCAGGCTGGTGGAAGATTGGAGGATGGCTGAGAGAGAGTTTTTAGGAGACCAGACTGCTGGAGTGAGGGGATGAGGATATGGAGGTAAGGAGACCATTATAAGGGGGGGATAAGAGTGAGACTGCTGATAATGGGGGGGGGGGGTCTGGGGTTGAGAGAAACTGCTGAGGACATTTGAGATCTAGACTGCTGGAGAGAAGGGGGAAATGTGAAACTGTTCGGGATAGGAGAGGGGGAGCTGAGTGAGTGTGAGGCTGCTCAGCATGAGGGTAGTAGTTTGGGGTGAAAGTGAAACTACTGGGAATGGTGGAGAGAAGGGGGGCTGTGGAACAAAACTGCTAGGGACGGGGGAAGAGAGAGAAACTGATGGGTAAGCGTGGAAAGAGGGGATTGAGAGGAGACCGAAACTACTGGGGAAGAGAAGATTTAGGATAGCCTGAAAACCCGACCGGCTTGTGGCACTTGAGGACCAAAGCTGCCTACCCCCAACTTAAATCTTGGCATACCATTTCAGAAAGGTTGTCTATCGCCGCCTTAATTCCTTCTGTGCTCTGTCAGGGGTGTACTGTACCTTGGTAGGCTCTAGAGAGAGATCAGGAGTCACTGTCCCCAGAACAAGCTCTGCAGGTATTGAGGAATACAACTCTCTATCCAAAGGCTACTTTTATCTCTTGAGGGACCCTCCCGCATTTACACACCACTGTAGTAATAATGGTGTGTAAATATGGGAGTGCATAGTGCTGTGCATCTGTAGGAGGTTATATACTGCTCTGTAATAGCCCCTTGCCCTGCACTAAAACGGAATATGCAATGCTGTGTAATAGCACTGCACTCCCATGCAACAGGATGTGCAACACTGTGCCCCCTCCCCCTTGCCATGGCAGGTATGCAACACTATGTCTTAGCACTGTGCCCTTGTATTTATTTATTTAAAACATTTCTATACCACCTATCAGCATTTCTAAGCGGGGGAACAATTTAAACAACCATAAAATGCTAGAATGCAAAAAAAAATATAACATAAAATCATAATCAACTGATAAAATATCATAAAAACATGCCAGAAACTGACTTAATACATGAAACATGAACACCACAAGCTCTTTAGAAAGTTGTCTAAAAGTTAACTCTGAAAAGACTTATTACAGTACTGTCATTTTACCTGATAGCATGAGATAACACATCATTATAAGCTCAATCTCTCCATGGTCCAATTCGGCAAATGCCTGATGAAACAGATGCGCCTTTACCAGTTTCTTAAATTTTAGGGGAGAGGGGGACATAAATGTAGTCTACTCTTTATCAACTAGCTTTAAATTTTAATGTAATACTTTTCCTTCCTGCTGTAGCATTTTCTTCACCCAATTTTTGCTTAGCTAGCATAACACCCCATCACTGATATTTACAGAGTGCACCACTTTGTTTCTGTGACTAGACTCTGAATAAACAAATAAATTAAACAAATAGGTACCTTTCAACTACCGGTTAATTCAGAGCCTGAGAAACGGCTTTGACAACTTTGAAAGATCTAAATATTGGGTCATATGCACAAAGCATTTTTATCATAGATAAAAAGTAGGAGAACCTCCTTAGTATTTATTTATTTATTTTTAATTTTTATATACCGGAATTCCTGTATGCAATACAAATCAGTCCGGTTTACAAGTAACGAAAAGGTTGCCCTGGTCTGGTAGATTAGACTGGGGTTTTTTTACATAGAACATAGAACAATAACAATCAACTATTGAACATTATTACAAGGAACAGTGAAAGTAACAATAGTATTTAACAAACATATAATATTATTATAACATTATTCGTGTTCACGTTTTACAAGGAACTTTGGTAGCGTAAATAGTCTGCAAGTAATCGGTTAAATAATATAATATGAAAGGATGACTTAAATAAATAGATATTGTGAATAATCAAGTCCGTGTATGAAATTGAGTGTCAATGTGTTTGTGACACCTTGCAATGGTTGGATCTGAAAGACAGGAGGAGGTGCCTAGTTTCACTCTGGGAATTGGAATGCTTGCCTGAAGAGCCAGGTTTTTAACCTTTTTTTGAACTCTGGTAGATTGGGTTCGAGTCTTATGTCTGGTGGGAGCGCATTCCATTGATGTGGTCCCGCAGTGGATAGTGCTCTTTTTCTTAACGTTGATTTGGCGGGAACTGCGACTAATGTGCCTTTGTAGGCACTTCTGATGGGTCTGGCCGATGATTGTAGACGAAGTTGGGTTTGTAGAGATATAGGTGCGACGTTATGAATTGTTTTATGGATAATGGTTAAGGTTTTATATATGATTCTCTGTTTGATGGGTAGCCAGTGGAGGTAGCTCAAGGTGGGGGTAATATGGTCTCTTCTATTAGTGTTAGTTAGGATTCTGGCTGCGGCGTTTTGTACCATCTGTAGGGGTTTGATGCTGTTGGAGGGGAGGCCCAGTAAGATTGAGTTGCAGTAATCAAGTTTCGAAAAAATAATGGATTGAAGAACGAGGCGAAAGTCATTGAAGTGAAGGAGTGGCTTTAGCTTCTTTAGGACCTGTAGTTTAAAGAAGCAGTCCTTGGTGGTTGTGTTTATGAATTTTTTAAGGTTAAGTTGATTGTCAAGCCAAGTACCTAAATTCCTGACGTCTGCAGAGAGCTCCATGTTTAAAGATGTGGTTTGTGCCAGACTAGGTGGGTGGTTGTTCGGGTTTTGTGAGATTAGTAGCAGCTCTGTTTTGCTGGAGTTTAGAATCAGGTTTAGGCTGGAGAGTAGTTGTTTAATTGGTTTAAGACAATTCTCCCAGTAGACGAAGGTTTTTTGAATTGATTCTGTGATGGGGATTAGGATCTGGATGTCGTCTGCATAGAGGTAATGAGTAAGCTTGAGTTGAGATAGCAAATGGCAGAGGGGGAGGAGGTAAATGTTGAACAGGGTAGGGGAGAGGGATGAACCTTGTGGTACGCCTTGGTCTGATAGGATGGGGTCAGATTCCTTGTTGTTGATTCTGACCTTGTAAAACCTGTTGGATAGGAACGATTGGAACCAACAGAGGGCTGTGCCTTTGATTCCTATGTTTGATAGTTGTTCTAGGAGATGTGAGTGATTTACCGTGTCGAACGCTGAAGATAGGTCTAGTAGGACCAGTAAGAATGACTGTTTTTTCTCCAGGTTCAAAAGTAAATTATCAGTGAGGGAAAGCAGAAGGGACTCTGTGCTTCGAGATTTGCGAAATCCATATTGTGCCGGGGAAAGAATGTTGTGCTCCTCGAGGTATTCGGAAAGTTGTTTATTTACCGCTTTTTCCATCAGTTTGGAGATCAGGGGCAGGTTTGCAATGGGTCTGTAGTTGGCTGGGTCCATGGGTGATGCAGTTGGTTTTTTCAGTAGGGGTTTGAGGATTGCAAGTTTTAGCTGATTAGGAACTGTGCCCATGGCTAAGGAGGTATTGATGATTTCTGCAATAGGTTTTGCGACGGTGCTAGAGATGGCAGTGAGCAAATTAGTAGGGAGTGGGTCCGAGGGATGTGCCGATGGTTTAATTTTTTTAAGTAAGTTTTCAATCTCCATGGCTGATGTGGGCTCGAATGACTCTAGTCTAGAATTCAGAGTGAGTTGGTATGTGCTATGAGGTGTTGGAAGCGTTTGGTGGGTTGTAAGGGAGAGGGTGAGGTTTGAGATTTTTGTTTTGAAGTAGGTGGCTAGTTCGTTGGCCTTACTGAGCGCTAGGTGGTCTGGAATGGATGGTGGTGTTGGTTTGGTGAGTGATGAGACGTAGGAGAATAAAGCCTTCGAGTCGAAGATGAAGTTATGAATTCTTTTTGCATAGAAGTCCTTTTTTGTTTTGTGTATGGCGTTTCTGTAGGTGTTGAGGGTGGCTTTGTAGTCAAGTCTGGATGTGGGAGAAGGGTTGTTTCTCCAGCTTTGTTCTTTGTTTCGTAATTTCTGTTTCAGGGTGAGTGCCTAACACATTCTGTTTCAGTTGGCTTCAGTACATGGTTAAAAGATTCCTTAAACCCCCATACTGTACATGGGAGAGGTAAATTACTATTTCAAGCTTCATTATTACAAGCTATATATGAGTATGTTAACTGAAAGGGTTGTGCAGGGGAAAAAAATTCATTTTTTGGTTTGTTTTTGGGAGGATTTTTTCGTACGAATTTCGGTTCAGGGATTGCTTGATTCATTAAGCGATTTAAAAAAAAAACAACCCTAAAATGGCCAAAAATCCAAAATGAGCCCATCCTCTTAGAAAAACGCCGGAGCCAGAATTCCCCCAGCCCCCACTTACCCAGTCTGATGGGGATCTGCTGTCTTGGACTAGGCCGAAGTCTCCGTCTTGCGTAGGCCGAGGCTGCGGCAGATCGCTTTGGCCTAGTGCTAGGCCTGAAGCCTCGGGCTTGCATAGGCCAAGGCTTCGGCCTAACCCTTTACCGGTTTCCCAGACCCCCAGGCCTGATGTTGTGGCCCAGCTGGGAGGGCAAGTCCTGACGGGGGGCCTCGGCCTGAACATAAGCCCAATGCCGCGACCCAGAGGCCCAGTCCCGATGCCAGGGCCGTCGGGTCAAGGCGTCAGGCCTGGACCCGGGCTTAGACCCCAGTGTCGGAAACGGGCCTCCAGGTTGGGTCGCCACATGTCGAGACCCAGCTTTCGTCTGATACCCAACGAATTAGGTAAGGTTTTGTTTTATTATTTTAATTTTCAGGAGTTTCAGCCGAGGCCATGGTGACACCTCGTGCCTCCGCTGAGACCCTGGCATTGTGTTCAGGCCTAGGGCATGGTCCCTGCTTTGGGCCTCGGCCTAAGCACTAGGTGAGGCCCCAGCTTTGGGCCTGGGCCTAGGCCAAGGCACTGGCGTCATGCTTGAGCATAGGCTGTGCCCCCTGCTTTGGACAGTCTCTGCCACAGGTGAGGCCCCAGCTTTGCAACTAGACCTAGGCCCGAATCATTAGTTTAAAACGAAACGAACGAATAAGGTTTGTTTCATTCGGGGGGGGGGGGGGCCCCCCGAATCATTTTGCTTGTTGCCAAAATTCTGCTATGTACAGTTGTGTGCAAATGTTTAGGAACCCTTGTCAAATGTTATCTTTCACTGAATCTCTAAGTACGCAGAGACTGACACAATCTCTATGTGTAACGAAATTAAACACCAAAAAATAAATCTAATTTTTCCGTCGGCCAGTAGGGCTGAATTAGCCATGATACATGGGTGATGTCATCACATGGTGCTGAATGGACCCATCTCTAGCTCAGTAAAGCTTTTTTACTACTGAGCACATACTGGAGCTCCCGCCCACGTGCTGCTTCATGATCCCCTTTATATTTTTTTTATATCCAACCTTCTGCATAGACGTGTTCTCTGTCTCTTGTGTTTGTACCTTTCATGTTTCTGAAGTTCTTTACTTCAACTAACTCATTTCAGAGTTGCCTCTCTTTCTCAGCAGCCCCTCAAAAGCTTTTTTCAGTGGTACTAAAAAAAAAAAAAGAATAACTGTCTAGTTCCAAGAAGGCCATTTCCAGTAGCTTCAAGGACTAACTCTGTGGTTGAAAGAGATCCATCACTGATGGCCTCGATATTTGTTACCTATGGCCTGGTCTTATCCATAATTCAGCTAACTGCTATGACTGTGGTAGAATGTCAACAAGGTCCCATAGGAACAGGTCCTGTAAGATGGAGGAACTTCACAGGTTGGTCAGAAGTCAGAGATGTTCCTCTTCCTGGAGAGGGACTTCCTTGGGTTCCTTCCACACAGTTGAGCAGGAGTTCCTCAGGCAAAACTTGCCCAACTATGGTGTGGGGCTCCTGAACTCCTCAGTGCTTCCCCTTCCTTTTGGGGCTTGCTGGTGCAGAAGAAAAATAAGTGCCACTCAGAGCAATCTGCATCAAGGCATAAGTCGGCATGGAAGCAGGCGTCGATGCACCACCAGTCCTCAGCGCTCTTGGCACACTGGCAGTAGCTTCTAGGGATGTGCAGACCAAAAGTTTATGTTCATAAGTCCATAAGTTGAAAGGGGGGGGGGTCAATTTCGGTCAATATGGACATATGGAGAATTCCATAAGTTGAGTCTATGTCCATACGTGCAAATAAAAATTTAAACCCCTCACCCTCCTTAATCCCCCCCCCAAGACTTACCAAAACTCCCTGGTGGTCCAGCGGGCAGTCAGGACGCCATTTCTGAACTCCTTTGCGAGGAGCACGTGACGTCGGCGTCACGTCGGAGTGACGCGGCGTCACGTGCTCTTCGCAAAGGAGTTCAGAAATGGCGTCCTGATTCCCGCTAGACTACCAGGGAGTTGTGGTAAGTCTTGGGGGGGGGATTAAGGAGGGTGAGGAGTTTAAATTTTTATTTAGGATCAACAATCTCGATTTCCAACGTATTCAACATAGCTATGTTGAATAAGTTGGAAATCCGATCGTTTTCGCCTCATCACTTTTTTAAGTTAAAAAAAAAAAAAAAGTTGCGTTTTACATTTAAGTTCAAAACAAATGCACACCCCTAGTAGCTTCTGGCTCATGGATATCAATATGAGGGACATTCTCTTAAAGTGCCACAGCAGACTCAGTCCAAGACGGGTCTGATTTTTGACAAGTCTCAATCCTCAGAACTCTACCCTTCTGGTAGCAGGATGAATTCATCTATTTCTTGAAGAATAAAGGAAGATCACCAAGGACATTTGGGTTCTCAAAATTGTGGAGTCTGGGTGCCATTTGCACTCAACCCAGCTCTTTATTGAGGTGGAGTTGCTTCTCAACCAGTGGGCAGTAGAATGCCTCTCCCACTCAAAGACCATAGCAAGGGGTTCTAGTTCCACTATTTTCTTATCTCCAAGAAACCCCTGGGATTGAGACACATCCTGGATTTACAAAGTCTGAAAAAGAATCTGTTACAGGAGAAGTTAAAAAAATAAACTCCCTCCACACCATCCTGCCCTTGGATGTGTGCCCTAGATCTGAAAGATGATTATGCTCACATACCCATTCATCAGTATCTTTGGAAATATCTCAAGTTCACGATGGATTCATCTCACTATCATTACAAGGTTCTTTGCTTCAGGCTCTCGGCAGCCCTGAAGGGTCTTCATGAAGTGCCTAGCAGTAGAGGCAGCACACCTTCATTGCCAGGGGATTTGTCTTTCCTTACCTGAATAATTGGCTAGTGATGGGACCTTTGCAGAAGACAATCCAGCTCCTTCAGTCACTAGGGTTTATAATCAACTTTGCCAAGTGAAACCTAGTTTACACCCAGACAACCAAGTTCAGTGGGACATGGATAGACTGGAGGAAAAGGCATTCCTTCCATCAGATTGGGAATCCAGGCTGGTGGAAGCAATAGGCAGGTCTGGAGGCGGCACCAGCATGGCCTCTCCTTCCTCCCACCAATGCAGCCTGGAAGAGGAAGCGGTAGGCCCGCATGGGCGGGAATAAGGAGAGACCATGCAGTTGGGGCCAGAAGCAGAAAAAAGAACAGCACATATCCTGGGCCATCACAGGAAAAGGCAGCATTGACCCACATGGTATTGAAGCACAGGAGGAGCTACATTAGCAACAGCGTTCCCCTACCACCTTCCCCCATACACAAACACTTATACGTGCAGGAAACAGTGCAGCATCAGCCCCCGCGGAGACTGGAGGAGGCGGCTGCTGCTGAATTTGTGCTTGTGATGAGGAGGGGGCAAAAGTGAGCATGTCTGTGTGTGAGAGAGCATGTTCTGTGATTGAGCATGTGTGGATATATATGAGAGGAGAAAGATTGTGAGCAACAGCCCCTTTCCTCTCCTCTGCTAATCCCCGATACTCTCAAGGCATCTGGAAATCAAAAGATCCCAGGTACGGACTGCAGGGGTTTATCCTTTTTAAGTTTTAAATATTGGGTGGTGGTTGTGTCTACTATTTTGAAATATTTTATTGGTCTTTGGGAAATGTATATGAGTTTTAAATTATTGGATATTGTTCGTTTTGTCAGCTGTTTTTATTATTATGGTTTTACTTCTCGATTTATATTTCCTGATTTTGTTTGATATTTTATGAGAAATTGTCATGTTTCTGTATTTCCATTGTTGCACTGCATACATAGTCTGTCTTGCAGACAAAAAAATGGACTGTAAACTGCATGTTTGTATTACTACTTTATGGTCACTTTATTCTGCATTTGGTGAGGGTCTGTTTGTATTTTGTATATGTGACTGAGTAGACGTATTTTGCTAACGAATTTGTTTTTATAAGCAATGAAAAGTAACAAGGTGTTGATTTGAACACTGCAGTCTCTGCTAGCTGCATTGTACAAATCAGTTCCTTTTCATTGCTTAAAAGGACTAAAATTCTTTAGTGATGTCAATTTTACAATGAATACCTTTGAATGTGTCTGTAACACCATCCCCTAATCCCAACCCTCCTCCCGAAAACCCACCCAGATTCAAAGTGCCCCTCTACGGAGGTACCTATATATATAGAGTGTCAGACTGACCCTAATACAGAGTCTCTCTCTTCCCCCCCCTCCCCCATGTTCATGACGCCTGCACCTCATGAGGACCCATGGCAAAGTTACGCAGGTAACATACGCATGTTGCCTTTGCAAAATTTGTAGTTATGTATGTCGGTCTTGGGCCTGCCCCACCTCTTTATTCTGTACACACGCCCTTCCCAGCTTCTTAAAATTCATGTTGCTCAGGCGTGGCCCACATACACACGTATGTGGCTGTTTTTGCACAAGCAACACTTTTAAAATATACCTCTTAGCTGCTTAGAGGAGCCCATGATTGTTGAACGTAGACAAAACTTCAATAGGAGTATTTATTAAACCATGGAATTGTCTTCACCTGACTAACTGAAGGCCTAAAGAGTCAATCAACATTTTGGGCTTTATTAACTTGTTTTTAAAAAGTAGTAATCAACTGGAAGGGTGCCCGAACTTTTGCACTTGCCATAAGAACATAAGAAAATGCCATACTGGGTCAGACCAAGGGTCCATCAAGCTCAGCATCCTGTTTCCAACCGTGGCCAATCCAGGTCACAAGAACCTGGCAAGTACCCAAAAACTAAGTCTATTCCATGTAACCATTGCTTATGGCAGTGGCTATTCTGTAAGTGAACTTAATAGCAGGTAATGGACTTCTCCTCCAAGAACTTATCCAATCCTTTTTTAAACACAGCTATACTAACTGCACTAACCACATTCGCTGGCAAGAAATTCCAGAGTTTAATTGTGCGTTGAGTAAAAAAGAACTTTCTCCGATTAGTTTTAAATGTGCCCCATGCTAACTTCATGGAGTGCCCCCTAGTCTTTCTACTATCCGATAGAGTAAATAACCGATTCACATCTACCCGTTCTAGACCTCTCATGATTTTAAACACCTCTATCATATCCCCCCTCAGTCGTCTCTTCTCCAAGCTGAAAAGTCCTAACCTCTTTAGTCTTTCCTCATAGGGGAGTTGTTCCATTCCCCTTATCATTTTGGTAGCCCTTCTCTGTACCTTCTCCATCGCAATTATATCTTTTTTGAGATGCGGCGACCAGAATTGTACACAGTATTCAAGGTGCGGTCTCACCATGGAGCGATACAGAGGCATTATGACATTTTCCGTTTTATTCACCATTCCTTTTCTAATAATTCCCAACATGTTTGTTTTTTATTATTTTCAGACTGTTAAAATCAGCAAATAGTAATTTTGCTTAAAGATATATTTATCTTTGTACCATGTAGAGGTTGTCAGTTTCTGTTCATGTAGAGATTCATTGAAACATACAGTTTCACCGTGGATGCCTAATCTTTTGCATACTATTGTAATAATTCAAATAGCATTAAAATGGAGTTACATTAACAATTCAAGAAAGCATAGAACCTTAGATTCGTACATGTGAGGGTAAAGTCTGAGACTGGGTAGGCCATACAGTATTTGTGTCAGTTATACTGTGTAGCTGGCTAGGTTGAAAAAAAAGTTAGTCTATTGAGTATGACAACAGTAAATGAATTTAAAAGGTCATGAGATAAATATTGCGGATCCCTAAAGGCCTGAGGTTGGTATTGAAGAAAAGAGGTAACCTATATTAATTTCAGGTGTGGCATTTCTGCATGAGAGTAACCTGCACGGTGCGGCAGTTACTGCCTTTAACACAACGCATGGGGGTAAGCTGCATGAAGCAGCAGTTACTACTATAAACCATTTGCTGGGCAGACTGGATGGATCATTATTGCTATGTTACTATGTATGCTATGTTATGCGTCTAATCTTCTGATTGCCTACTAGATATCCCTGTGTAGTAATCAGAGTGAAATAAAAACTACATTTGTAGGCATGTTTTACAGCAATGGGAAAGATTCCTTCCTGATCCCATGTGGAGTGTTCGGCTCAGAATCTGTGAATTAGCCCTCTCCTTTAGTTACTGTTGTTGTTAAGTCTTAAAAAAACATGTAGGAGACAGAGGAAGCCAGTGCTCTGTGTGCATTCAGGATATGTTCTGCTAAGTATTGTCTTGCACTCAAGGATAACCAGGGTATAGTAATGTGCAACAGTTAAACCATTAATGGCCCAAATAAGCATCATATCGTGAAGAAACTGGTCTGAAGGGGCCATCTTAGATTACCACTTCCATTCTGCAGAAAGAGCCCAGGTTATTTTCTTTCAAGTGTAAATTGTAAACTAAGATTGCCGCCTTGCAGAGGCCTTTCCAGGCCATTTGTTTTCTGTTGCGCTAAAAAGACTCCCTAGTATATAACTTGATACTCAGTCATGCGTCATCCCCTGCCATGCTTCTTTAGTCAAAGCCTACTTCATCATCTCAAACGGTGTTCATGCTAATTAAATGTGCTTCCTCAAGGAATCAACACACCCTGACTTGTGACTTTTAATTCCCGGTCAAATCAGCCCACCTTGTGTGGCCTGTGGCATTCAGCGAGGAGGGTTCTAGCTTTTCTGGGACTGGAGAGCAGCAAGGTCTGCATACTGGCTCCTGCCAAGTACTCTCACTGTGACCTTTTTGGCTGCTCTTATTCTTTCCTTGTTCCAGTAAATTTTATAAGGTTCCCTTGGGGGGAGGAGGGGGCGGGAAGATTTACATTATATTTATAATTTTCAGTGTGAAAGTATCTACAAAAAATGACTGCTGTTTTCCTTGGCTCAGATTTCCAAGGCTGGCAAATAGTTTGGATGCATGAAGTGCTGATAGCTGTTTTCATTAAATTGACTTTTTCGTGAACTGATGAAAAATCATTTTATAGTACAGAAGGATAAATGAAGCCATGTTGCTGTTATCCCTTTAATCCAGCATTTGGTTTTTTTCCCAGTATGCCTAATTAATTTGAGAAGAAAATAATACTCCAGCAGATGATCTAAGCTCTTAGATTGTATTAATTGATTCCGCTAGCACGTAATCTGAACTACTTAAAACCCACAATTCCACTATAGGAATGTTTCAAGCCTTGCAGTGCTCAACTGAGTATCTAGTGTTAAAGGATAGATAGTTTGATCTCACCCTTCATGCTCTTGGTTATCAGCAGGTGTATATAAAATTTTTGCTGATGGTGGAGCGTGTGATTGCAGTGTGTGAGTGAGTGAGATTTGTTTGGGGGGGGGAGGGGGGGTTGGCATTGCACTTATAGTGGTTAAAACTCAAGAGTTGTGGTTCTGTTCCCATCTCAACCACTCACTGTGACCTTGAACACCCTCCTCTCAATGTAATCGTAGAAATTGTAACCATGGAGATTCTTTTATATGTAACTTTATACTAGTGATGTCCGAGTAGTTTTAGATGAGATTTTTTTATTTTTTTTATTTTGCGGTAAGTGTTCAAAATATGTTTAGAAAATAATTTACAGGAAGTCCTCAGCCTAAGGAAATTTGAGTAACAATTTGAAGTACAGTTTTTTAAATTGACACCCACTATAGAACTTAAAATTTGTTTAGACTTTAAGATGTCTGAGTGTCTTCAAGCAGGTGGGGCCCTGCCTAAATTGTCAGCGGGAATATAGTGCTGGGGACTTTCTCTTCTTGGAACAATGTCACTGCAATGTCCTATAGAAAAGCCTTGGCACTTTCCTCTTCAGACCCACAACAAAAAAATGTAATGCTTTAAAATATGTGCCTGCTGTATATATGGTACTAAATTCTGGTTTATTTTGGTGAAAATAAGGTATAGAATAGACCACATCACTCCAATCCTTAGAGACTTACATTGGCTCCCCGTCCCCTCTAGAATACTCCACAAAGCCCTCACAATAATCCACAAATCCCTTCACGATCAAAACTCTCACTGGCTTAATGGCTCCCTACAATATAATTCCTCCAGTAGACCAACTAGATCTGCCTACAAAGGCTCCTTGTCTACTCCCTCGCATAAACTGACTCAGCTTAGCTCCACCAAAGATCGCGCTCTCTCCAGAGCGGGCCCAAAGATCTGGAATTCAATGCCACCCGATCTACGCCAAAAACAATGCATCAAAATGTTAAAAAAAAAACTAAAAACTTGGCTGTTCAAATGGGCCTATAACTAACTTCAACCTCCATCCCACTGTCAAAATCATACCTCAACCTTCCCCTCCTCCCCCTTACCCCGCGACTCATTCCTTCAAGAGCTACCTCCCTCTTACCCTCGTCAAACCTACTTCTATTTATTGGTTAAATTACCTAGTTATGCCGAAACTATCTAGTTACGTTATATGATCTACATCTATCTATTGGTTTTCCTATCTGCTACTCTCTTCACCTAGGTCCGCTTGACCCTCTAATACTCCCCTCTTGTTCGTTTTGACCCCTTGTTAATTGTAACTTTATAAATCAATTTCTCAACTTCGCTGGTTTATCCCCGTTGATCTGTAAACAGATGTGATTATGTCTATGAATGTCTGTATATAAAAGTTATAAATAAATAAATATTGGGCCTTAGTGCTGTCCCAATCCCACTATTATAATATTTTTTCTTATGGGACAGTTAATTCCAACAAAAAATGCAGTTTTCAGGAGCCAATTGTGTTCTAAATCTGAGTAGTTCTTGATTCTGCTCTTGAGAGACTTCTATATGGAACAGTAGTTACAATCCTAAACAGAAGGTAGGGGGGTAACCTGCACAGAATGGCAAATATTTTGCTGGGCAGACTGGCAGGGGCCATTTTGAACTTTTTCTACCATTATTTACTATATTACTATAATGGTGTCCGGATTAGCCATACTTAAATCAGGACAGAACCTGCTTGGATTTGCAGGTCCAAGTTGACTTGCCCATCCCTACTTCATATACTGTTGCCACTGTGTAAATTAATACCTTAAGCAATAAAACAGGCTAGTGCATATCAGCATAAGAGATGAGACATCTGCTAATAAGCCCAAGAATGCACACAGAAAGCGAACAGTTGATTCCACAATGACCTTTATTTTTTATTGGCAATGATAGTGTTTTACTATTGCTGAAGACTAGGCACATCCATATACTATAGCTGCAGTCTTCCCTGAAGAATAAAAATTCAGTCCACACACAGAGATGGTTGAGGGAGAGGTCTCTGCACACCCATATTCCTATTCTGGTTTTGATGGCTTAACCACAAAAAATAAATGTAACCAACTAGGACCTAGATTCACCAAAATGTTATAAATGTAGTGGAAATAATGTCCATGATTAAAAAAACAAAAAAAAAAACTGGTTAGGAAAATTGCAGTTACTGCGTCACATACAAAAATATCACAGCTCATGGAACATTATGGCATTGCACATTATTTGTTTTTAGCGCACACAGTATATTACCGCAGGTCATAACACACCCAGGTCATAACACACCCGCAGCTATCACTGTGGGGGGGGGGGAGTAGGGAGGGAGAGAGCGCGCCTCTGTATAGAGTCAGTGTGACATACACTATATATATATATATATATATATATATAACACTGTAAAAGTGTACTCTTTCAACTCGGGGTGGGGTGCTTTTACATACCCAGAGGAGTTAACTGCAAATTAGATATTACTGATGAATTTCTATCATTTGAATCAATGAAAGGTACCAACAAGAATAGTTGATTTGTACATCCCACTTGCATACTCACTGTAGAATTCGCAGCATTGCGATATTTATCACGTGCGATAAGCCCCTATCGTAACTTGAAAAATGAGAATTGCTATTTGAATGTTAATTTTACATACCTGTTTCACTCTGCGTAAAGTTCGTTTTCATTTGTTCTTTGAATAGTGAAAGTTAGATGTTTGTTAAAAATAGATGAAAAGAGATGGCCTGGTATCTTAGTGATAATGCTGTTTCAGTACCATGATGAAGGAACTTGGATTTGATTCCTGGGTCGGGTATTCCCCTCCCTGGGTCAGCGGGGGCTGGGGATATTATGGAAGCAGTGTTCATACCCCTTGATGGGGAGTCATAGACATTGCACAATGATGACACTTAGTAGCTGTATTTAAAGCCTGTAATAGCTTTCCAGAGGGGAGCCCTAGTGAATGGCCTCCAGCCTAAGACCTTTGCAGCAATGACTGGATCAAAGTAAGCTGAGAAGGGAAATAAAATTGAGGGGAAAAATCCACGAGTAGTTGTGAATGAAGGCTCATGGTGCCAGTTCTCCGCTCTGGCTTCGATTAAGCTGTGGGAAGCCCAAAGGAACAGGAGGAAACTGGCGGGTCAAAACAAATAGGAGAAAAACCTGTGAGTGTTGGCACCATGGGTTTCCTCAAGTGTGAGGAGACATCTGCCTCTAATTTCTACAGATTAACAGGACTGTTTGAGTCCCCAAATGCACTGTGAAGCAACCAGCTCGGATCCAGTCAGTCTATGACGAGTTGGAGCTAACCCAGTGTGAGATGGCATAGATTTTTAGATTGCTTCTACACTTTCTATACGTGTTTTTTTCTTTTTCTCCATGGACAGGGAGGATTAATGTTAGCCATACAAGTAGGTGATGTCACTGATGGTACTGACTCTGAGCTCTGAGACAGTACATCCGTAAGTCCTAGAATTTTCTGTGAGCATGTGCAGGTTTTCCCGCACTGCTGCCATGCAAATCTCAATTGTTTTTTTCTTTTGCTGCCATTTGCCAGTTTTTCACTGACAGCTTGGTTTTATTTCTCCTTGCATTGGTTGTTTTTCTCCAGTCTTTTGTTTTCGTATTCGGGAGTCTCCTTTGAAAAGAAAAAGGGTAGTTACTTTTCCTAATGTTTACTCCTTTCTCTCTTAATTTTCATGATGTCAGGGAAGGAATCATTTAAGCCTTGCACTAAATGTAGGCATAAAAAGGCTGCGCTGGATTTACAAAATCTCTGCCTCCATTGCTTGGGCACCAGTCATGATATGAGTCTGTAGATGAATGTCCCCACAAGTGCTCTCGTTTAGAGATCTTAAGTTCAAATTCCATCTGTCCTCCCCTTCAGAGGAAAGTTCAGAGAGACCAATACCTAAAAAGAGAAGGATTGAGTCTCCTTGGTACTAAAGCCATACCTTATTGGCTTCAGGTTCTGGATGCAAGAATTAATGATTGTAAATATGTTCATCTCTCTTTCCCCATTCCCCTTGCTTGACTTTTTAGGCTCTTAAGAGCCCCTTCTCTCTTGCTTATATCCTCTCCCTGTTCTCCCTGCCCCTGTTCTATGTAATTTCAATCTTTTGTTACAATGTAAACCGATATGATGTGTATTTTAATGTCGGTATAGAAAAGATGTTAAATAAAAATAAATAAATAAATAAGAAGGTAAGAAAATAATCCCCGTCAGCGCAGAAGATGTTTGAAGGATACCCATAAGAGTCGGTGTTCTGATACACTATCTGCACTGTAAGTTAATGAAGCCAGAGTCTCAAAGCCATTTAACATCAGATTTCATAGCGCCAAAGATTCCAACACAAAAGCTTTTCGGCACTGAACCAGCAACTTCTTGGTGCAGAGATTCTGTATTTAAACTTCCAGGTAGAAAAACTACACCTTCTATCTTGGTACCAAGTCGCACCTCTTCAATGGCACTTCCTCCTCCTTAATACCATCCATTCCTTTAGAAGCTATGGTTGAATTTCATCCCTATCTATTTAAAGAGTATTCCATCCGCTCCTCCACCTCCTTTACTTATGGAGCTCATTTTGTAGACGCTGTCTTCTCAGGCTCCTAGTCTTTCCTTCCTGCATTTTAGAAGGTCCAACAAGAACAACATGAAGGCTCTCAGCTCTGTCTCCTCAAAAGATAACTTCCATCATGGACGCTCCTATCTTGCTATCCAATTCTGATGATTCTCTTTAATCTTACAACCTTGCTCTTTCCATTTGATTGAGGAATCAGGATTACGTTCAGATCCCTCCCCAGAGCTTGCTAGAACAGGGCTGTCCAACTCCATCCTTGAGGACTGCATATTGCTGTTTTCAGGATAACCGTAATGAATAAGCATGAGATTTGCATGCAAATGTATCTCATGCATATTCATTAAGGATATCCTGAAAAAAACAAAACAGACCAATTTGTGGCCCTTGAGGATTGGAGTTGGATACCCTTGGCTAGAAGTACCACTCCACCAAAGGATATGAACTACCCAGCCTTCCTCCAAATAATGGCAAAAGCAATTCCTTTTAAATTAGAAGAGGTGATAGACTCTAAAGAAGACCTCCCTGGGATTCTGAAATATATATATATACAGCTATCTAAATATGCTCTTGCTGTTCCAATCCACAAAATCCTTCAAGAACTGTGGCAGATTCCTCTTTCCATTCTCCCAGTCGGTAGGAAATGGGATCTTTAAATATAAAATTCAACGCTGTTCAAGGCATACCAAAGTTCAGCTATCTTAAGAAATCTGTAGTAATTGAATATGTTTTAAAGAAGGCAAAAAGATAAAAAGTATACTCCAGTACTACTAGTATGCATGCCAGATTTATTAATCAGTACAGGAAAGAAAATCTTCTAATTGGTGATAATGCAAGGCAGAATTTTAGCTTATGAATTCCAAATGGAATTGCCCAGTAATCCATTGGGTGCACTGAGAGGCGAGGATCTCCTTGCTGGTGGCTGGAAAGAATCAGTAAGTACTGCTTGGAGAAATTTTTAAAATTTAAAAGTATTGGGGAGAAGTAAACTATTGGGATATATTATTTAGTGTGTTCATGTGTTTTATTTTAAATAGTCAGAAAGTCAGACAACAAACAGAAGTTTGTGTGTTTGCATTTTCCAACCCTCCCACCCCTCTCTCACCCACCCTTAACTCATTCTTTAATTTATAGGTAGGTGACACTTTCACACTTAAACAATAAAAAAAAACCATTCAGCCTTTTAACTTAAACTCAGAAATTCCCCACACCTTATCAAGAGTTTGATCATTCCCTTGTAGGTTACTACCAGATATATTGTGAATACACTACTACATTTAAATGACCCTAATTTGTACGCAATCCTACACCCATAGCAACCTAAAATTTAACTAGGATCTGAACAAATTTAAGATGAAGGCAGCAGTCCAGCAGCAAGAAGGGGAGCCTCCCAGTCTTTTGCATTGAGTGTCACATGTATGATTTTTTTACCCACCGGTGAAAAATTGTACATGTGCATCTGATGCAAAGAGCTCATGTCTCAGAGCAAGTCCAATCTCTGGAGGCTAGAGTGGCAGACCTGGAGGAGCCCGAGGCAGACAGAGAGATGAGACCTTCAGGGATAGAGAGCCAAGTCCCAACTCCAGTCTGGCATCCCTGGTGCTGCCTTGGAGGAGGAAGGTCTCATGATCGGAAAGCATCAACCTGGTGCAGCAGGAAATGATCCTGTAGAAATGACCTGCTCTCCAGGTGGTGCATTGTCTTCTCGAACTGAGGATGTCTCCTAGTGCATCTGCCAAGGAGGGGAGGGGTCAGGTCGGCCATCATAGTTGGTGATTTGATTATTAGGAATGTAGACAGCCGGGTGACTGGTGGGCATGAAGATCGCCTGGTAACATGCCTACCTGGTGCGAAGGTGGTGGACCTCCCTCATCACCTAGATAGGATTTTACACAGTGCTGGGGAGTAGCCGGCTGTCATTGTACATGTGGGCACAAATGACATAGGAAAATGTGGGAGGGAGGTTCTGGAAGCCAAATTTAGGCTCTTAGGTAGAAAGCTGAAAAACAATGTCAGGAAAAACAAAGTTTGTTTTTTTCGTACTTAGATGACTGGTTGATATTTAACAGATTATGTCAGGAAGCCAACCTCATGACTTCTCTTCACACACCCATGGGGTTAGTTGTCAACTTCCAGAAGTTCCATTTCATTCCAGCTCGTCAAGTGAAATTTATACAATCTTACTTAGACACCCTGAAAGGAAAGCCTTTTCTTCCACTTCAAAGAAAGTGCACGCTAACTCGTTTAGTTCATTCCTTATTCATCCAAACAGTTTCAGCCAGAGCATTCATGGAGATGCAAGGCTACATGGCAGCCACAGTTCATGTGAAGCCTTTTGTATGTCTACACATGAGACCAGCTTAGTGGTACTTAAAACTGAGATGGAACCAATATTCATAGCCAGTGATGCACAGAATCCTTCTTTCCAGACTTCTTACTGAAGTGGTGAACCCAACCTTCATATTCTGTGCAGTCAGCCTTTTCATCTTCACAAACTCAGAACATATTGACTACAGATATTTCCAGTCAAGGCTGGGGGGCACATCTCAACAATGTTTGCTCTTAAGAAACTTTGGAATGCACAGGAACAAAAACTAAGAGCCATTTTCAAGGCTGTTTTAGCATTTGAACCATGGCTGAAGGTAATAGTTCAAATCCCGACAATCAAATAGTAATGTATCACATAGACAAGGAAGAAGAGGATCTTCTAACATATACAGAGAAATGTTCAAGATATGAAATTAAGCAAGTTCAAGGAAAATATTCAATGCCATTCACCTCCCAGGCAGAGATAATGTATTGGCAAACTCATTGTAACATCATCTACAACCCCAAATGGTTGTTCCACCCCAGCACAGCACTGTTTCTGTTTCAGCTCTGAGGAATTCAGCAAATGGACCTTTTTGGAGTTCGGTTAAACAACAACTGCCCACTCTTGCTCGAAAAGCCTAGCACCTGACTCCCTGCATCAGATCACTTTTGCATTCCATGTGATCAAGGACTAAAATATGTTTCCACCAATACTGCTGATATCGAAGATTATCTTCAAGTTAAGAAGAGACAAAGGGAGCATGATTTTAATAGTCCCATTTTGCTGTGCCGGATCTGGTTTCCATGGCTTCAACACCCAGCCATTGTACATTTACAAATATTTCCAGGTCTCTTAACACAATAAGACAAAATACTTATTTGCCCTTCTGTTTCTGGCACTCACAGCTTGGATATTGTAAGCAGGGTAATGCAAACCATGCCCCCTACCCTCAGAAATAAAATAAGTTAATCTTGCAGTACAATGACCTTCTACTAGGCATTCTTACAACTTTAAATGGAAAAGATTTTCCATATGGTGTTCGGCAGAAGGATAATCTGTTCAATTGCTCCATTTCTGCCCTGTTAAGATATCTTCTTAGTCTGTCCAAGTTAGGCTTGAAGACTAATTCTGTCAGAGTACATTTGAGTGCTATTGCAACACATTACCACCACTTCCAATTTTCAACATCATATAATAGCAAGATTAATTAAAGGTCTTTGCCATCTTCACCTGTCCATAAGAGAAACACCTATTCAGTGGTAGCTAAATGTTGTTCTTTCTCAATTGTTGTTCAATCCTCCCTTTGAAGCTGCCCTATCTGTGGACCTCAAGGTTCTTTCCTGGAAAGTATTCATTTTGATTGCTTACTCTGCATACTGAAGTAACTGCTAACTTTAGACCTTAATCATACATGCACCCTACACACGTCTTCAAGAATAAGATAGTTATTAGAATCCATCCAAAGTTTTTAACTTATGTAATATCTCTATTTCACCTGTATCAATCAATATTTTACTAACGTTCTTTCCAAAACCATATTCTAGCAAAGGTGAACAAGGCCTTTGAACCTTGAAGTGCAGAAGGGCTTTATTATTCTACTTGGAAAGGTCTGAAACATATAGGAAATCTTCTCAACTATTTATCTCTTACAACACAAGTCAGAGAAACAAATGCTATTTGCCTACATCAAACTGCATTTTCTTATTGCTATGCTAAATCTGATAAGCAGCATTAGGTAAAGTCTCACCAAGTATGGGCAACTTCGACATCTCTAGCACAACTTTGCTCAGCTTGTATTCAAGTAATCTGCAAAGCATGCATGTTGTCCTCGCTCCATACCTCTGTTAATCATTATTGTCTTGAAGAGGACGTTTGAAGTGATAGTGCCTTTGACCAAACAGTTTAACTAGATGCTTCAGCTCTCCCTCATTCCACTCACCACTGAGTTGCAATGCTTCTACCCCTGATCAAGGAAGTAAAAATGTTGCAGCCTTCAACTTGGGAATCCCCACTTGTGAGGTTGAAGTTAGTCCTGTTTGTCCACATAGAAAGGAGTGTTACTTCACATGTTCTCCATAGAAAGCAGGATAATTCAGCCACATAATCCCACCCCTCTCCCTATAGAATTAAAGTTTAGCTTGTGAAATAACTGAGGAGATGCATGCAGCGGTGCGGGAGTCACCTGCACATGCTCAGAAAGACTTCTAGGTCTTTCTGAGAAAACACATCCATGTTAGCACTGACAGGTGATGTCACCCCCTTTTGTGGCTGAATCTATAGAGAACATTTGTTAAAGGTAAGCAGTTTTGCTTAATTTTTGCCAAAATAGCTCCTCTGTTTCAGGCTATGTATGTTCTTCTAACCCCAATAATTTAAAAGTTTTGTTTTTCATGTTTCTAATGTCATACTTCTTTTTCTTAAACACTGTCAGGCCGATGTAGTATGGTGCACTGGACGCAGCGCACAGCTCAATGCGCTTTTGGACACGTGGCCATAACCCCCCAATGCAAAACAGGGGTTAGCTTGTCCAAAATATGCACCTACCCGCCCGCATAGTTGATAGCGCTCATCACATGTAAATTCATGTTTGTGAGTGCTATTATGTATTCCCCTCAATGCAGAAAAAAAAGTGTGCCAAATCTGCACATTTGTATGCTCAGAAATTAACGCCAGCACAGAGCTGGTGTTAATTTCTGAGTGGCCAAAAAAGTGTACAGAAAAACAGTACTTCCAGGGCTATTCCCGATTGGTCCCTTTCACTGACAAATGTCATTTAATTTTGAATTTATTCATTCCTTCATTTATTGCCGATTGGTCCCTTCACTGTCACATGTCAGTGGAAAGGACCAGTCGGAGTGAGCTTAGGGAAGGTCAGACAGGGCTCCCAGCCATGTCTCCTAGGTGCTCGGCATTGAGCGCCTGCTTTCTACGTGCCGATATGCATCGGCCTGTGTGTATGAGAATGTATGAACCAAGAATTTGGTTGACTGCTAAATGTAAGAGATTCTGTTTAAACTCGGCCAGTTCTCTCCCGTCCCTTGGTGTGAATGAAGAGCCAAATTGGCATGCGCCTAAGGCACATGACATGCATGGAGTTGGTAAAATTCAGCTGGAGAGAAACATGAGCGAATAGTGCTTGTTAAAAATGGTGCCATAAAGGTTTATTCTTCGATTGGATTACAAAGGTATACTTCCAGCCCCAAGGGGGGGTCTGTGCACATTACATTTTCTCCCAACACATAAACTAGGGGTATACAAGGGTGGCAGGAAATGACTAGACTTGATCCCTAATCCTACTCCTACAGTACTCCCCTCATGCAGTGAATTTTCAAATATATTTTCATCCTGAGCTTCAAAATGTCTGCAGTGAGGTAAAAGTGAATTTATCTCTTGTGCAAATGTATTTGCAGTGCAGATGGGAATGCATGTGAGATGCATTTGATGCAAAGTTAAGTGAAGACTAATGGTTCTGAGGCTTTTCCTCTTCTGGGAACTCTGACAGTAGTATTTTGTTCTGTAGCTTTTTTTTTTTTTGTGATCTCTTTCCTGTGCATGCTCCAGCCTTCATGTTCTTGCATTGCTGAGGCCGGAGCAGTTTCTCCTGCAGAGAGAGCTCTGGAAAACATACACATTCTCAGTGGAAACTTTCCTGTGTTCTTGTAGGAATCTGAGCACTCGGCAAACTCAAAAGATGGTTGGGCCCAACCAATGTCATCGTCAAGGTGAGTGGATGTTTTCTGACCTCCTGAGCACTTTCTTGAGTGCTTGGAGATGTAAATTTCTTTTCTCTAAATAGAATTGCCTATGATCCTGAACGCTACAAAGAAACCCTACTAAAAAAAAAAAAAAAAAAAAGCAAAAGTTGCGCAAACAGCCTACAAAATAAATAACTTTAAAATTACCAGAATGGACATGATACAAAAGTTTCTTAATTTTCTGATCATATGTCTACCTTCTTAATTATTAACGGGCCAATACAGTACAGTGCACTCCGGAGCGCACTGTTAACCCGCTATTGGATGCGTGTTTTCCCTTACCCCTTATTCAGTAAGGGGCTGAAAACGGGCGTCCAACCCGCCAAACCTAATAGCACCCTCAACATGCAAATGCATGTTGATGGCCCTATTAGGTATTCCCTTGCGATTCAGAAAACAAAATATGCAGCCAAGCCACACATTTTGCTTTCAGAAATTAGCGCCTACCCAAAGGTAGGCGCTAATTTCTTCGGGCACCGGGAAAGTGCACAGAAAAGCAGTAAAAACTGCTTTTCTGTGCATCCTCCGACTTAATATCATGGCGATATTAAGTCGGAGGTCCCGAAGGGTAAAAAAAAATTTGAAGTCGGCCCGCGGCTGTCGGGTCGAAAACCAGACGCTCAATTTTGCCAGGGTCTGGTTTCCGAGCCCGTGGCTGTCAGTGGGCTTGAGAACTGACGCCGGCAAAATTGAGCGTTGGCTGTCAAACCCGCTGCCAGCCGCCGCTCCGGGCCTAAAGGAGGCGCTAGGGACACGCGCCTCCTTTTGCCTGTTTCTACCGCAGGGCCTCATTTAAATACAGAATCGCGCGCACAGGCGAGTGGGCGTTCGCCCGCTGTCCCACGGGCTTTACTGAATCGGCCCGTAAGTTAACTAGTTGGATGATAAGGTACATGCAGCAGGGTCACAACTACTTATCTAAATACTTGGACGATCTGCACATCTCTCAAGTGGAGTACTGCAGAGAAGGGGTGTTAAAATTGAGATTAAGGGGAAAGGTGAATGTAATTGTGGAGGTAAGTGGGTAGCTTGAAGTTGATGATAAGTTAAAATCATAATCTTTTTGTATCTGGTGCAATTAGAAGAGTTGTTGTATTCTGGTGTACCTTTTACATTTCTGTTTATTTATTTTCTCTTTTATTTGTATTCTCCCCTGTACCCAACCCATATTGCATAGTTTTGCAACCCATGTGCCCTTGGTGATGTGGAGAGATGTCTCCTCTGAGACTTACCCTCTGCCTTGTTCCTTCAGCCAGCAGAGGTCCATCACAGTAGCATTAAAAATCGTCCCCTCCCTTCTTGGTATCCAGTGCATCAGCTCTGCGGTGTCCCCCAAGCTCTGCGGTGTCCCCCCAAGCTCTGCCAGCACTGTTGCCCAGGGTCCCTGAGCCCTGCCTCTCCTGTGTCACAGCCCAAGACGCACACAGCCAGCAGCTTCCGTATATAACTTTATTTAGTCACAGTTGGTTGAATAGGTGAGATTTTTTAAAGGTGCACATATTCCACATGTATCATTAAACTAATTTCTAGGGCTCTCGGAGAGAAGGTTGTACCAGCTCGACCACCCGCACATAAAAGCGCTCCAGGCAGGCCGCCTCCACCCAAGATATCCAGCGCCGCAGCTTCTTCACAGAAGGTTTCCTGTCGCCGCTCCTCCTCCGAAGTGGGGCTTTCCATGAACCACAACGCATCTGGAATGAAGAGGTCAAAAAGTCAACTTTTAAGGCAACCAGCGCCTAAGCTACCTCCCCGACCCAGACCAGGGCACCTGCTCTACAATAAATACGTGGTAAGTGTGGTTCTAATGCTGCCAAGATGTCATCGGCTTGGAAATACAGCACTGTCCATTTCAGCTGTTGATTGCTATTATCGAGGGGCTCAAATTAACTTTTAACCTTTTGGAAGTTGAAAAGCTTTGTGGCCATTGTTCAAAAAAAAAGCAGAGCTACCTATATTTAGGCACCTAAGCGAGGTCTCTATTTTCATTTGAACTTAGCCAGATTTTTGGCTGAAAATTCATCTAAATTTAGGCCTGCAATTGCTTTCTCTAGATTTGGCATCCTAAGTTAGGTGCCAAATGCAGAAAATCAGCACTAAGTACATTCCTTCATTATTCTGCGCACCCACCTCAACTTAGAGGCCTATGAAAATTAAGACCCTAAATGTAGGCACTCAGCTCTAGTAAATTTTCAGATGGGCCAATTTAAGAGCCTAACTCCAAAAGATTTTGAAAATTTACCTCATTTGAGGATCCAGTTTTGGGGGTAATCTCATGTTTTTGGAAGTCAGACTAGTTAGAGTGCAAATTTTGGAAGTTAGTATCTTTCACATGCGGATTTTTGGGGAGTATCCACCCACCTAAGAAGAAAATCTTCCACATGAAGATCACCTGAACCTTGCAAATGAAAGCTGTAATCATTTATCATAGGATGGTTTGATTTTTTGAAAGGTCTCAGCTTATTTTAAAAAAAAATAAATCTTTTTTTATACCGTTTTTAATATAGAACTGCAGTAGTGGGAATTTGGTTTCCATTGTTGGTGCACGCCTGTAGTTCCTGCCACAACCAAACGTCAGCTCCATAGGCAAAGTTGCACCAGAAGACAAAGTCCTACGTACTATCACGTTAAATTATGCTGTAAAATAAAGGATTTATGAAAGGTCTATGTCAGGCCACGCTCCAGTACAAAAACCGCCTGCTTTGTGAGACCGGAATGTGATCCTTTCCTAACTATTGAAGCCTCCCTTTAATCCACTGAAGTCAAGTCTTCTAAAGTATTTGACATGGAATATGGTTTTCCTCGACACAGTGATTTCAGCTAGGGAGAGTCTGTGAACTCCAAGCTCTCATCCACTGTCCTCAATACACTAATATCTTCCACATCCGGGTGATTCCCCGTACTCCTCTGAAATTTTTGCTGAGAGTAGACCCTGCTTTCCATATCAATCAATCCATATTGTGTGTGTGTGTGTGTGTGTGTGTGTGTGTGTGTGTGTATATATATATATATATATATATATATATATATATATATATATATATATATATATATATATATATATATATATATATATATATATATAATATATATATATATATGCCTCATGCGCATGATGGCGAAAAAGCCCTATATATGCTATGGATTTCAAAAGGCGTATTACAAGAAACGAACTCAGCCACATCATAAAACCTCTTAGCTGTTCATCCCAACAGGCTAGAGACTGTTTCTACCTCCCATTCTGTTTGGGGACCTTTTGAAAGCTGGAGCAAATCTACTATAAAATGAGGATTTATGATTTCAGGGATTATTTATATTTTGTGATGGAGATGGTTGGGGGGAGTGGGTGTAGATTAAACATTTGGGAAATTTTCTGATTCCTGTTTAATTGTGTTGGTTGAAGTTGTATTACTGGATTTGCTTCTGTTGGATTGTGGATTTATCCATTGCAAATCTGGAAAAAAGAAAATGCTATCTGTGTGCACTCTTCCTCCCCTGACCAAAACACACCCCTGGAAATGCTGCCTCTCACCTGTTATTGAAGAGTATGCAGAGGGAATCATTTTCAGACTATGTTAAGGAAATGGGGGGGGGGGTTAGCCATGTAAATCCCTTTTGAAAATTGTTCTTGCAATCAGTGAATAATTGGATAATTGCTTCTCTCTTGTGAGGCTGTAATCATTATTTTTTGGCATTTGTCGTCTTACTTGCTCAACTAGATGGACATTCAGAAATTCAGCTTGTTTGCTTGCTTTTGTTTATTTATAATTTCCCCTGTTGCAGGCACTTTAGACTAAACATAGCCATGCTGAGAGAGTTTTGTTCTTGGTTTTATATTTGGGCCTGATTAATGGTTTGCCTTTTTTTTTTTTTTTTTTAACCGTACCCTTTTTTTGTGTCTTTTTTTTTTCAGGGAATATTTTTATCTCAGTTTTATTTTTGTGCTCTTTTTAAGATTTGTAGATTTCCAGTTCCTTGGTAATTTGTCTTACCTACCATATGTCACAGTTTTGGCTCATTTCAGCAGCCTCTGTGGTGTTCTTAGCCCCTCTGTTTCTTTGTTTTGCTTTGTAGCCCTAGAAGAACAGACTTGTAGGGCCCTTTGTTGCCTGATAGTCCATAACCTTCATTTTTCTTATAATGCGACCAAACCTTGAATTTCTGTCTTCGCCTGATTAGCTGTTTGTAAATTATCTCCCTTATTTTCTGTTCAAGATGCCTGTGCCTCACGGGATTGCACTAAAAGATGTCGTTTCCAAAAACCCCGGAGATCTCTCTTTCGAGGTAATGCTGTTCTGTTGTGCTTTTTACTTGTACCTTTGGTAAATGACTTTCTTTTACTTAGGTTTATAACAGCACTTAATGCTTGACAGTTTAAGAATTGTTACGTTGCTTAATTAAATCTTTTTTTTTTTTTTCCTGCTAACCACAGTAATAATTTTGTGCTTTTACAGCGTGGGGACGTGCTGGTGCTAATGGAGCGGACAGGCAGTAATTACTTTCGGTGTCAGAAGGGAGAAGAAATTGGAGAAGTTCATCTGTCAAAGATGAGGATAATCACTGAACTGGAGGATGAGCGTGTTGGAAATGGTCACAAAGTAAGAGCTTTGACATGACAGAGTGGAAGCAGCCCAGAGAAGGGCTGCCTGTGTGGTGCAGGGCCTGCATTGTGAGCCTTATAAGGTGAAACTACAGGACCTGAATATGTAAACCCTAGAGGAGAGGCAGGGGGAGGCTAATCGCGAGAGTGAGTCAAATATCTCAACGTTATTAATAATGCACCAGAGGCAAGAATTTTTTATTTTCAGTAGGGAGGAAGCTGTAGAACCAAGGGGTCGATATACGAGGCTCCAAGAGGGTAAGCTAGAGAATAAAGTTAAGGAAATATCTCTTTACAGAGAGGGTGATAGATACATGGAACTTAGCTCCCTGTGGAGGCGATGGAGGCAGAAGCATTAGCTGAATTTAAAAAGACATGGGTCAAGAAGGGAGGATCCCTAGTTGTGAGGCAGCTAAATGAAGATTAAGTCCGCAATCAAGCAGAGTTCAGTGGTACTGAGACAGGAAAAGAAAACGGACAGGCTGGATGGGTCTCGCCGTAAACGTTCCCTCTAAGCTGCCCGCATGCCGGGCCTTACACTTCAATTCCTCCCGCACAAAACTTCTTTCGGTCCTCACATTTATCACAAAAGCAGGGAGAGCCTAATTGTAAGTAACTAACCTGGCTGCCTTCAGGTTCTGCTTCCTGGTTGCCTGCAGACAATAAGCTGAGCATGAGTGGGCCCTCCGACCTGCGCCTTGTAGTGCGCGTCCTAGGGGTGGTGGGGTGGGGGCAGGGCAGAGATGGAGTTTGCCCTACGTCTCCTGGCGCCTTCTAGCACTGCCCCCACTCACACTCAGTCAGCTGAGGCCTCTTTCCTGTGGGCATGCGGGGGAGAGGAACAGAGCGGAGATTGCTCTAAATTGACCCGCCCTGTGCCCAGCCCGCCTCCCAGTTCGTTCAGATTAAGAAGCTGGTCTGGAGCAGAACTTGCTGCTTGAATTTGTTCTCGGTGCCTCTCGCGGTCTCCTGCTGCAGGGTATGGAGAGGAAGGGAACTGTGCGGAGGCATGGGTGCTGCTATCTAGTCTGCTGCTCTTCTGTTATTTTTGTCTCCTACCTCACTTTGTGATTAGTGAGGGCGACACAGAAATTTTTTTTTTTTTTCATTTTTCCATCATTTTAGTTTTTATTTTATTTCGTTTCGTTACCTTACGTACACAAAGTTGTATTTACATGCATGAAATCTATTTAATGCATGTACAAAATGTGTGTGTGTGCAAACAAAACAAAGCCAAAGCATGTCCCTGGCGTCTAGACTGTTAACATACATACTAGCGTTGCTGCCGCTGGTGGCTCTTCCTGCCTCCTGTGGAGTTCCTGAGCTGCGTCCCATGTCTCTGCCGTGAGAGAACCAGTGTCCTTGGCTCTTGAGGGAATTTGTGTCTGGTTAAGGGGAGACAGGGGCAGGAAGGGTGTAAGCTGGGGACAAGAAAAATGTTAGTGGGGGTCTCAAAAAAGATATAATTGCGATAGAGAAGGTACAGAGAAGGGCTACCAAAATGATAAGGGGAATGGAACAACTCCCCTATGAGGAAAGACTAAAGAGGTTAGGACTTTTCAGCTTGGAGAAGAGACGACTGAGGGGGGATATGATAGAGGTGTTTAAAATCATGAGAGGTCTAGAACGGGTAGATGTGAATCGGTTATTTACTCTTTCGGATAGTAGAAGGACTAGGGGACACTCCATGAAGTTAGCATGGGGCACATTTAAAACTAATCGGAGAAAGTTCTTTTTTACTCAACGCACAATTAAACTCTGGAATTTGTTGCCAGAGAATGTGGTTCGTGCAGTTAGTATAGCTGTGTTTAAAAAAGGATTGGATAAGTTCTTGGAGAAGTCCATTACCTGCTATTAAGTTCACTTAGAGAATAGCCACTGCCATTAGCAATGGTTACATGGAATAGACTTAGTTTTTGGGTACTTGCCAGGTTCTTATGGCCTGGATTGGCCACTGTTGGAAACAGGATGCTGGGCTTGATGGACCCTTGGTCTGACCCAGTATGGCATTTTCTTATGTTCTTATGTTATGGATAGAGAAAGGAGGGGAAAAATTGAAGATTGGTGAAGATAAGGAGTAAAATAAAATGTGGCAGGATGAGGCAGACACAATAGGGATAAAAAAACATGTGGAATAGATAGAGTGATAGGAGGTGGGGGGATGGGAGACAACGAAAGGAATAGAAATGTGGGAAGGAGGAAGGATGGAGTGAAGGGGTAGGCGATTGAGCTGAAAGATAAGCGAGAAATCGATGGAAGAAATGGCAATGAAGGAAATGGCGAGAAAAAGGAAGAGAGATGAGCTTGGGTCCCTGGTGTTGGCAGCAGCAGGTGGCGTCTGTGTTCCCTCTAAGCTGTGCACGTGTGCATGCGGATGAAGGTCGTGAAACAAGCGCACGCAAGAAAACGCAGCATGGAAAATCGAATGGCGTTTCAGAAGAATACTGTGCACGGATTCGTACACTACGTCGCGTATGAGATCACAAATAATGAGAGGGAACGTTGTTGGCGGTTCAACAATAGAGCACACAATTGTTCCCCTTCCCACCCCTGACCACATTTCTATGCAGTATAGCAGTACACACCCCTAGAAAACAAAATTTAGAGGGATAACATGTTTACCAGGCGGGATATTAAGAATAATAAAATGGGGGGAAAAAATGAACATTGCTTGTGGTCTTTATATTCTGACGTATTATGTGTTTCTGATACAAAAACTGATCAACAGGGTTATAACTTTACTTTAAGGATTAATTACTGTAAGTTGATGTGTTACTTTTGTCATGTTACATCTGTTTATAGTACACAGTGAGGCGGGGGGGGGGGGGAAACCCTTGTTTGACACCACATTTCTCTGAAATGAAAATTCAGACCTGGTGGCTCAGTGACCGTGCTGGGCCACTACCATGCGAAAGCTTTCAGGTTCAATCCCCAAATAGGGTTCTCCACTCCCCGTGTCAGCTGGGGCTTGGGTTGCTGGTGGAGGCAACACTCGCAGCCTGTAGGATGGAGGGGATCATAGTCCTTGCACAGTGGCTCAATTTAGTGGCCAGATTTAGGGTTCGTGACTGCAGGGCTCCAGATGGAGCTTCTGTGTGTGTGGCCCTCTGCTGAGGATTGTCTGTGCAGGAGGAGATGTATAACGGGGGGAGGGGGAGCTCAGTGGGGCCAGATCTCAGCCTTGGTTCCTTTTGAACTGGAAGCCTGGAGAAGTAGGAAGAAAACCGCTGAGTCAAAAAAAAAATCCATGTTTGTCCTTAGCCCACATTTTGTATGATTTTCGGACGTTAATCCAGTAATTTTGAAGCTGTGTATGGCCCCATTAATGAGTCCAGAAGATTTGCAGGTGGGTCCCGATATAAAGCATCATGAAGGACATTTCAGAAGATTCAAGCATCCGAAAGCAGAACCAGCAAGTCTGCAGTTCCTAAATTTTTAGACATGCCGCGTCATGTTGACGGAACCGAACGGTGAATGCGCCATATTTTGAAACGTAATTTGGAAGCCCTTTTATGATGATGGGTCCTATTGTAGCTCAGAAGCGGGTCCTGACTGAAAAAGAGATTTAAAAGCCCGGGGCTTCACCTGCTCGGCCTTGATCTTCTGCTACACAGCATAGCCAAAGCCTGTTGAAAATGCCTAGAGACGAATCATTTCCTGGTTTGATCTAATGCTTTGCAATAACGTTGCATGAAATGTAACTTTTAAAGTTAATAACTAAATTTAGTGTTGTAGCATCTTCATACTCTGGCATGCATGAATCTAGAGTCTGGCTATGATGTCTAGAATTGTACTTCTGCTCTACTTGTAAGCTATGCATCTTCACTGCTACTTGGGGGAAAGCTTTTTTTTACATCAGGTATAAGGATAGGATGTGGTGGAAGGGGGAAAGAATCAAGGGAGCATTGTGAGAAGAGGGCAGAGGATTCCAGTAACCACTAAAATAGAGAATTTGGGCAGCATTTAATATGAGATAGGTAGAGAAGGGATAGAGAGAATCCAGAAAATTTTAGAGGGGAAGAGTGAAGAAGGGGATATTGGGAAAGAGAATTAAAGCCAGGAGTAAAGAATGAAGCCTAATCTTTGAATCTTACTACACAGTTTCCATTGAGAGTGCCCAATTAAGCTCATAGTCACTTGGGGGCCTGTTTTTTTTTTTTTTACAAAAGGCATTTTCCATTCCATGCTTATGGGGAGAATGTAAACCGGTGTGATATCTCAATGGAGATGAATGTCGGTATAAAAAAAAAAAAAAAGAACTGTAAGCTTACTAAATCAGGCCCTCATTGCAGAAAGCTCCACCCAACAGCTTTCAATAGCAAATAGTGTCTCCACTGAACCTAAGCCAATCTGCCCTCATGTCCTCATTTATCTTGACACCATCAATCAGCTGAATGAGGTCCTTGTTCTGCAAGAATTATATCATGGTGTATTTGCCTAATGAGGATGCATTGTTTAAAGTAGAAAACTTTCCATCTTACACAGGTGAGACGCTAGAATTAAAGCACCTGCACTACAGCCAGACTAACAAGTTGCAGCATCAACATTAATTTGAGGCAATGATTATTTTTACCATCCAGTATTAGTAAGGAAACTGTACCTTGGGCAGTAATTTATTTGTGTTTTTTTTGTAGGAATTTAATAGTGTTCGCAAGGATGGTAACACTCCTCATGCTTTTGTGCTGCATGACTTCCCAGCTGGTAAGTATTGTGAGCGTCCGTACATAAGGCTGATGGTTTCACAGTGAGACGTCAGATCACATAACTAGACTGAAAGGTTATTTATTTACTGATTATTACTCCTTAGAGGTCCATATTTAAAATAATTATGCGGGTAATAGATTTTACTTGCATAAATCTGCCCCTTTAAATATATCCCTCCATTGTCTGGGTAACTTGATAAATGGAGTGGGGGGAGGGGGAGGGGCAGGGGGCAAGCTAACATGTTTAGCCAGATAGCGCCATATTGAGTGCTATCCAGTTAACTTTATGCAGACGGGTTAGTCCAATAGCTTTACCCAAATATTCGGTGGAACGCTGATCTGGATAAGTTCCACTGAATATCCGGGTATAGTTATCCAGATAACTTAGTTGCTTGGCAGTTTTTTTGAATATGGACCTCTTAGTGAATAAATACAAAAGAGAAGCTGGGTAATATTTCATCTGCTTTTACTAGTTTACAGATGCAGTATGTGTATGTATCTATGTATGTGGAAAAGTTAACACTATGCCCTGCCACTGCATATACCATCTTGGGGATTTTGTCCTCCTAACCGCAAAAATGTTACAGAATACTACGCTGCTTCCAGGGGCTTTATCGTGATTTTATTTGGTGAGTGATGGAGCTAGTTGGTGGGTTTATGAGTGAAATAAGAATGTCTATATGGCTCCTTGAAATGACATCATAAGTTGATATCCCATCTGGAAGCTTGGCAGACCTAGTATGTCTAGATCAGATCTATATATATAACACATTTCTCATAACATATATATATATAGATATAGATATATATATATCTATATATATATAGAGAGAGAGAGAGATCTGATCTAGACATACTAGGTCTGCCAAGCTTCCAGATGGGATATCAACTTATGTCATTTCAAGGAGCCATATAGATAAAAAATAAATATATATAAATATATATATAATCAAAAATAAAGGCAATGTATGTGTATTTAACTTGTGCTTTGTCGTATTGCACAAAAAATCCCCCAAAGCCAAAGTGCTTTTTTCCTTTTTTCTCCAATAATTTGTTTTTGGGGGATTTTTTGTGTATATATATATATATATTAGAAATATTGCTAGGCAATCACAAACAATGTATCAAGTGTTCAAAAAGTGTACAGACTAAAATTAGAACAAAGAACACTGATGTAAATCTAAAATATTTTTACTGGTTTTGTTAATTTTGAAGATATTAGCATCAATGTTCTTTGTTCTAATTTCAGTCTGTACATACATATATCTTGGTAAATACACTTCTGCCATAACACATTTCTCAAATGATATAGACTGAAGGAGTTGTACAAGTTCTTACATGAGTTAGGAGTAATAAATGCTCTTGTCTGTGAATGTCATTCACAATAAGTGAAGCAAACTGTATTTTGTAAATAGTGGATGTGGTGTTTCACTTTGCTTTCATGGGTATAACATGCAGAGGACACGGATAGGCAAAACCTGATAGTGTACACTGAAATACACGTGGCATTTTGGAAACCACATGAATTTATGCGATGCCCTGCATGGGTGAAATACATAGCAAAGGCTCTTTAGCCAGTGCTGCCTTTAATGTAGCCCCGGATGCTGAGGTAATATAGGATAGGATGACACACAGCATTTTTGTAAGCTTTATTTCAGCTCTGCCCTGTGTCTGTGAGATTTTGCAAAAGTCTCAGTAAAATGCATGGAATATATAAGTACATTGTAGTTGCCCATTCTGTAAAGATTTTATTTTCATTAAACATTAGTGAGGGAAGGAAGTACAAATGGGGAAAGCCCTGAGATTGTTATGAGGGACTTGGGCATGATCATTGAGAGTGATCCCTAAATGTAAAAAGAGATGCATTTTTTGTGCCATATATCAATTCATGTTCTTAAAAAAAAAAAAAAAATCATCACTAGCAGGGCAATCAGGGGACCCCGAATCACCACTTCAGCACCCTCCCCTTCCCCCCATGGACACTGGCATGTCAATCTAAGGAGCCACAAGAATCGTCTGACCTTGAAAGAGGTCTCCTGGGCCTTCCTATCCCCTGCCGTCCCAAAGGGGAGTGGTATGAACCTATCAGACTGCAGTCCCCCCTTCCTCTTATAGGAGGGGAAGGAGGACTTCAGAGAACTTATCTTAATCCCTCTTCTAATAAGAAGTAGAAGAGGGGGACCTATCAGGCAGTAACCTCCTTCCCTACTCCCTTCTAGCAGGAGGGGAAGGGGGAGCACACAGGGTCGTTCACTCCTCTCCCCCCTTCCTCCTGGAAGGAGTGCCGTGGGCCATGGAGCATGCAGTAGTGGAGTTTCTTGCAGGAGGCCTAGGGATGCCAGTGTGCCAACTTAAATTGCAACAATTTTGCATGCTTAATTAATCATAAATGCTGCACAGATACAGTTTGATTTTTCCCATAATACCTGACCAGCCATATGCCCATGAAATCAGTCACTACAAAATGTCTGTAACATCATTCCAGTCTGAGTAGTGCCTAAAGGGCTAAAAACAATGAAATGTCCTGAGCATGTCAAAAGTTCAATATTTACTGACATAAATACTTTTCTGGGACAGTCATTGAACCCACGTACGTGGTATAAACATATTTCTCAGTGGACAAGCAGGATGCTATCAGCCACACAAGTGGGTGGTGTTATCTAACGGCACCAAGACGGAAAGCGCTCCAAGCTTAGAGAAATCTAGAAGGTCTTTCTGAGTGCAGACAGATCTTCCCATACAGCCGTCTTCTACCCGAGTCTACTCAGTCTTTCTTTCTGCTCTTGCAAATAGACGTGAATTGCGTGCTTGTATTTTTTCCAGCCATTTTTTCATTTTTTTTTCGATCTTTATTTTTAGAAAGTTTCCTAAAAGATATATATATATATATATATATATATATATAAGATTTATCCTTCCAAAATTTTAGATTTATCCTTCCAAAATTGTTTGACATCACCTCAATGATTTTCAAGATGTTGGAATATCTGGCTGCAAAAGATGTCCTAGATGCTCTAAGAAAATGTTGACCAACTTCCATGATCACTGTGTCAGACGTTTGGGCCTTTCTCATGACATAGAAAATTCCATGCGCATGTCCCCAGGACCAGAAGACCCAGGAGCCACATAATCCATTAATTTTTACAATTGCTCTACTCCTCCTCTTCTGGAAAAAAGAAAGTCTACATCTGAAGATGGACCTGTGTCCAAAATAAGGACAGAGTCTTCTCATGTTCAGTCATGACTCTGTGCTGTCTCTCTGCACAAGCACCATTCCTGCTTCAGTAAAGAAAGAGGTAAGTTGTGCTCTTTGACACCAAAGGATTCCAGCACGGAAAAAGAGAGAGATAATGCCAAGGAGCATAGTGCAGAAAAAAGGTTGGTACAAAAGCTAACGCTGTCCACAGAATCCCTTTTCGGTACAGACTGTAACCTGGCACCACTGATTAGTATAAGCGTTGCTGCTTTTCGGCGCACAAATCTCAGTGCCAAAGTTTTTTTCTTCAGCGCTGAGCAATCCAAAAAGACTAGAAATACCCTAGTGAAACCAGCAAAAGGAGAAGATACTTTGCTCCAGAGAATGCCAAATCCAGTCCCAGAATCAGAATCGGTTAGTCACGTTAGGGCCCAAACCCAAGGGTACTTTGTTTATTTGCATGTGCAAAACCATGGCAAAGGCCTTACAGAAATCAAAGTATCCCACATCTTGCGCTCTTCCTTGATCCGACTCCCTGGTCTCCTAATCAAAGAAGTTGATCCAGATTCATCTGACAAGACCCGCCTCTGCTAAAACTATGCTGCCTCTTGTAATCAGTTGGATTCCAGAAAATGCACTATCCTTTGTTTTAGCAGCGATTCCATTAATTTACTCACTACAGAGGTCAGGCTAACAGGCCTGTAGTTCCCAGCCTCCTCCTGCTTGAAGAGGAACCTCATTCGGAAACCCTCTGATACATTGAAAAGGTTAAGCCATAGAGTTGCCAGAACTTCTCAAAGCTCCCTTCGTAGTCTCAGATGTATCTCATCTGGCGTCATCACTTTATCTAGTTTTATTTTGGCTAGCTCTTCACAAACGGTCTTCTGAAAATCATTTGTGGTTTACCTTGCTTCCAGTCCTTTTCATGCCCCTTTTGCACATCGTCCTATCTTAAAAAAAAAAGAAAGAAAAGAAAAGAAATCTTGCTCCGTTTTACCATATTTGCTATTTTTTTTATTCACTCTCCTGACTACTTTCCCAATTTATCTTGACTTTTCCAGATATTATTGCCTGTCTTCCTCTTTGTGGTCTCATGTAGTTTCTGAATGCTAACCTTTTTTCTCTTACGTTTTCAGCCATTTTGTTAGAAACCATAGCAGCCTCTGTTTCTTTTATCTTTATTTACATTCCTAACAAAAAGGTTAATATCTCCTTTTAGTTTTGCCTACTGCTCCTCCACTTCCCCTACATTTTCTCATCCAATTAACTCCTTGAGGAACTCCCCCATTTTAACAGTTTTTCAGATGTCTAGGATCCTCATCTTTGAATGAAGCTTTACTGCCTGCTCTCTAATAATGAACCTCACTATCCAGTGATCACTAGATCCAACATGATCATCCACAACAAAATTAGAAACACGCTCCCCATTGGTAAGTACCAGGTGCAGTGTCTGTCTCTGCCTCCTGTGTGGCTTGTGTTACAGAACAGTTGACTGAACAGATCTCCTGGCAGAGAATCCAGGATCGCCCTGCATCTAACACTGCAGCCGGAGCGTCCCAGTCAACATCTGGCAGATTAAAATCAGCTAGCAACAGCATTTTACCTTTCATAGCCCTTTGTCAATATCCTCCATTAAATCTCTATGTATTTGCCTGCAATGGAAGTCTGAGTTTGAGTGAAGTCTCAGGAAAAGTATGCTGTTGTAAGAGATTGTTTGGAAGTTAGATTATTTTATTATCTTGAAAAGGAACAAAAACTGTACCAGCTGAAAGACGATGTTCAGGACCTATGATTATATCATTGAGGCCATTGCTTTACATCTGAGTAAAGCGCCTGTAATTTTATTAAAAGTTTAAAAGAGCTTGGAGATATATTTTGGCAGATATTTTTGCTTATTAGCATAATTGTATAATCTAGCCAGGCTGGTTGTGATTTTGTGTGCCATTTTTATTGACTGTCTTTACTAAAAACAAAACAGGTTGTTGCCAAAAATACTTCTGCCCATTGACAATGTTTCTGGTTGTCTTTCCCTTTTTTTCGTTAGCTAGGGATTCCCCACATTTGAGGACTTAATATCCTGTTTGTCCTTGGAGGAAGCAAAGGGGTTTTTTTGTTTTTTGTTTTTACCTGTAACAGATGTTCTCCAAAGACAGCAGGATGTAAGTCCTCACAACCCCCACCAGTTTCCTCTTGGAGTTAGTTTTTCAAGTTTGAGTAAATAGCTATGGAAGAACTGAGGTGGCTCAGTGTGGGATGGTGATGTGAGATGTACAGCACACACTCAACTGAGCATGAAAAAAGCTTCTAATAGCTTTTAAGTAAGTCATCCATACCATGCTCTGTTGGATGATATCACACCACATTGGATTTATATCCTGCTATACTCAAGAGAATTCCTGTTATAGATAAGCAACTCTGCTTTCCCTTCTGTCATCCCAGTGTTGTCTTTGATGGTTTGGTCATTGAAAGTCAACTAACTTAATCCATGCAGTACCCTAATGGAATAAAGGAATGTTCTTCAAGGAATTACTCTACCAGAAGGTCTTAAGCTTTAAATGGAAAAGATGAACTATCTGCTGCTCAGATTTCAGACAGGACCCCTTTAAATGTCTTGTTTTTCTCTTGAATATCTACTAATCCTGTCTGGTTTGAAAGCTAAATCAGTCAGAGCTCATCTTAGTGCCATAGCAGTATACCATGAGGATTCAGAAGGTGTTCCTATTTCCCACCAGTCTACAGTTAACAAATGTATGAAAGGTCTCGCACATCTGAAACCTCCAATAAAAGATCCTTTGTATTGCCAATAGTTTCTCTGACTGCATGTCCATAAATTTCATACACTGGACAGCAGAAGAGCTCCATTTTTCTATTTGCAAAGGATGCAGTCCCACATAATAACGGTTTCTTTCCTTTAGTTCAGTTAAATGGCGTTTTTCAATGTACATTGAATCAGATATCTAATAGGATATCTGATTGCATAACTTACTGCTACAATCAAGAAAGACTACATCATCAAAGTAAAGGCAAGGCCCATCTAGTTAGGGCTACAGAAACCTCTTTAGTATATCTGCACTGTGCTTCCATAAAAGATATCTGCAAAGCTGCTGCATGGTCTCCTCTTCGAACCTTCACTGCTCTTTACTGCCTAGATAGCATCTAGACGGCAGCTTTGGCCAGGCAGTCCTTCAAAGCTTATTTAATTCCTTCAACTCTACCCACCATCCTTAGGCAATAAACATGTATTTCAATGGCCTGCTACTGACATGGGGGGAAAAAAAAGCCCCTAATCATATCCAACCATTTGCTTCAGAGTTCCCATTTGTGTGGCCGATATCCTGCTTGTTCACGCAGAAATCTAAGTTGCCTATCTGTCGCAGGAGTTCTCCTCAGACAGCAAGCTAAATCAGTCACACAGTCTCCCCACTTCCCCTTTGGAATTGAAGCTTAGCTTGCTGTTAAAATTAAGGAGGCTCGCGCAGGTAGAGACTGCATGAGAAGGGCCGTGCATGAACTGAGACCACTAGCTGATGGAGAGCTTTCTGTCTCTGCAGCTCAGGATACCACACACTTGTGTGGCTGATTTATCCTGTTATCTACAGAGAATTCCCTGTTACAGGTAAGCAACTTCGCTTATTTAGCTGTAGAATCATCCCAGTATTTTATTTGGATACTAATTTCCACACAGCATTAAATAGAAGAGCCTAGCTAAAAACATGTGGGGATAATTACAAGATACCCACATGTCTTCTAAACCAGACTTTACTATCAGTCATTGGCATTGTGCGTTGCCTATGGTGCATGTGTAGACATAGAAATTATCAAGAGATTTTGCCTGTTGTGTTGTATATTTCTGTTTGATTGCCCACTGACTGAGACCCACCTGTACCTCCTGAAATATGATTCTGTCTTACAGAGGAAGCTGATGATTTGGGCCTTTACTCGGGTGAGAGTGTTCATCTGCTGGAGAAAATAGATAACGAATGGTACAGAGGAACATGCAGGGGACTCACTGGGATATTTCCTGCCAGCTACGTCCGAGTGATTGTATGTTGACCATTTCCAGTTCAGTTTTTTAACCTATCACTTTTTTTTTTTTGTTAAAGAAACTTGGCATTCTATGGTGTTTCTGGAATGTTTGCTGCTCTTCTGTAAACTGCTTCAGTGAATAGTTCTAGATTTCTTCTCAGTGTCACCACTTCCCTTTTCTAGTTTCTGAATGTAGATAACCAAAGTATTTCTGGGTGTTATCTGGGTTAAAGCAAGTGATGCATAGCTCCTACCAGAGCTGTCTGGCTGTTGACTATGTATGCACTCACTGGACAAGTGTGCACCCAACTATTCTTGGATGCTGAGCATTGGCGGTATTGTACTGAAGGGAACTATGAAGACTGCAAAGCAATGTGACAAGGCAATAGCAAAAGCCAGAAGGAGTATCTAGCAAGAAAAAGGAGGTGATAAATCCCCTTGTACAGGTCGTTGATGAAGCCTCACCTGGAGTATTGTGCTCAGTTCTGCAGACCGTATCTCAAAAGGGAGAGATAGGATGGAGGTGGTCCAGAAAGGCAACAAAAATGGTGGGGGGTCTCCATCAAATGACTTATGAGGAGAGGCTGAAAGATCTGAATAATGTATACCCTGGAGGAGAGGAGGTGCAGGGGAGATGTGATACAGACCTTCAGATACCTGAAAGTTCTAATGATGCACCATCAACAAACTTTCTCTGATGGAAAGAAATCAGTAGAACTAGGGGTCACAAAATGAAATGACAGGAAGGATGATTCAAACCAATATCAGGAAATATTTCTTCACAGAAAGGGTGGTGGGTGCCTGGAATGCCCTTCCAGAGGAGGTGGTGAAGATTGAAATCTTTTACAGTTTTTAAGGGACATGGGATAAAAATTGTGGATCCCTCAAGTCTAGAGGATGGGAAAGAAGAAAAAAGTGCATGGAGGTAACTTGCTGGTGTGGCGGTTACTACCCTTAACCAGTAAGCCTTTATGCTGTTGATGCAACTCCATCATTGCTCTCTGATGCAACAGCAGGGGGGAAAGAGGAATTAGATACAGACAGCAACCAACAAGGACATTGAATTGCACAGTCTGGGGAAACTGATAATTATAAAGATGGCTTGTATGGCCAGCAGTTACTATCATAAGCTTACTGGATGGAGCATTTGGTCCTTTTCTGCCATCATTTCTATGTTTCTATGAGCTTAGGAAGCCGAGAGGCAAGGTGGGGAGGGTCCTTTATAGCTGAGTGTTAGGTAGCAGCACAATTTAAAAATCTAACATCCCTTAAGTGGAAATGTGTGCTGGTATTACCTTTTGGTGTTGGGACACATGCTTGAATGGCACGTGTTTTTGCATTGATGGGGGAGGATAATCTGTTTAGCATGTGCCCTTTTGATCTTGGTTTCATTATCTATGGTTTCAGAAATGCCCCACATTTAAAATTGTTTTTCGCTGTCTTTTGTTTTTGTCATGTCATTTCATTGATTCATTTTTTTCATCAAGTGAAAAAAAATTTTTTTCACCAAAAAAATAATTTCCAGTAATATTCACCCCTAGAATACCAGGGAAAGGGAGGCAACAAAAATGTTCAGGTTTCCAGGACCAAAAGCTACAGAAGGAAAAAGTGGTGATCAAGTGAAATTTGATTCATGCAACAGCATCAACTACTCCACAGGAAGCTTGAGCACTCATAGACTAAACATTTCCATGGTCCAGTGGTTTAAAGATTTTAGAGTACTCACATGGGCTGTCACTGGCAAAACTCACTGCCTTGCTTTAGTTTGACCTCCGGTTACATTGCTAGTGGGGTGACGTGAAGTGAACACACACCAAAAAAAGCAAAGTAGTTGGTTAGAGCTGAGACCTTTCATTAGGGCTAGTGAGTAGGCTGTATGCAGGTCAAAAGATTGTGCCATCTCATTTGGGGCAAATCTCTGTGTCATTTACATTTTTTCCTCAATTTTTTTTTTATTTTTAATTTTTGGAAATGCGCACAATTTCATGGTTTTCCTCAATTTTTTTATTTTTAATTTTTGGAAATGCGCACTAGTAGAGATGAATGCGCATATCTACTAGTGAGAGAGACAAATTTGAGATGTGGCATGAGGAAAGAACCTCAAATACTCCTGAAATCTTGCATTTTTCGCTTGCCTACATAAATAATCAAGGTTTCATGGGGAAGTCTTGCCTTACCGATCTTTTAGCTTTTTTTTGAAGGTATAAATATGTAGATAAAGGTGAGCCGGTTGATATAGTGTGTTTAGGTTTGCATTTGACAAAGTCTCCAATGAGAAGACTCCTCATGAAATTAAAGTCATGTGATTGGGAGCTGGTTAACAGACAGGAAGCAGAGGGTGGGATTAACTGGCCAGTTTTCCAGATGGAGAAAAGTCGTCACTGCAGTACCACTGGGATTTGTACTGGGACCTGTGCTGATTTGGAAAGGGGGATGACAAGGTAGGTGATCAAATTTGTAGATGACACAAAATTATTCACTGTTGTTAAAACAGTGGATTGTGAGGTACTGCAGAGCAGTCTGTGAGGGACAGATGAAATTTAATGCAGTGATACCAAAGGGGGGAAAAAATCCCAACTGCATTTACACCATGTTGAGTTCTGTATTGGGAGTCATCATCCAGGAAAAGGACCTTAGAGTCCCTGTGAATAAAATGTTGAAATCCTCAGCTTAGTGTGGAGTTGCGATGAGAAAAGCAAATAGAATGTTTAGAATGATCCAAAAAGGAATATATAACAAAGTAACATAGTATTGTAAGAACATAAAAACATAAGAAATTGCCAAGCTGGGTCAGACCAAGGGTCCATCAAGCCCAGCATCCTGTTTCCAACAGAGGCCAAAACCAGGCCACAAGAACCAGGCAATTACCCAAACACTAAGAAGAACCCATGCTACTGATGCAATTAATAGCAGTGGCTATTCCCTAAGTATAATTGATTAATAGCCATTAATGGACTTCTCCTCCAAGAACTTATCCAAACCTTTTTTGAACCCAGTTACACTAACTGCACTAACCACATCCTCTGGCAACAAATTCCAGAGCTTTATTGTGCATTGAGTCAAAAAGAATTTTCTCCGATTAGTCTTAAATGTGCTACTTGCTAACTTCATGGCATGCCCCCTAGTCCTTCTATTATTCGAAAGTGTAAATAAACGAGTCACATCTACTCGTTCAAGACCTCTCATGATCTTAAAGACCTCTATCATATCCCCCCTCAGCTGTCTCTTCTCCAAGCTGAACAGCCCTAACCTCTTCAGCCTTTCCTCATAGGGGAGCTGTTCCATCCCCTTTATCATTTTGGTTGCCCTTCTCTGTACCTTCTCCATCGCAACTATATCTTTTTTGAGATGCAGCGACCAGAATTGTACACAGTATTCAAGGTGCGGTCTCACCATGGAGCGATACAGAGGCATTATGACATTTTCCGTTCTATTAACAATTCCCTTCCTAATAATTCCTAACATTCTATTTGCTTTTTTGACTGCTGCAGCACACTGAGCTGACGATTTTAAAGTATTATCCACTATGATGCCTAGATCTTTTTCCTGAGTGGTAGCTCCTAATATGGAACCTAACATCGTATAACAACAGCAAGGGTTATTTTTCCCTATATGCAACACCTTGCACTTGTCCACATTAAATTTCATCTGCCATTTGGATGCCCAATCTTCCAGTCTTGCAAGGTCCTCCTGTAATGTATCACAGTCTGCTTGTGATTTAACTACTCTGAATAATTTTGTATCATCCGCAAATTTGATAACCTCACTCATCGTATTCCTTTCCAGATCATTTATTTATATATATTGAAAAGCACCGGTCCAAGTACAGATCCCTGAGGCACTCCACTGTTTACCCTTTTCCACTGAGAAAATTGACCATTTAATCCTACTCTCTGTTTCCTGTCTCTTAACCAGTTTGTAATCCATGAAAGGACATCACCTCCTATCCCATAACTTTTTAGTTTTCGTAGAAGCCTCTCATGAGGGACTTTGTCAAACGCCTTTTGAAAATCCAATACACTACATCTACCAGTTCACCTTTATCCACATGTTTGTTTACCCCTTCAAAAAAATGAAGCAGATTTGTTAGGCAAGACTTCCCTTGGGTAAATCCATGTTGACTGTATCTCATTAAATCATGTCTTTCTATATGCTCTACGATTTTGATCTTGAGAATAGTTTCCACTATTTTTCCCGGCACTGAAGTCAGGCTCACTGGTCTAGAGTTACCCGGATTGTCCGAAAGAAAAAGACCAAATGGTCCATCCAGTCTGTCTAGCAAGCTTCCCATGGCAGCAACTGCCACTCCATGCAGGTTACACCCATGTGTCTGTTAAGGGTAGTAACTGCCGCTCTGTGCAGGTTATCCCCATGCTTTATGTTAAGGATAGAGATACTTACAAGCAAAAACCAAGCATCTGTCAAACCCATAACAAATTTACTGTAACAGTTTCATAATGAGCGGCCTTCTTGATTATTCAGACAAAGCTGCTTGAACATTGCTTACTTTTGGACTTGGCTGTAGAAGCTTTGTCCCTAATATTAGTGTATCAGTACTCCAGACCGTATGTTGGCTGTTTTCAGAATCCAATACCCTTTTTTCACCGCCCCGCCAACAAAGGGTAGAGCGATGTTGCAGTTGTGTCAAAATCATGAAGGCTAATTGGTTAAGGGTAGAAATCCCTCATGCCTTCAGGTTGAGGGTATTAACTGTCACTCTGTGCAGGTTACCCCATGCACTCTTTTCTTCATTATCATTCTCAAGCCTTAAGGGATCCACAGTGTTTATCCCATGCTCTTTTGAATTTGTTTACTGTTTTCGTCCTCCGCATCTCTTCCAAAAGGGCATTCCAGGCATCCACCACCCTCTGTGAAGAAATATTTACTGATGTTGGTTCTGAGTTGTCCCTAATGGAGTTTCATTTCATGACCCCTAGTTCTACTGTTTCTTTTCCAATGGAAAAGGTTCAAAGCTTTGTGCATAAATCCTTTCAGTTACCTGAAGGTCTGTATCATATCCCCCCTGCACACCTCCTCTCTTCCAGGGTGTACATATTCAGATTCTTCAGCCTCTCCTCATTAGACATGTGAATCGGAACCGGAATCTGTTCTGATTCCGGTTCCGATTCACATCGTGAATTTTTTTTTGTGCGGCCCGATCGGGTTTTTTTTTTTATCGGCTGTGCCCGAGTCGATAAACAAAAAACCCACCCCGACCCTTCAAAACAGGTCCCTTAGCTTCCCCCCCCCCCACCCTCCCGACCAGCCATTTTTAAAGATGGCGCCGGCCATCCAGTGCTCCTACCATGTGTCAGGGGCCGGCCAATGGCACGGATACCCTGTCACATGGTAAGGGCAAAGGGCCATCGGCACCTTTTTTATTAGTGGCAGCAGACAGCCCGAGAGCGGGAGATCGCTCCCGGGACCACCAGGTAATTTAAAACGTTTTGGGGTGGGGGAAGCTAAGGGAGCTGGACATTCCATGAAACTAATAACCAGCAGATGAAACTAATAACCAGCAGATTAAAATGAAATCTTAGGAAGTACTTTTTTTTTTTTTTTTTACTCTGCACAATCAGGCTGTAGACTCTATTGCCAGAGCACATAAAGCGGGGTTTAAAAGAGGTTTCTAGAGGAAAAGTCCATAAAATATTATTAGCCAGATAGACTAAAGGAAGGTATTGCTATCCCAGGAAGCAGGTAAAAGGAAATAGGTCTACTTCATAGGATCTGCCGGATGCTTGGCTGCTGTTGGAGACAGGATGCTAGGCTTGATTGATGGACCTTGGTCTTACCTAGCATTGCATTTCTTACGTTCTTAGGCCTAATAAATGTCTCTTCGCTACTAAGGAAAAGATGCAGGGTTTCAGGACTGCTAGAGGTTCTTTATTTATGCAATGTCCTGCAAATTTGTATCTTTCACTAGCCCTCATAAAAGTGTCATTGCTATCAAGCTATTTCTCTTTTAACTAATTTTCGGGCCGATACAGTAAAATTCGCGGGAGAGCCGGCACTCCGAGGTGAGCGCCCTCTCTCCCAACAAGCACCCAGGCCACTCTCGTGGGTGTGCGATCGAGTATGCAAATGAGGGCCCGCGGTAAAAGGAGCGGCGGCTGTCAGCGGGTTTGACAGCTGACGCTCAATTTTACCGGCATCGGTTCTCAAACCCACTGACAGCCACAGGTTCGGAAAACGGACGCCGGCATAATTGAGCATCCATATTCCGACCCTCGGGCCGCTGGCCGATTTTAAAATTTATTTTTTTTTTAATTTTTGATTTTTTCTTCTAAATTTTGGGGCCTCTGACTTAATATCGCTATGATATTAAGTCGGAGGGTGTACAGAAAAGCAGTTTTTTCTGCTTTTCTGTTTACTTTCCCGGTGCCGGCAGAAATTAACGCCAGCCTTTGGGCAGGCTTTAATTTCTGAAAGTAAAATATGCAGCTTGGCTGCACATTTTACTTTCTGTATCGCGTGGGAAAACTAATAGGGCCATCAACATGCATCTGCATGTTGCGGGCGGTATTAGTTTCGGGGGGGGTTGGCCGCGTGTTTTCGTCAAAAACGCACGGCCAAACGCACTGTACTGTATCGGCCTGTTTATTTGGGTGGGGCTAACACAGTACTTCCTGCCTACCACTGGATTGTTATTAGTTTCTTCTTGGCATTTCTTCCATATTCTGTAGCAGCCTTTTCTGTGCCTGCTCAGTTGGAGTCTGATACAGACTAGAGAAAAGTGTTGGATATGGCCAAGATACTTTTCTCCTACTTGGAAAGATATTTTAATCTGTTCTTTTATACAACATGTTTGTATCTTAATTGTGAATGAAGTAGGATAAATGCACTGTATTTTTTTATTTGAAGCATGGGGATTTGCATTCTACCACACTAACTTGCTGCGCATTATTCTGAATATTCTGCTTTTCAATTTGAAGTAAATAGTTTCTTGAAGTGTAGTGCAATATGCAAGAGCAATACAGTGGTGTATGAGCACGAACTTGAATCCCATGGCATTTTTTTCTTTTCAGTTCGGACAGTGAATGCATTTTTTTTTTTTTTTTAACTTCTAGGTTGATGTTCCTGAGTGCAATAATGAAAAAAAGGGAGCTTTTTCACAACCAACTATCAAGTGAGTTTTCATGCGTGCATGTGCAGCCACAGTCAGCTATTCTGCAATTGCAAAAAATGATTAAGTGGGGCAATCTTGGAAACAGTGGCAGGTCTTAATAGCTAGCAAGTATCGTGCCCGGAGCTGTATGCAGATACAGTATATCAACATGGTAAAAGCATACTTAATTAGCATGGCAGGCAGGGAAAGCTTTTTACTGTTTGAAATCTGGATAGCGGTTACAGCTAATCAAACCATATTTTGTGTAGTGATTTATAAGAAACATCCAGCACGGTCTGAAAATGCTCAGTTCTGCTGCTTAGTTGCACAGATTACAGATATTCTTTTTAAATCCCGTCTGAAGAAAAGGGTCTCGGAAGCTCATGTACTGCAGCTTTGTTTGTTGGTCCTTTTAATTGAAAGGTATCACAACTGTGGCTGGGTCCGGTGCTTCAGTTTGGAGCAGTGCCCTGCGGCGTGCACCTGGGTTCAGTCTCCAGGACAGGTCATTCCGCTGCCCTAACCTGGCCCAGGTTGAGGATGTTGCAAAGTTAAGAGTTCACGGTTCCTAGAGGGGAGGGAGCCACGGTTTATTGTGCAGCAGAGACATGCAGTGGCTGGACATGGGGGTCCACAATCAAATCAAATCACAGGCTTATGGAGGGAGATCTCAAGCATGGACTCCGGCTGAGGAACTGTTGCTGCAGCGACTGGACCAGACGAGGAAATATATTGAGGGAAATCTCTCCAGGTAGTTGGGTATGAAGGGCCCATGTCACAAATTCCCTGCCCCAATTCCGCCTGACCTGGAAACCCAAAAGAACAATAGGGAACCAATGTGCCAAAGCAAAGTATCTTGGACTCCCGATTCATTCAAGAATGCTTTCTGCAACAGAAACGGATAGTTGTAAAATGCTTTTAAAATAGAGGCTGTTTAGGTAGCAGTCAAAAACTACAAATGATTTTTGCTGTGCAATACTATAACATATATTCACTGGTCATAGGAAAGATAAAATAAAAAATAACTACTAATAAATCAGCGCAAGGTGGGCCTGATTTTAAAAAGCATTTACTCAAGTAAATAGGCTTTTAAAAATTGCTACAATATATGCCATTGAATTGTCCATAGGACGTAAGTGCACTTGGAAATTGCTATGATAGCATGTTACATTTACGCGTGTAACTCCTTTGAAAATCTCATAAGAACATAAGAAATTGCCATGCTGGGTCAGACCAAGGGTCCATCAAGCCCAGCATCCTGTTTCCAACAGAGGCCAAAACCAGGCCACGAGAACCTGGCAATTACCCAAACACTAAGAAGATCCCATGCTACTGATGCAATTAATAGCAGTGGCTATTCCCTAAGTAAAATTGATTAATAACAGTTAATGGACTTCTCCTTAAGAGAGGAGATATATTCCCCTAGAGTGAATGCCTGAGTGGAGACCATCATACTCAACTTTTGTTTCAGTGAAATGCCAAATGTTATTTAGCTTTTCAATATAATCAGTCTCCACCTAACTGTTTTTTTAATACATTTTTCAAAATTGCATTTTAAAACTGTACTTAACTTCCATGAAATTCCAACACTCCCAACACTGGCTGGTGTTTCATGATCTACCACTGATCAAAATAAAAATAAATCACATAAAAACAAACGATTCAGGTAACACTGGCCCATTCCATCTCCACATTTAATTTGTGAGGGGGTAACAGTATTCCATCTGTAGATCCAGAATTTGCTTCCTATTAAATAATGCTGGTAAATCATCTCCTCGGTCAGAATTATACATGCTCTATAATGAGCCATCCTAGTAAAATTTTGTAATAGACCTTTCAGTGACATGGTGACCCCATTTCTCAAAGTGACAGAGGCAGATTTTCAAAGGGGTACGCGCGTAACCCCCGAAAAGCTGCCCCTTCCACCCCCTGCACGCGCCGAGCCCTTGGGTTAGTTAGGGGGAAGGGATGGGAAGGTGGGGGGAGGCGGGAGGGAATGGAGGCAGGCTGTACGGCTCGGCACACGCAGGCTGCCGATTTTGTGCAGCCTTGCGTGTGCCGACCCCAGATTTTTCTATTAAAATCCGGCGTACTCTTCTTTGCGCCGGGTGTGTGAAAAAAAGTGCGCGCTTGTGCACTTTTTTCAAATCTGCTCCTTAGTGTGACCGGAGTAGTGATATGCCTAGACTCCGCCCAGTCAGCCAGTTCACAACACCATTCTGCCACACACATGCCTGCGTGCTCACGCACGTATGTGTGCTCTGTGTGTTCTCCTTTTGATACAGTACATCAGAATGATGTGTTAAACAAATTGTCTTTTACTGGACCTCTCTGGCTTGTATTATGATATCTGAGCAGACTCTTAAGTCACATCTGCACTGAACCAGTCTCACTCATTTCTTTCCTGAAAGTTGCTCTCGCCTCATGGTGTCTCTCTGGTAGATCTCCAGAGAAGGTTGCAAGGCACCCTGGGTGTATGTCACCTGGGCAAAAGCTTTATAACTGCTAACTAAGAAATAGTCTATTAAAATGTTTTTGGGTTTTTTTTTCAATTTTAGCATTTTGCCTTTTAAAGGAATGGTTCAGCTTTAATGTTTTGTTTTATCTAGTTGATGTGCCTCTTTGAAAGAGTAGCACTGCCATTTTTACTCAAAATTATCCAGTTGACTGCTCTTGATATATATCTTTTTAAAACTTTTATATCTATGTTGATTTTTTTTTCTTTTGGTGTGTCTTCTTTCTTGCTTGGAGAGATTTTATTTATTTTTTTACGCTTACGGTATATAAAAAGTTGTGGAAGGAAAGGTGTATGGGTTTTTTTGGGTTGTTTTTTTTAACTATAACTTATCATATATCTCCTCTCTTAAGGCCTCTTTCCATCTTCTATATTATAAAATAGTTGTTAAAAATAAATAAATAAACAGTCCTTGCAATTTGTCAGACAGGATTATGTGACTATGTATTGAAATTGTGCATCTTGTTGAGAGTTCCTTGATCTTTTAGACATAGTGTGATGTTGGGCAAATGTGGGTTCTGTCTAGTGACCACACCAGAACCTGAATTTCCTTTGAGCCTGTTTGCTAAGTAGGAAGAGCTTTTCATATTTTAGACATTTCACCTAGGAATGGGGTAAAAATCACAGAAAATAAAATCACAATTCTACTTTTCTTCAAATGAATTACTCAAATTAGTTTAAATAACTGGTAGTCTTGCTTGTATTTCAAGTTCCCACCATTAACTTTGTGGTACATTGTAACAGTCTGAAAACCTTTCCTGTGGGTATGGTTTGGATTTAGATATAGAGTGCAATATAAATGCTGATCCTGAGTCATCCCCCCCCCCCCCCCCCCACGAAAGCATCGTGAGAAACGCTCATCAGGTTAAAGCGTGTGTTGCGGTGTAAGAAAGACAAGACCTGCTTTTCCATATTTTTATCAAATAGAGAATGAAGGGAACGTCTCTATTTTCAAGCCTGTGATCTCTCGTCACATGCACAAAAAGGGGTAACCTTTCCCTTCCAACCATGCCTTGGGTTTGCAGAACATTTGTAGTGCAGCCTATCTTCATGTTGTTGCACGCATACGTATATGCATCTCTTCCTGTAGGCCCTGGTTACCTAGCAACACCATGGGCCTTAAGCTCCTTCAGATATTATGGAGCCTGACTTAATGTGATAGTGGCAAGAATCCTATGTACATTAAATAGATCATAGACTGGCCGGTCAGGTTCTTCTCAAGTGAACTAAAATCAGGCTTGAGGTTTAATCAAACCAAAATCCAAGCTAATTTATTTTTTACATTAAAATACAAGGGGAAAACTATAATTCTGACTGTTCTCTCTAAATTTTGTCTCTTACCCAGTTGCCATTTGTTTTTTTTCCCCAGGGGCCCAAGATGCGTGTCTCGGTTTGAATTTATAGGCGATCAGAAAGATGAACTAAGTTTTGCAGAAGGCGAAGTCATTGGCTTGAAGGAATATGTAAGCGAAGAGTGGGCCAGGGGAGAACTGAAAGGCCAGACAGGAATTTTCCCACTAAACTTTGTGGAAGTTGTTGAAGATCTCCCTGGAAGCAGCCCAAACAGATTCATGCTTGCAGGTACTGGGAGGTGACCAGAAACTTTCTGACAGACAGGCTATTCAGTAGCAGGACTGATCCTAGGGGGCTTCTAATACTGCCTGCTAGCTTCCCCATAGAATTTTTATTATTGTGTGTCCAGGTTATCTGACATTCACATTATCATCATCTTTTAGGATCTGAAGCACAAAGGAAGAATAAAAGAGAATCTTTCAGACCTGCTTCCCAGGTAGGCTATTTCACTGCAAGAGTTACATAAATGTTGCTCTGCATAGGCCTTAAACAGAACTTAATGTATATATTAATGAGGAACTCCCCATTACTGGATGGATGGGATCTTTGGGCACTTCTGTTTCTATACTGATGTGACCGAGGTCTCTTTTCCAAAGCAAAATGTGTAGTTTTGCCAAAAGGATTGGCATGCATTAAAAAAATGAATAGATATTTTAAAAGTGAAGAGCAAAAGTTTGCACTGCAGCTGTTGCAACCAATACTGACAAAATGGTTTCTGTGCACAGACCAAGAGTACCTCCTCCCTATGGTGCCAGATATGAGGAGATTCAGCATGGCCTGGTGGATCCCCTCCCTACATCACCAGCAAAGAGCAATGGGATCAGACATTGGCCAGATCTCACCCTTCCTATGGTGCCTATAGGCACGACAAGTCGAAAGTGGGACAGAAATGCCCCCTTCTGCCACCCACCCGTAACCCAGCACAGGAACGGATGTGCCCCCACAACACTGGCTGGCACAGCAAGACCTTGATCAAGCTGGGGAACTTATCTTATGGTACCAGTGGAGCCCATACTCAGCCTGAGCTGAAGATCCTCTCAGAGTATTTACTGGTTTTCACTTGTCATTTATACTAATGAGTAACTTACCAGTTTGTGTAGATATTCTTAGGGCAAGCCTCTCTTTGTCTTATAGAAATAGTTGAGGTTTCATCTGAAAGAATAAAATCTATATTTTTCCAAAACGTGCTTCCTTATCAGCCCACCAGGCCAACAGAGAATGACCATTTTGCCGAAATTACCCTATATTAAGGAACCATGCCACTTGTAGCTCCTCAATATTCTCTCTCCAGCAGATGATAGAGGTGAAATCCCTGTAACTTGGAAGACTAATTTACTCTGGGAGGCTTACTTCTTTGGGCAGCTCCTGGTGGAAGCAGGACCAGTGGGTAGGAGGGGGCAAGGGTCTAGTGACACTTGGCTGACTTGGTCCTCTGTTAAAGGGGGGATGGGTCTGAAACCCAGAGAATTCAGGCTCCCTCTTCCTCTCCCCTCTGCTCTAGTTTCCTGTCCCCACCCCCAAAGAGCATCAAGAGCTGCTAAGAATCTCAAGGGAAGTAAGTTATTTGTCTACCTAGCATTTATTTTTCAGTTGCTAGTGCTAGTAAAGTTTGTCTTTTTTCTTTTTTTTTTTTTTTTTTTTTTAATAAAAGGCAAAAGAATTAGCTTTTGTGGCCTTTTGACTGCTCTGTAGTGATCAGTGAGGGGATGCATTTCCATTTTTTTTATTTTTTATTTTTTTTACGTCTTGGGAGGCTGGATTTTTGAGCGGGCAAGTTGACTGCCTTCTCTGCGTCATGGTAATGATGGCCCCTGCCAAGCATAGGAAGTGCTGTTTGACATGTGGGGGATGTCGTAAGACCTCAGCATCAGCAGACCTGTGCGACTTCTGCCTTGGAAAGGCTCAACTTCAGGTGATATTTTTTGGTTGGGCTGGATTTGCATCCCTTCCCTTTGCTCATTCCTGTAGCTGTACTATTGCTTATGATTTTACAGGAAAAAAAATGGAGGCCTTATAGGTTGTGATGCTTCTTAAAGGGCGAACAAAAAAAAAATGTGGTGTTTTGCACGCCCCTTCTTCAGTCCCCTGCTCTCGTATCTGAAGTGATGGTGAAAGCTTATGTACTGTGTCATTGTCCTTGTGCCTCTTTAAAGGTACCGCAGCCTTCTAGCTGCTAGAAGACTGCACTGTGATGAGAAACAAATGGAAACTAAACTTTAATCTCCTGCTTCTTCATGGGTTTTAGCAACAATTTTTTTTTTTTTTTGTGATGTCTTTCGTAGCACAATAGATCTTCAGGAGAGTGGTATGAAGCACTTTACGATTTTGCTGCGGAGACCGATGAAGACCTGCCCTTTAGAAAAGGAGATTTTATCCTGATCACGGAGCACCTGGACGCGGAGTGGTGTAGGGGCAGGCTGGATGAGAGAGAGGGAATCCTGCCCCTCTGCTTCGTACAACCATCTGCAAGTAAGAACGAAAAAATATCACTTGATTTCTCCCCTTACTTGTGGATGAATAGAACACAGTTTTTGAATAATTTTGTCTCCAAGGAGTCCATATTCAAAGGATTTTATCCGGGTAAGTATTACCTGGACAAACCCCCAAGGTTTAAATTTACAGCCCCTCTAACCAGATAGATTGTATCCAGGTAAGTTAGTGGCAATCCTGGGGCACTCCAGAGCGGAATTACATTAGTCAGACAACTTATCTGGTCAACCCGGATAAACTTTAACAGATTATATTCAAAATATAGCTGGTTAAGTAGCAAATAAAAAATCTTTCCACAGCAGCACCTCTCTCCCCACTCTGCAAAATCACTAAAAATGGTGTTGGGCATAGATTCATCCCAACACCGATCCTTGCGGTACACCACTTAAAACCGCTCTCTCTTCAGAGAAGGTTCCATTTACCATCACACATTGTCTTCTGTCCGTCAACCAATTTGCAATCCAGGTCACCACCTCGGCACTCACTCCTAAGCTTCTCGTTTTATTCACCAGTCTCCTGTGCGGAACCGTATCAAAAGCTTTGCCGATATCATATTTCAGCAAAGCTTTTGATACGGTTCCGTTCCACACAGGAGACTGGTGAATAAAACGAGAAGCTTAGGAGTGAGTGCCGAGGTGGTGACCTGGATTGCAAATTGGTTGACGGACAGAAGACAATGTGTGATGGTAAATGGAACCTTCTCTGAAGAGAGAGCGGTTTTAAGTGGTGTACCGCAAGGATCGGTGTTGGGACCGGTCCTGTTCAATATCTTTGTGAGCGACATTGCGGACGGGATAGAAGGTAAGGTTTGTCTTTTTGCGGATGACACTAAGATCTGCAACAGAGTGGACACGCCGGAAGGAGTGGAGAGAATGAGACGAGATCTAAGGAAACTGGAAGAGTGGTCGAAGATATGGCAGCTGAGATTCAATGCCAAGAAGTGCAAAGTGGGGAGTGGAAATCCGAATGAACTGTATTCGATGGGGGGGGAAAGGCTGATGTGCACGGAGCAGGAGAGGGACCTTGGGGTGATAGTGTCTAATGATCTGAAGTCGGCGAAACAATGTGACAAGGCGATAGCTAAAGCCAGAAGAATGCTGGGCTGCATAGAGAGAGGAATATCGAGTAAGAAAAGGGAAGTGATTATTCCCTTATACAGGTCCTTGGTGAGGCCTCACCTGGAGTACTGTGTTCAGTTCTGGAGACCGTATCTTCAAAAGGACAAAGACAAGATGGAGGCGGTACAGAGAAGGGCGACCAGGAAGGTGGAGGATCTTCATCGGATGACGTACGAGGAGAGATTGAAGAATCTAAATATGTACACCCTGGAGGAAAGGAGGAGCAGAGGTGATATGATACAGACTTTCAGATACTTGAAAGGTTTTAATGATCCAAAGACAACGACAAACCTTTTCCGTAGGAAAAAAATCAGCAGAACCAGGGGTCACGATTTGAAGCTCCAGGGAGGAAGATTCAGAACCAATGTCAGGAAGTATTTCTTCACGGAGAAGGTGGTGGATGCCTGGAATGCCCTTCCGGAGGATGTGGTGAAGACCAGAACTGTGAAGGACTTCAAAGGGGCGTGGGATAAACACTGTGGATCCATAAAGTCAAGAGGCCGCCAATGAAGAGTGGGTGACTCGCCAGAATGATGGCTACTGCCTGGAGACAATACCCTTATTAAATAAAGATACACATGCTTACTGTGACTCCAACATCGCTCTAAGCTTCAACAGCAAGAGGAAATGTGGTAAAAAGGATTCACACTCACAAAGAGGGGAGTAGCTGGCTTGTTACGGCAGTTACTACCCCAAATCAAATAAGCCTGATACTTCACTTTCAATGCATATACAGCATAGTTCTCTGCTTCAACGGCAGGGGAGAAGAAAAGAGGGTTCGCACTCACAAAGCGGGGAGTAGCTGGCTTGTTACGGCGGTTACTACCCCAAACCAAATGTGCCTGATACTTCACTTTCGATGCATATCCAGCATGGCTCTCTGCTTCAACAGCATGGGAGAAGAAAAACAACCAATAAGGGCTGTATAACATAGTCTGGGTAAAACAAATAAGCATGGGTGTAGCTTGCTTATTGCGGCGGCTACTACCCCTAACTAATCAAGCTAGATATTTCACTTGGATGCAGCTCCATCACTGCTCTCTACATTAAAGGTGGGGGTGGAAGGGAAATAGAACCAAGAGCTAAGAGAAACAGATAAGTATGAGAGAAAAAAATGTGTGAAGCTTGCTGGGCAGACTGGATGGGCCATTTGGTCTTCTTCTGCCGTCATTTCTATGTTTCTATGTTTCTATATGTTTGTGTTTTAATGCTGTGATCTGCTTATAATGGTATGAAGCAGAATGGGTAGAATATAAAATATCTTAAATAAAAAAAAATAAATAAATATAATGCCAGATATCCCTTCACCCCCTCAGTCTCCCAAGCAAAGAAAAAATGTTGTGCACCATATCTCTTTAGGAGCCTGCCTACCCCACCTTCCATTTCCGAATTTGCAAAAATCAAGCTGGCTCCAAGACCCCTTCCTACTCCCTACCCTTCCCCCTGTAATCCCAGTCCGAACCCTCTCATCTCACCTGGAGCAACCCAAAAGGCCCAGGAGCACAGTATATTCCTACCATTTCCAGTGACACTAGGACTTTTGTGGGGGAGCTCTAGTTGAGGTGGGGGGCTTTTAACCAAATAGAGGCAAAAACTCTTAGTAAAAACTTTAAATATATCTGAAGCAGAAAGCCTGTGGTTGAACAGTTAGATGATCGAGAGTTTAAAGAGGCATCTAAGGAAGATAAGGCCAACACAGAAAGACTGAACAAATTCTTTGCTTCGGTGTTTACTGAAGAGGATGTTGGGGAGGTACCTATTATGGAGACTGTTTTCAAGGGTGACTATGCAGATGAACAGAACCAAATCACAGTGAACCTGGAAGATGTGGTAGGCCAGATTGACAAACTGAAGAGTAGTAAATCACCTGGACCGGACAGTATACACCCCAGGGTTCTGAAAGAACTAAAAAATAAAATTTCAGACTTATTTCAATTAATTTGTAACCTATCATTAAAATCATCCATTGTCCCTGAAGACTGGAAGGTGGCCAATGTAACTCCAATATTTAAAAAGGGCTCCAGGGCTGATCTGGAAAAATATAAACCAGTGAGCCTGACTTCAGCACTGGGAAAAATCATGGAAACTGTTATAAAGAATAAAATCACAAAACATTTAGATAGACAAGGTTTAATGGGACACAGCCAGCATGGATTTACCCAAGGGAAGTATTACCTCACAAATCTACATATTTTTTGAAGAGTGAATAAACATGGACAAAGGTGAACTGGTAGATGTGGTGTATTTGGATTTTCAGAAGGCGTTCAACAAAGTCCTTTATGAGAGGCTTCTAAGAAAATTAAAAAGTTATGGGATAGGAGGCGATGTCTTTTGTGGATTGCAAACTGGTTAAAAAACAAGAAACAGAGTAGGATTAAATGGTCTGTTTTCACAATGGAAAAAGGTGAACTGTGGAGTGCCACAGGAATCTGTACTTCGACTGGTGCTTTCTAATCTATTTATAAATGATCTGGAAAGGGGTACGACAAGTAAGGTGATAAAATTTGCAGATGATTCACAAAATTATGCAGAGTAGTTAAATCTAAAGCGGATTGTGATGAATTGCAGGAGGTTGTGAGACTGGAAGATTGGGCTTCCAAATGGCAGATGACATTTAATGTGGTCAAGTGTAAGGTGATGCATATAGGGAAAAATAACCCTTGCTGTAGTTAATTACACAATGTTAGGTTCTATCTTAGGAGTTACCACCAAGGAAAGAGGTCTAGGCATCATAGTGGATAATACATTGAAATTGTTGGCTCAGTGTGCTGTGGCATTCAAAAAAGGAAACAGAATGTTGGGAATTATTAAGAAACGAATGGCAAATAAAATAGTGGATGTCACAATGCCTCTGTATCGCTCCATGGTGAGACCACACCTTGAATACTGTGTGCAGTGTTTGGTTTTCACATCTCAAAAAAGATATAGTTGCACTGGAGAAAGTGCAGAGAAGGGTGACTAAAATAAGTGGCATGGAACGGCTGCCCTATGAGGAAAGGCTAAAGAAGTTAGGACTGTTCAGTTTGGAGAAGAGACAACTAAGAGGGGACTTGAACAGGTTAATGTAAATTGGTTAGTTACTCTCTCAGATAATAGGACTAGGGGGCACTCCATGAAGTAGCTCATTAAAACAAATTGAATAAAATTCTTTGTACTCAGCGCATAGATAAGCTTTGGAATTCATTGCCAGAGGATGTGGTTACAGCAGTTAGTGTAACTGGGTTTAAAAAAGGTTTGGATAAGTTCCTAGAGGAAAAATCCATAAACTGCTATCAATAAGGAATAGTTTGAGATCTATTTAATGTTTAGGTACTTGCCAGGTACTTATGACTTGGATTGGCCACTGTTGGGAACAGGATACTGGGCTTGATGGATCCTTGGTCTGACCCAGTATGGCATATCTTATGTTCTAACCAGTTATAGTCAAATATAGATGATTAGGTTTAAAAGTTATCAGAATATTTAACCCAGATAACTTTAGCAGAATATATATATATAGATAGATATATAGATATATAGATAGATATAGATATATAGATAGATATATATAGATATATATATATATATATATATATATATATATATATATATATACACATGTTGAGTATGTGTGACAGTTATCTGACTAACTTTAGCCGTATAACTTGTCCACTCCCCCAGCTTACTGAAAATGGACCTCCTAATGTTTGTTTTGATTATTCTTTGTGGTGCATTTCAGTGTTCTTATAAAGATTTTTTTCTTGAATGTTAATTTAAAGTAATATAAAATATTAAAAAAAACAAAAGGAAAAAATGTGCAATAGTCTTTGTATAAATTATTATTATTATATTAATACACTTGCAATATGTAAGGTGACTACTTTTAATAAAGCAGGATCACAAGAAACTATAAAGAAGCATTACATGCACGCTGTAAAGGAAGGAAAATTGCTCATTTTGTCACTGATACACCGGATTATAACATTCGTCTCCTGTCTAATGTGCCACTGTGTGAAATTATTCTCTTTAAAGTCTTTTTTGGATGCTGTAATGTTATTTTACTATTACTATAAGGGTTTTTTCTTTTTTAACCGCTTTGTGTATTATTTTGATAGCACATGTACATGTTGTTCTGCCAATGAAGTTTCCTGAATCTGTTAACCTTTTTCTGTACAGAGAGATACTGGTTTCACTTTCAGCATCTCTTGACTTATTCACAGGTGTTTTGCGATGTGAAGTGGTTTGGGTTAGTTTGTTTGCCTTTCTGGTTTTGTTCCAGGTGCAAGAGGAAAAAAATGGCCTAACTGTGCAACAAGGCATAGTGAAACAAAATGATGGGTTGTGTCCATCAGCTCAGTAATTTGATTGACTGAACAGCCCTGCAGAGCTAGGTCATGGCTACTCTGACTCTCTACAGTAGGAAGCTCCTCGTCTGAGTCCTATTCATAATTCTTTGAGATGCCTCAGTCACTCAGCTTACTACAGTCTCGCCCTGCCATCTATTGATGTAAAGCAGCCATTGCACACAGCATGCTGTAGTCCATGATTTCTCTACCACTGTTCCGACTTGCAAGTGTTAGTACTGCTGGATTAATTATACTGCTTGTATAGTAATGGGTATATGAAAATATATCTGAACCAGTAAAAAAAAAGTTGATGCAGAATGGGAATGGCAGTGTTTGGTTCCTTCCATATTGCCTGCTGCAGTGTGCCATCAGTTGAGTGAGATTGTCATCCAGTAAAACAAACAAACAAACAAAAAATCAGACATTTGCACCTCAGAGTGACACGATTCTGAGGTGCAAAGGTTTCGAATGTAACACAGGAAGAATGGATATATCTCCTTAAACATGTATTGGACATACATGTATATTTTCCAGTTCGCCGAGCCTAGTGCTTAGTAGAGACGTGCTTTCATTTAAAACAGCACACACCGTCAATGACAAATTGTCTATATTGTTTCATTTCATTTAAAAAAGAAAAAAATATGAAATTTCTTTTCTATCATTTTTTACTCGCACTGTTTGCCGAAATAAAATGAAAAATAGCCCTCAAAGAAATGAAATTCAGCTATCAAGCTCCCCCCTTCCCCAGCGAAATAATATGACATGAAATATTATTTGGCCTGCACATCCCCAAGGCAGAATAGCCTCTTTTCACCAGCTTGTCAAAGTCACGCCAATTAACGAAACGGGGTGGAATATGAGAGGAAGCGTCAGCAACCGACAGAGTGCTCTGGCTGCTAGGCACTTTATGAGCCACCGCCATTCAGCACAGGTGCGTGCCCAGAAATTAGGACCAGGCGATTGATCCAACTTCTTATTCTAACTAGCGCTCAGTGCTGCTCTACAGCCCAGGAAAAAGCCGGGTAGAGAACATGGAATGACGTGAATAACAATACTTTAATTAAAGCCCACGTCACCATTTTTAACCCCCAGGGATGACTCTCACAAAGAACCACCATCCTGCTTGCCAGGCTCCATCGCTCTGCGTACGTTTTCACTGGTTCGGTATCGTGTGCGTTTGCCTATGTGTATCTTTTTTTTTTTTTTTATTTGTGCCTATTTGTAAACCGTTGCGATGGTATATAACTTAGAGACGGTATAGAAACGTTTTTAAATAAATAAATTTGCCAGAGGCCTTCTCTTAAACGTTTTTGATCTATAATCCTTCAGGTTCTGCAGTTGGAGCAAAGTCATTGGAAGAACAGGATGGCTGGAAGAAAGGAAAGGCCAAGGCCCTGTACGACTTTCACGGGGAGAATGAACATGAACTGTCCTTCAAGGTAATCTTGTGACAGTATCTCCAGATAAGCTAATGCCGCATACGTTTCATAGGCAGGGCCACCACAGAGTCTGCGGAAACAAAAACCTCATATTGCATGCAGGGAATTAAGAAGATTTAATTAAGCTCATTTCTTGTACGGATTCCTGGGAATCTCTTCACTTTCTCCCCAAAGCTTGGAGAAATTTATTTTTGTAATTGGTATCGTCGGCTTCTCTCAGAGGAGGTCAAACTACAGCCCATGGGCAAGGAAGGGCCCACACCCGCAAATGTCCTTGTGGCTTGCCTACCTCACACGTATTTGCTATAGGATCTAGCCCACACCGCCACCACCATCCTTCAGCAGCCTGCCTGAGCAGCTTGATGTCATCAGCGATGACTTGTAGTAATGCATGCCATGTGGGGGCCATTGCTGTAGGCCAAACCCTATAGCAAACTCACACCAGAAGCTACCTACCAGATATTCATAACATTCCTTCCTGTTCGTACCCCAGATCAGTCCAGACAAAATGGGTTTTGCATCCCTACCAGCAGATGGAGACAGAGAACTAATAATTTTGAGGCACTGTTGCATAACCGAGAGTGCCATCTGCAGCCCCTCAGTATTTCTCTGTCTCCAGCAGATGGTAGAGGTGCAAACCTGGCCACATTTATTTATTTATTTATTTAACACTTTTATATATCAACATTCATAGACATATCACATCTGTTTACAAATAACAGGGGGATAAATATATTGAAACTGAGAGGGAAGGATAAAGTTACATGTAACAGGGAATAAAAAACTTGGAAGAGTTGAAGAAAATGGTCAGGTGACCTAGGCAAGAGGAGTTAAATAGATAGAACAATAACTATAATATCATTGTTTGTATAGTTCTGGAGGGAGGTGGTAGTGAGGGAAGGAGCTATGGTGGGGTAGCTAGTTCCAGAGTAGGCTAATTCAAGTATAGGCTTGTTTGAACAGCCACGTCTTAAGTTTTTTTTTTTTAAGGTGGCAGTGCAGTATTCTAGGCAGAGATCTGGTGGCATAGAGTTCCATAAAGTTGGACCTGCTACGGTTAGTGGCCATTTTTTGGTAGATATGAGTTGGGTGATATTGTGGGTGGGAATGGCTAAGGATCCTTTGTACACGGTTCTGGAGGTGCAGTATTGGAAGGATTTATTTAGCCACATGGTGTTTTGGTTGTTTAAGGTTTTGTGAATAATTGTAAGGCTCTTATAAAGGATTCTCGAAGTGATCGGGAGCCAATGGAGGTCTTTGAGGATCAGAGTGATGTGCTCTGATCTGCGTGTGTGTTAGGATTCTTGCCGCCACATTTTGCAGCATTTGAAGGGGTCTGATTGAAGTTGCTGGGAGGCCTAAAAGAAGGGAATTACAGGAATCGATCTTAGAGAAAAGGGTAGCTTGGAGGACTGTTCGGAAGTCATTGTGGTGTAGTAAAAGTCTTAGTTTTTTTCAGTACCTGCAATTTGTAAAAACAGTCTTTGGTTGTGTTGTGAATATGTTTTTGGAGACTGAGGTGGTTATCAAGAGTAAAGCCTAAATCTCTAACATGTTGGGAGAAAGTGAAGGGATGCACTGAGGGTGGTGGATGGAGACAAAGATGGCTCTGACATCAATTTCCCAACGTGGGAAAGCTTCGGGCTGTTTGGGGAGCCGGAGGCTGCGGTGGGCAGTATTTCCCTCCTCTCCCACACACCGTGATGACACAGCTTCTGTTCCTCTGCAGCAGGCCCGGCTATGTGGAGATAAGATGGTGCCAACAGAAGTTTCCCAGTGCAGGAAAGCTTGTCAGGCCGGCAGCCTGGCACGGGGACAGCTGAATGCAGTGGCACTATGCCACAATTCATTTCTGGAGGGGAGGGGCGGGGCCTTCCGGGGGGGGGGGGGTGGAGTGAGGCTGGTAGGAGAGCCATAGGTTCCCAAGACCCTGTCAGGATCAATACTGGGAGCCTAAAGAGCCTGTCACGCAGGAAGGTGACGGAGTCCTGGGAGCTCAGGGACACCCCTCCCCCATTGTCTCCAGCAATCCTGTCTGAGGGGGAGATGCAAGCTCTGGGCCGGACAGGGGAGAGGATGACATGGAGTTTTCCTCAAAATTTGTCTTGCTTATGTATAAGGCCTTTTTAACCAGGAAAAGCACTGGCTATAAAAGGACTTTTCTGTCAGCTCTCGTCCTGCTGCAAAGAAGCTGGGGGCTCCTTGGCCGGAGGTCAGGGAACCTCCTTCACCGGCTAGGCTGGATCATCCTGAAGGGCCTGGTGGCTCAGATGATTCGGACCTGGATGACCCGGAAGATGGTCATGGGGGTGGATCAAGATGACCCAGTAGATCTCACAATGGATGTCGATCAGGTTGATCCCAAAGAGGTCCTGATAATGGAGGGAGATGACCTGCAGGTGGTTCATCTGTTTCAGAGTTGAGGCCCTGTGTTTGGACTCCGAGGCCCACCGAAAACCTTTCCTCTTCCTAAAAGGATCAAGAAGCTGACAAACCAGTAATGGGACTTCCCATTGGCGATTCCCAAGGTGGCTAGAGCCAAAATAAAATTATATCGCCTCACGGAGGATATCCTGCAGCTGCTAGTATTGCTGAAGGTGCATGCTTCGAACTCGGTGGTCATTAACAAGTTGACCATTCTGGGTGTGGGTTTGGCAGCGTTAGAGAACACGCAAGACTGTAAGCTAGAGATTCATCGGAAGAGGATGTTTGAAGTCTCGGCGCTGAGCCTGTTAGCAGTGATCTGTGTTGCTGTCCCGGGCCGTGCCCCGGTCCCTCCACCTACCTCGGGGGCGGCCCGGGCCATTTCAGAGCTTCCCCGGGCCTGCAGGCCCCTCAGCACGTCTCTCCCTCCTCGGGAGAGACGTCAACGACTCGGCACGGCTGGCCCCGCCCCCTGACACGCGCGCGCGGGGAGGAGCCTTTCTTAAAGGGGCCAGCGTGGGAAAATCAGCTGCACAGCTGAGGACGACGTCAGACGCCTTCAGCCATAAATATCTTGCTTCTAGGATGCCCCCAGTGCCTTGCAACAAGGTTCCTGGACTTGTCCAGTGTTTGCTGTGTTCCTGGTTGTCTTCGTCCCGCTTCTGCCTGCTTCCCTTGCTTTGGATCGCTCTTTCGCTCTGACCCCTGGACTGGCTTTGGATCGCTCTCTGGCTCTGACCCCTGGACTGGCTTTGGATCGCTCTCTGGCTCCGACCCTGGACTGGCTGCGTACCGCTCTCTGGATATCGACCCCTGGACTGGCTGCGGACTGCTCTCTGGATATCGACCTCTGGACTAGCTGCGGACCATCCTTGGACTCCGACTCCTGGACTGACTTCTGGATTTCCTACGACCTGCTGGAGGCGCCAGCCGTCCAGAACCACGACCTGCAGGAGGTGCCTGCATCCGGACCATCCGCATCATCAGGAAGTCGCCTAAGTCCCAGCGACCGTGTCCCTACGGGCTCTTCCTGGGGGGACTTCGGCTTCCAGGGTGAATCTCCTAAAGTCCCAGCGGCCGGATTCCTAAGGGCTCCTCCCGGGGGAGTGCCGGTCTCCAGGGCGAAGTCTTCTTCCTCTACAGTCCAACCCTGTCCATTCGTCCAGTGAGGGTCTAGTCCTTAGTCGCCAAGGACTTCACCATAGACCAGAGCGTCAGCCAGCATCAAGCTTCCGAACAGCCTCCTGCACCCTCTACAGGAGGGTGCATGTGGGCATCAGGATGCTGGGCTTGATGGACCCTTGGTCTGACCCAGTATGGCATTTTCTTTCTTATACTGTCGCGCTGGAACTCCTTGTTTTGCCCAAGGAGTTTCATCGGGCTTTACTGCTGCAAGATACTTCCAGGTCCAGTCTCTTGGGGTGGCTGTGTCTGCCCATTTTGGAGAAAGGGATGGGCTTGGAGGTTCTGGACTGGGTTATAGGAATCATGGATGCCAACTTCAAGGGTTGGGAGGTGATCTGTCAAGAACGCCTGGTACAAGGACTGTGGTCACCAGTGGAAGCATCCTGGTCTATCAATCAGTTGGAAACAAGAGCAATGTGCAGGGCATTGGTGAAATTCCTTCCACAAGTCCAAAGTCGAATGGTCAGAGTGTTTTCGGACAATGCAACAACGGTGGCTTATATCAATCTGCAAGGGGGGATGAAGTTACACGGTCGCCCAAGTTGCCCAGGACCTTTTTGTCTGGACAGAGTGACATTTGCGGGGGATAGCTGCTTCACATGTTGCGGGAATGGTAAATGGGGTGCTGGAGAAGCTGCGCCATCCGTGGTTCGCGGATCTGGTTCAGCACACAATTGACGGGTCCCTGAGATTGGCTCATTTGCAGGGGCTGTTAAGGCAAGGTCCTATTTCCTCGGATTGGGTGGATCACTCTTCTCGCAACTTGACTTTTGAGAGCAAGCGCTTGTGACAAAAAGGATATTCTGAGCCCGTGATTTTCAATAGCTTAGTTTACAATTCCTTGCGGGTTCCATTGGCAGCCTTGGAATGTCTCCGACGTATGCTGTTGGGGGAAAAGGTTGTTGGCCTCACATTCGGATGTTGTGAGGTTTTTGAAGGGGGTCGAGCATCTGCGGCTGCCATGGAGTTTAAACTTGGTCTTGCGGGTGCTTTGTGGGCTTCCGTTTTGAGCCGTTGAGGAAGGCACCTTTTAAAGGACCTCATGCTGAAAGTGGTATTTTTGGTGGCAATTTTTTCTTTCAGAAGTATCTTGGAGCTGCAGGCTTTGTCCTGTAGGGAACCATTTTTTGAAGATTTTGGATGAGGGGGTGTTTTTTGCCTATGGTATCTTCGTTCCTATCTAAGGTGGTAACTTTGTTTCACCTGAATCAGACTGTGGAGCGCCTGCCTTCCCAAATTGATCTGCTGAGTCACCAGAGCCAAAGTTCACAAACCGTTTTCGGTGGTCGGATTATTTGTTTGCATTGTTTGGAAGTGCCAGAAAAGGATGCAAGGCCTCCAAGGGCACAATAGTGTTTGGCTGAAAGAAGCTATTGTTTCGGCCTATCTTTGTAAGGGGAGAAGAATTCCAGAGGGGTTGCATGTGCACTCTACTAGAACAAAGGCAGCATCATGGGCAGAGTGTCAATTAGTGTCGCCGCAAAGGATTTGTAGAGCGGTGATGTGGTCTTCTCTTCACACTTTATCTTGCCGTTACCGTTTAGCTGCTCAGGCTCCAGGAGAGTCAACCTTTGGCGAAAGTGTGTTTAGAGGGGGGTCTTTTGCGGGCCCGCCCAGTGAAGGGGTGCTTTGCAACATCCCATTTGCCTGGGATATGAACAGGAAAGGAAAATTGGTTCTTACTTGCTAATTTTTGTTCCTGAAGTACCACAGATCAGTCCAGAGACCCAGCCCCTTATTGCTTTCAAGACCGTTACGGCAAGTCCATGCTCTGGCATGCTTACTGGAAAGAACTGTCAGAATGCATATATACAGAACCTAAAAAAGCTTGCCAGGTTATGGTTAGCCCCTTGGGTTGATTTTGTGGTTTTTCTGTTTGGGGGGGCTCCAACTTTTTGGTTTGGCATTCGTTCTCATTTAGGAGGTTGAAGACTTTTTACTTTATAGTTGGCTTGGGTACAGGTCAATACTGAGGGACTGTAGCAGTGCCTCAAAGTTTTTAGTTCTCTGCTGGTAGGGATGCAAAACCCATTTGTCTGGACTGATCTATGGTACTTCAGGAACGAAAATTAGCAGGTAAGTACCAATTTTCCTTTGTTGCAAATATATTGTAAATTATGGTGCTTTTGCTGGAAAAAATCTATCTCGTGCCAGATTCTTTAGTGAACTCATTCCTGTACAATTGTGAGAGTGGACAGAGACAGAGTAGAGGAGGAAAATGAAAGGAGGGAGGCTGCCACCAAGCCCAAGGGTGAGACAGAGAGCAAAGTGGGGATTGTGAGTGTGATGTTTTCTATATAATATAATAATATATTGCCCATTTAGCACATGTATCCCCATGCTAGCTGGAGTAGGCAGTGAGCATCTGACTTCACACATACAGTGTAGGGAATCAGTCCTGCCTATGTGATGTTTCACTCGCCTCACCCTATATTTGTGTGCGAGTAGTATACATAAGGGGTAAGGTCTACCAGCAACAGAAAATAAAAAGGTAATGCCAAAGAAACAATTTCAAATGCAAAAGTTAACAAAAGTATTGCAGAGAAATCTGAAATTCAAGGTCTTTGCAATGTTATATTGCACTTTTCTTTTTGGGCAGGCAGGACTGAATTCAGCCACACAAGTGTGTAACATCACCGCATGGTGCCATCATGGAACATGCTCTCAGATTTCAGAAAGACTTAGGAGTTCCTACGCAACTGCCATCATGTGGCTCTTCAAGCACACTCATAGAAACTCCAGCTCTTTTCACCTTCAGAGGAAAGGGGCAGGCAGGACCAGTATCTAAAAAAAAGAGAACGTCAGAGAATCCTCAATGCTGGAGCTGTGACTCTCCCTCTTCAGGTATTGAGTGCAAGAAAGGAAAAAGAACGCTGTCACCAAGAAGCAAGCACTCCAATAAGAGACACTGTGCCAAGACTCCTTCGGCACACACAGAGTCAGCACTGTTCCTGTAAGATCAACTTTGAGTGCCACAGCACCAATACGTTTTGGCACTAAACTTACTTTTGATCAGCATGTTTCAAAACATCTTGTAGGGAAAAGCATTCCTCCCATACTGGGGCCAGAATCAGACACCTCTTCAATGGTTCTATCTCCATCTGCTCCTGAATACCACTCTCATACAAAAGTTATGGTGAAGTTTGCCTATAACTATATAAAGAATATTCCAAACTCTCCACTACCCCCATCTTTCATGGAGCCCATCTTAGAGAGAGTCTCTGCCCAGTTAGATTTGTAATATTCTATTCTCAGTGGACAAGTAGGATGGTAGTCCTCGCACATGGGTGACATCAGATGGAACCTAGCACAGAACTTTGATCTCAAAGAATCTAGAACTTTCAAACATGTCCTGCTGAGCATATACAGCTGTAGTCATCACCCTACCCCCTAGGCAGAGTCCCTTAGTCTCTTTTTTTCCGTGGAGACATGTGGTCATGGGAACCGTGTGTCGCATGGCATTCAGCTTTGCTCTCTTCCTCACAGTCTTTGTAAATGATTTTTCTAGAGCTGCAGCTGTTTTCTTTCCTTTACCTTTTGGTAGTTTTGTTCCTTTTCACTTTTTTCTTCATTACTCTGTCTGCCAGCCGCATGGCGGGCCTTAGACACTATGCTGTCTAGCAGATAAAAAAATATATATATTACACCTGCAGTTTAGTATCTGTGTCCTCTCCTTGCTCTGTCTGTTTTTGTACCTTTTATCCGGTGGTAGCAGGACTGACTGAGTGCAGTCTGTGGATAATCTGTGTAGGCCGCTGAACCTGGGGACTCACCTGAATTTTACCTGGGCAGGAGTTCCATGTCGTTTCACTGATCGATCAGCATTGATGGAGGTCAGACTGTGAAGAGATTGAGAACCATACCATTCCTGTGATGGGGAAGAGTTCATCTTCCCCACACTCAAAGGCACTAGTCTCCACAAGCAGGAACCCTGGATGATGTAGCCTCCCCTCCTGCTTGCCGTTGGTGGCAGTGCTGTATCCTTGGAGAGAGGGTGAGCAGGAGCTTGGGCAAGCAGCTTGCTGCCATGCCCAGTAACAGTTGCCTATGCACGTCAAGACTGCATCGGGGACCAGGAATGCCATTGAGCACCATGGTCACCCTTGAAGCTGTCAAGGTGCTGGGACGCTTTCGATGTCATTGGGTGCATAACCGCCCTCAATACCATAAGGGCCTTCTGTGCATAGGCATCAGTGGATGTGAAGTCTCGATGCACCGGAGTCATCGAAGCCTTGGGCCACGATGTGGTGGAGTAGTGGCACAACCTCTAGCATAGGGAACCAAGTCTGCCATCAAGCGCCATGGTTCACCTTGGTGCCCCCAATGCTGCAGTGCCCTCGATATCTGCGGTGCCATTGGTACTACTGATGCCCTTGATTCTATTGTGGTGAGTGGCCACCCTTGATGTCGAAGTATGTGATCTTGATGCTGCGGCAGCCCTCGAGGCCACCATAGTGAGTGGTCTTGATGCCATCGTAAAGCATGGCCTCAATGCTATTTCGATGAAGAGCTGCCCCGATACCATCAGCACATTCAATGCCATTTGGGTGCAGGGCCAGCATAGAAGCCGTCTGGCACGTTGGCCATTAATGCCTTTCTTTGCTGCTCTCAACCATATCGAGCACCACCAACGAGGCACTGGGATCACCATTGAGCACCCTGGTCGTCCTCAAGGCATCGTTCGCCGGAGCTCTTGAAAGCCCTCGAGTGCTACTGAAGCCCTCGGGCAACAGGGATTTTGGCCTTGGACAGATCGAGCACCGGAGTCGCCATCTACTCAAGGCACCCTGGTACACAGTGGCATCCAGGTGTAGTGGCCTTGAGGCTCCTTGATGGTGCCCTGATGGGGCACTGAGGAGCACCGTGCTGTCCTGTCACCTACTGTGGCTATTGGGCACCATAGATGCCAGTGATCTCAGGGATCCTGAGCTGTTGGGATCAGAGGGCATCAGAGGCCTTGCCTGGATTCGTGCACTGGTGAGGCTATAGTCAGCCAAAGCCGCTGGCAAGAGATGTCATCGTGCTCACAACATAGACATCCTTGGACGAATAGGTGAGGCGAGGGGAAAATTTGATGGCTCTGGCAGTCATCAGCTCCTTTGGGCATCACTGAGCTGTGTTGAGACTACAGAGCCTCTGCCTGGAGGTGCCCCTCGCATCCTTGGTACCCACCTGTCCATCAATGCCTTCGGGCACCTGGGGCTCTATCGGTGCCACTGGGCAGTCAATGTCCGCAAGTGCCTGTGGCACTGGGGATGGTGCTATATACCATCAAACTGATCCTGATTTGGTCAAGTCTTGTCAAGGCCCTGGGTGCCACATTATTCAGTGCCCTTGATGTGACCCTTCATTGGTGAATGCAATAGCTCTATGTGTCCTACGGGCACCATCACCACTATAGGCATCAGTGGATATGGTCAGATGCCGCGGGACATGGCCACAGGGTTCCTTGGGCACCATCAGTTGCCATGGACTTCACTGCTGTCATTACATGAGGGAAACGAAGGGCTGTGTCCAGCCTCTTGGAGCGTTATCAGGTACTGCAGGGGGCGATACCGTAGAATGCCACCCACCAGCATACCATACCCAGTGCACCAGTGGTACTGGGGACACCGTCATCACACTGTTCCTGTTCACGCCACTGTGAGTTACTGCATCAGTGGAGTGCAGCCTGCACAGTCGGGTATGGCCAGGTATCTACTCAGAGTGCCTTGAGCAATGGCAGGCAGCATTCTCCCGGTCTGTGCAGTTGTCAGCCAAACCAGGGTTCTGCCATCATCACATCATGGTCTTGGCCTCCTCGTCAGTCCTGCACTGCAAAGTGCTGGGGAGCACCGGCGGGAAAAGCACCATCACACACTCTGACTTGCCTTTTGGCATCACATAGCCGCCTACTATAGCAAGCGGAGATCACTGTATGAGTACTGGCCAGCATGTTTCTTCTGCAGAGGGCTCTTTTTTTCCAGTTGCCCTCTGCTCTATGGGTGTGTTTGTATGTGTTTCCCTTGTGGCAAGCAAAACAGGTTGTGCCCTACAGCCACAGGACTGTCCTAGGACTTCATTCCTGATATCACCCCAAGGGAAGTAGACACCAGGAGGGTAGTGTCTGGAGTCCTCTCCTCCCTCAGAAGAGGAATATGTCTTTCGACCCCTCCCGTGTCAAAAACCCCTTTTGTGGGGAAGCCCCTGAGGCTCTGTCCCTGGCATGTTTATCTCTAAACTGGAGCCTCAGTTCTTTGAATCCATGCATCTTCTAGGAGGCCAGAGTCGGGAAACAGCAGCGGGGGTTGTAGGACTGTTTTTGCTGGGCCTACCCCTTCTGAGGGTAGCTGCCAGTGGTGGATTGGTCACTTCTGAACTTCAGCAATCAGTGATTGTCATTCAGCTCTTGATGAGTTGAAAGGTTTTTTGGGATCGGGAGACCCCAATTCCCATTGCTCTTCTCCCTTCAGAAAGGGGAGATTCAACTAGGCTCCAGGGCAACCCTTATGGGTTCCCCTCTGGACACTGTCTACCCCTACAAGGGGTATCCCTTGTTCTTTGTTCCCAGGGAAGGGATATCATTGCATCTGACTGGTGGTTGCTCTTGGTTCCTTGCAAGCTCCAAGGGCTGGTTGAGCAGAAGCACTTTCCTTAGGTCGTTCTAAGGCATAGCAGGTCTATTTCATGAGGGAGCCTTTCCAGAATAATTCCCAGGTGAACCTTAAGGGTTTCTCCCATCCAGGAAGTCACCTTGATACCTGCTGAGCTCAATGGGCCAATATGGCCAATCATTCTCAACTATGGGATCCTACCTCAGTGAAGAGGGTTTTAGTCCATCTGATTGGCAATTATGCCTTTCAACCTATCACCATATCCATGGCTGAGGGAGTTGGGGGATGAGAAACCCCACAACAGAGGTGCTACTCTTGGTTGCAATGGTTTGCAAGCTATACTTCCCCATTTTAGAAATAACCCTGTCTGCGGACAGGGGAGTCCTAGTTCATGCAATGCTTGTTCCATGACTGGACCGCATGCTTCCTTGGGGGAAGTATTTGTAATCCCGATGCTTCACAATCTGTTCTGAGATTGCCCTGTGCCTACCCTGGCGGTCCAGTGGCCGGCCTGCCTCCTTGTGTTTTCATTCCCTCTGACTTCCACTTGGAATGTTGGGGGAAGGGAAGGAAAAGCTAAAGGCATTCCTGGTATATCTCGGTGAATACCTGCAGGGAAAGATTTACCATATAGCTCTGGCCATTACCACTTTTAGCTCTTCTCCCTTCACTAGGTTGCCCAAAGTGCCTTCCTGCTCACCTGACCTATCCTGTAGACTTGTAGACGCTCATTACCCCAGACCAATGGGTTCTCAATATCTGCAACAATTATCATTTGATCTTTTGAAAGTTGCCTCCTTACACTTCATCCAACACTCATCTGGTCTCTCTGGAGCTACTTCATATTTTAAAACAGGAACTAACCTCTCTGTTAGTGGCAAGTGCTATAGAACCAATCCTAATAATAGAAAAGAACAAAAGATATTTTCCTTATCACAAAGATGTCTGGGGTCTTTGTCCCATTCTGGACTTGAGAAACCTAAACAAATTTCTCAAGAGAGAAAAATTCAAAATGAATTTTGTAAGTACAATCCTTCCACATCTAGAAATCAATGATTGGCTGATCACACTGGATCTAATGGATACTTACACACACATTACCATTCATACCAATCACAAGAAATATTTACAGTTCCCTGTGACAGATCATCATCATCAATGCCATATTCTCCCCTTTGACCTGGCTGTGGCTCCAATAGGTTCCAACAAGTGCCTAGCTGTTATAGCTACATGTATCAGGAAAAACAGTATCTTAGAAGAATGGCTAATATTGAGCAGATCCAGTCAAAAAGCAAGCCATTTAAATTTGTACACTCTCCACACCCTCCTCTTGCTGAGATTTGCTGTTAACTTCCAAATGTCCAATTGTTTCTAGCTTGTCCATTGTACTTCATAGGTGAATATTTAGATACACAGAAGTAAAGAGCATTCCTTCCTCTGCAAAAGAGGAACATGTTTGCACACTTAGTTCACTTATTATCCGCCTGCATAGCAGTATCAGTCAGATCTTTTATGGAGATATTAGACCACATGGTGGTCACAGTTCATATCATGCCCTTGCATATCTACACATGAGACAAGCTCATTGGCACTTGAAGCTTCGCTGGATCTAAGTTTCACAGAATACAACTCTCCAGGCATCGCATTTGTTTGTTGAGGTGATAGATATAACCTTCAAATCTTCTTTGTGGTCAACCCCTTTCATCTTCCTCAGACACTTCAAGTGTTAATGGAAGATGCCTGTACTAAAGTTTGGGATGCACATTTCAACACTGTTTGCTATCAGGGAACTTAGAGCATACAGAAACAAAGGTTCCATGAAAACCTTTTAGAGCTCAGAGCCATATTCATAGCTCTTCTAGTGTTTGAGCTATGGCTGAAAGGAACAGTAGTACCGAACCAAATGGACAACTGGATAGTGAAGCACAACATTAACAATCAAGTAGAAAAAGGGTCCTCTAAGCTATGCAATTAAACTTGCAGGATATAGAGCTAGGTGATCACAAAGATGATTTTCTCCATGCCATTCATCTCCTGGGCAAAGACCATGTCTTGGTGTACTCATTGAGTCATCTTCTCCAATCTCATAAGTGGTGGCTCCACCCCAGCATGTTACATTTTCTCTTTTTGACTCTGGGAAATCCTGTAAATAGATATTTTTACAGCTTCATTCAACTACAAATACTGTCTATACTGCTCCCAACTCCACCATGTCAATTGCTTTTTGCATCCCATGGAATCGAGGGTTGACATCCAAAACAATTTTCAAATTAAGGGACAAGGGAAAGATAAAATAGCCCTCATTGACCTTGTCAAATTTGGATTCCATGGCTTCTACACCTATAGAAACATATATAGAAACATGATGGCAGAAGAAGACTGTATGACCCATATAGTCTGCCCATCCATCCAATTAATTCAGCAATATAATTCTCATCACTTCCTCACTCCCCTGTATTTATCCAGTGCTTTCTTGAATTCAGATACTGTTTTTATCTCCACCTCTTCGCTGGGAAACTATTCCACACATCCACCACCCTCTCTGTAAAGAAATATTTCCTAAGAATACTCCTGAGTCTACCCCCTTTCAACTTCATCACATGACCCCTCGTTCTAGAGCCTTCTTTCCAATGAATTTTCCTTAGAACCTTTAGCATGGAATGGATCTCAGATATCTTTCTTGGAAGGTGTATTTTATAGCAGTGATCTCGGCATGCAGAGTGAGTTCTAAGTCTTGGTAGTACATACATCATATATAAAAATGTTCAAAAATTGGGTAGTTTTAAAAACCCTTGCAAAGTGTTGTTTTTTCCAGCTAAGGTAGCTTCTCAAATCTACTTAAATTAGGCCATAGTTCTATCAAAGTTTTTTCCGAAGTCTTGGACTGCAGAATTGCTGCTTTGTTCTATCTGGAGAAGGTCGAGAACTTACAAAAAAAATCTCCACAATTATTTTTCTTTTAAATCAATCAAATAAGGTCTGCCACCAGTTATAAAGCAAACTCTGGATATCTAACTGTCAGGTCTATCCTGTAAAGTGCGTCCGCGGTTTCCCCGTCCCTAACCGGCTCTCTACTCACTTTCCGGCCGCGTTAGCCCTTCCTGCGATCCCGAATCCCCTTTAACCTACTCCTACGGCGTCCTAAATTCCCCGGGCAAACCCTTCCGCACGCGGCATGTATATTGCATGCAAACGAGCGAATTAGCTATTCCCTAGCATCCCGTAACCCGCGCCCCAACTCGCTAGTTTTCCCTGCCGTTTTGTCGCGCGTTTAACCTGCAAACTTACCGCCTACCCTGACCCCTGCGGTAGAGGCAGGGGTCAGGGTAGGTGGCAAGCTTTCCCCCAGCCCCCGCTCACCTGCCCCGGCCGCGATCATGGCTGCCGGTCTCCGTGGCAGCCCCAGTCCTCTCCGTGGCAGCCCCAGTCCTCTCCCCTCCTCCCACTTCGGGAGGAGGGGAGAGGACTGGGGCTGCCACAGAGACCGCTTTCCCCCGTGCAAATAAGTTGCTTTGCCGCTTCAGTTCTTCCCTCCTCCCGGAGCTGCTTTTTCAGCCTTGCTCCGGGAGGAGGGGAGAATAGACACTAGCGGCGAAGCGAAAAAAACCCAAAAGCAACGGGATGTGACGCCACGTCTTGAGCTGGCCAATTGTACGCTTTCCCCCGTGCAGGCAGCCATCTTCGTCGGGAGGAGCTACGATCGTGTTCCTGTTGATGGCTGCAAAAAAGTAAGTTGTGCAGGCGTCCAAAAGCGACTTACTTTTGGGATCTTGACAGATCCCAAAAGTAAGTCGCTTTTGGAAAAAAACCAAAATTGTCGCTTTTGGAAAAAAAAAACCAAAATTGCTTTTGGGTTTTTTTTGCTTCGCCACTGTCAGTGTCTCCCCTCCTCCCCGAGCAAGGCTGCTTTTCGCGCCCTGCTCTGGGAGGAGGGGAGACACTGACAGCGGCGAAGAAAAAAAAAAAAAAGCGAAAAAACCAAAAGCAAGAAGTAAGTCGCCTCGCCGCTTCCCTCCTCCCGGAGCAAGGCTGCTTTTCGCGCCCTGCTCCGGGAACAGGGAAGAGTGAAGCTGCGAAGCGACTTACTTTTTGCTTTTGGTTTTTTCGCTTTTTTTTTTTTTGCTTCGCCGCTGTCATCTCTTCTCCCCTCCTCCCGGAGCAAGGCTGCTTTTCGCGCCCTGCTTCGGGAGGAGGGGAGGGGGGACTGGCAGTCCCGACTTCCTGGTATCTGTCATTTCAAATGACATTTGAAATGACAGATACCAGCGTGGCGTGAAGCCTTAGGCCCGCGCACCCAGGATACTGTATAGGCGCTCTATCCAGTAAAATGGGTTGCGCGGGCCTAAGGCTTCACGGACGCGGTTTACATTTAAATAAAATTAGTGTTCAGGATCGAGCGGTAGGTGAGCTGCACTGTGCGTGTGGCAACCGCGGGTGCCGCAGGCACTAACACAGCTCTTCCTACCGCTTGGTACTGGATAGACCTGTGTATTTCTTATTGCTATACTATGCCTGGCCAACATCTGTTTAGGAAAGTAAAGGCTTATCAAAAGTGAGAGACTTCCACTTTCTTAGCAAACCTTCGCTCAGCTTCAATTCAGTAAATCTGCAACATGGTCCCATGGAGACTCAATATATGTAAATTTATCTCATGCATATTCATTATGGATATCCTGAAAACCTGACTGACTGGGAGTCCCCAGTCCCTCTGGTTTAGAAGACTCCCCCCTGCAGGGACAGTAGCTCTGGCCAAACAGTACCCCCTGCCACCCCACCTCCACATGCTCTGCTCTGGGTTACAATTATTCCATCACACATCAAGAGAAACAAATTTTTATCTTGCACCCTCAGCTTGGGAGTCCCCACTTATGTGGCTGAATTCAGTCCTGCTTGTCCATTGAGAAAGTAAAGTTGCTTACCTCTAATAGGTGTTCGCCATAGACAGCAGAACAATTCATCCATGCAATCCCAGCTTCCTCCTTTAAAGCTGAGGCTTGCCTTGTGAAATACCTGAGTAGACTTGCACAGCAGCAGCTGCCTGAACTCCTGTGCATGAGACTTCTAGATTCTCTTGTGCATTGAGAGAGCATGTTCAGCAACAGGTTAGTCCAGCCTTGGTTTTCCACCACTGTGTGTATGGAATTAGTTTCGACTTCATTAAGAAAAGCAGGAACTGAGACCATGAAGAAAACAGAGAGCTAGTTGGTAACCCTAACATTTTATCTGGGAGACTTTTTTTTTTATTAGTGTTAGTCCCAAAATGTTTTCTACCATAAGTCATTATCCAAGCCAGTCTGAATTTTTTTCAGGATGTGACTCCTTTTATTTGTTATCAGCATAAGAGTTATCTAAAGGTGGTGATACATATGGTGTGACCATCTTGACCACATAGCTGAAGAAGGGACTTATCTGGGTCTTGAAAATTCATGTGCAGCATTAGCGCTGGATGTATGTTTTGCTGGGAATCAGAACCTGCAAATCAGTTTTTCCAGGATGTATGACCAACACAAACTGCATTATCTGCACCAAAGAATCCAGCATTTGGTGGGCAGGAGAATGCATGCCAAGCACATTTGGACTGCTATGGGCAGAATATATGTTTTGTAGAATAAGTAAGATGGCTCCCTTTTTTTTTTTTTTTTTTTTAAAGAAAAGAGAATTGATTTTGGGAATTAGTTATCTGATGTAATGAAAGCTCTTTTTGTGTTGTGCATGTTAACATGTGAGACTTAAATTTTGGCATGACCTTAGGTTACTTCCGCTCACACCACAGCTTTAGCAGTAGTTTCCTGTTAAAAGGATTAGCAGGAGGAGACTCTGGTAATAAGAAGGATTCCTCCGCAGAAAGGGTGATGGGTGCATGAATCAGCATGAGGGAAAGTATCATAAAGACAATTCAGGAAAGCATAGGATAAGCGGAGAGTACCTTTAGCAGAGGTTAAATGTGGCTGACTTGATGAGCCTTGGTGGCCTTTGTTAGCCGCCATTGTCTGTTTCTGTGTTTGTGCCATTTTTTTTTTTGCACCTCCTGTGAGAAAATATGTTCTGATCTGAAAGCAGCAGCTCTAGCAAACAGCCGGAGGGGGGGAAATCTGCTGCCGCCGCCGTTTCTAGTCCCAGCAGAAAGAGTTCCTCACGGTGACATTTGATTGTGGGTTTGAATCCTCTGGTAATGCTGTGTATGGTAATTGCGTAAGAATGAATAATTAATATATACTTAGTAAGCTAAGCTGTGTCTGTGCTCAGGATTGAGTACTGGTTAATTAAGAAGGAATAGGTAAATGAGCTCACTCGATCTGCCCAATAGTTTCTGCTGCAATGCTGTAGCTAAGGATTATGCCAGCAGCCATTAGCTGAACAAGCTTGACTGCTGCTTATCCCAGTCAGCGATTCCCTTTATGTTCCTCTTCCACTCTGGGTAGTTGCACATTTAAGATCCCATACTTGAATAAACACCCAGCCTCTAAGTCCTGTTTCTGTTTGGTAGTGTTGATTTCCACCTCTGCCAGCAGGTTACTTCAGGATCCCTCTGAGCTCTGTATACTGTTAAGTTCATGAAGGGCAGAATCCCCTCAGGAGAGCTGAAAGCTCGGAATGGATGAGATGAACGTTTCGGTAAAATAAAAGCAAGAGGCTCTGATGGCTGCACGCATGGCTGTGTTTCTGGAGATATAGCAATCTGGGCAGTATCAGAATGGAAACGTGTTCCACTCGCTGTGGTCTCATACGACCAGTGCTGATGAGCTTCCTAATTCTTTTCTCTTGCAGGCTGGAGATCTGATAACAGAGCTGGAATCTGTAGATGACGACTGGATGACTGGAGAAGCGAGAGGGCGCGCTGGAATGTTCCCCAAGAACTTTGTAAAGATTCTTTGAGAGTCCTGCAGGTGGACCTGGGTTTTTCTGTCTTTGTGGGAGAAGCAGACACCTAAACCCACAAAAACGCATGCTGCACCCTTCCGAGGAAAGGACTGTCACCCTAGGTGCCACTCTGACTTGTTTTTTTTACTTATTGAGTATCTTGTTCGGTATTTTTTGCACTATTTTTTCTTGCAAGAGAAACACTGCTGTGTGTTCTTACACGTGGCCATCTGGTTAACCTTTTGTAGCTGGATCCGTTAAAAGACTTTTGAAACTCTGCAACAATGGATATAGAGGTGGGAGAGAACTGCCTTGAAATGTTCGCTTACTGGCTCTAGAGGCGGCGCAGGTGTTTTGCTGATGATGGAAGCAGATGGTGAGGGATGTTGGACAACTTTTGGTTGGAAAAATTTGTTTTGCCAAGAAACGTTGGAGATGGAGCAGCACATAAGGCGCATAGCTGCCAAGTGTTGTGCAGCGAGTGGATTAATCGTACCCATTTCAGAATCATGCATGTACTGTGTCGGTCATTGCCATAATGGCACTGTTCTCGAGTCTTGCTCAGAGACCTTGCTGCATTTGTTGGTCACTGCTGTGCGGTGATCCCTCCCCAATGAGCACTGATGTTTCACATCTAATCCTGCCTCCTTGCTCACTCCTCTGCTGCTCCACAGCTTTTTCTGTCTTGTCAGTCAGTCCCTGTCCCAGACCGTTGATCTATTTGCCAGAGGTTCTGCAGCATGAGGAAAAGCTACTTCTGTACAAGCCCCATTACCAAAGCTGGTTTCTGTCTACCAGTGAAAAAAAGACTGGCGTGGTGCTAAATTTGCTCCCTATCTGCTTGGGTGTGTTTAAAAAAAAACAAACCAAACAACCTGTGGTTTTGGCCTTGCCCACACAGATCATCCCTTTTTTTTTTTTGAGAGCTTGAATTGACTGGTAATGTCATTCTGTATATGCCATTGTAGTAAGTGTCTGTGACTGTGTATGAGACTTGTGACAGTATTGTGTGTGATAGTGAGCGTGTGTCTGGGCAGTAAAAGCATGTATGTGGCACAGTGTGTCTGCATGTGGTGGAACTGCAGCCCGGGGCGTGTGGAGGTCGTAAGCAGTTGTGACAGTGTACAGCGTAAGTGGATGAACAAAGTAGTGAGACACAAAATGGAAAGACACAAAAACAAGAAAATTGGGGAATGAGCATAGAAAACGAAAAGGGAGCATAGGACAGGGTAAAATAAAGAGAAGAAAGTGCCACTAGGACCTTGATATACCAGCATCTTCAAATAGGGCTTCGTGCTCCAAAGCGTACGAAGCCCCATTTGTGAAAGATTTTGCAGATTTGCTGCTATGCAACAATAAAACTTAATTCACATCAAATATTATTTATATTCAAAACTGAGCTGCTACAATGCAATATCATGCAAATCAGCTCATTAATTATGAAATTCGTGAAACCAAGTGCACGAAAGCATTTCTGTGGGCCGGTTTTCCCAAATAAAATAAACTACATTTCAATGAGATACAGCTATCTTTTTCTGCTGGTCCCTGTAGCAAATTTTCACAGTTGCATGAGGCCTGTCAGGTGTGAGATCTCTGACCTAATGGGCCAGGGACAGGCACTAAGGAAGAGGAGAGCCAGAGATGAGGCAGGTTAGCAGAGCCAAAGGCAGGAAAGAGGAGGACTGGAGGTCAAATAAGCTGTGGAAATATTTTTAAAAAGAGAGGTAAAAATGGGGGGCAGGCAGGGTTGTGATAGTAAAGGTGTGTGTCACAAGGGGGAGCTGCACAATTGATAGGCATTTACTGTGTGTGCCTGCTTGGACACTACCAACTCACTCTGATTGCCTTGGAAGGATAAGGAAGAGGAAAAAGATTGAAAAGTATTTTCTAGGCAATAAATGTCAAAATATTTATATTACTATGATTATTGTTTTCACCCAGTCTAGTCCTCATAAGTTGTGCCTGTTCCTGAAAACATAAATACAGAAGGATTAATGGGCTTTGATGTAGTTTCCAAGCAGTGTTCAAAAGAAAGAGAGATATGGAATAATGTAAGAAGGGCCAAGGATAACTGCACTGGAGATTCCCATGGCCAGAGGTGCCGAGCATGTTCGCCAATGGGAGAAAACCCTTCTTAGCATACATGGCCCATGGTTTCCTATACACATTACATGCTAAGGGGACTAGCATTTTATGGAGGGGTTTTTGAAAATAGATTTCTACTTCTTTTTTAGTAAATTTTAAATACTCTCTTCTTGACAGTGGGTATCTGTGTCGTGCGTGCGTTTGATATTTAAGTGTAACTGCTACTGCTTTAGCATTTGTTGGCGTCTGCGAGCAGGCCGATGTGCTGTAGTCGCAGGAGTGGGGCTCTTGCCGAGGACAGAGACACCAACTGGTGCATGTGTGGCGAGAAGCTCAGATGGGGGATGACCTTTCTCCCTCTCTCACAGGAAGACTTTCCTTGTCTCGTACCAGACCTCAGCAAAGACTTGCTTTAAAATCTCGTATGCTGGATACCATAGAAATCCTTTATTTTTACATTGCCCAGTAAGAATTACGTTTGTAACCTTGCTGGTGTGTGTGTTTGCCATGGGATTGCACATGAAAATTGAGCACATACTACCCTCTTGATTGATAAAATAAATTGAGCCTATGCTCTTCCTCTCCCCTCTTAATTTTTCGCTGACCTAGCCTTTATTCCTGCACTAAAAATGATATTGAATGTAAGTTCAAAAGTATATCCAGTACTAATCTACCAAAGTGAATCTAACCAGACTGTTCTGTGCTGTATGGTGATGTCGCATCATGAAAGACTTGATGACTTTTCAATCAAAATGTCATCGGAACTGGTGCAACATGATGCACCTAATGTCCTCACATAAAGATATGCCATCCTCAAACGCCCTTCAATCTGCTTCAAAGACAGATGATTTTTCTATCACTTCAGGATGGGCCTTAAAAGCTGCCAGCCCATACCTGTGACCAGACAGAAAATCATGTGTTTGTACAGTGAAGCTGTGTGAGCTGCCAGCTGCTGTTGTTACAAATGGATCTACTGGTCAAAGATGCCCAGTCTGGCTTCCATAATAGAGTAGTACTGCTCCGAGTGCAAGGGAGGAAGATACACTCCTTCAACCGAGGGAATAAAAAAATTATACTTGAAAGAAACTCCCTTTTCAAAAGGGGATGACAAATTGTACTCGAAAAAGTCATGGTGTTCATGCTTTCATGGCAGATTGCAGAGACCAGTACCCCCTCACTCACACATTCACTCTGGTAAATTAATTCTGCATTTGGGTTGGCCTTTCATCTTCACTTACTGCATTTATCAGGAATCCTGGGGAAGATTGTTCATCTTTAAGTTATGCTGTTAACGCTGCAGTTACAGGGGCCGTTGACCAAAAATATTATTTTTACTTTTGGATGACAGATTTAAAAAGGAATGGTATACTAAGAATAGAGCCCTGCTCAGGCAGGCTTAGGAAATCATCGCATTGCGTTAGCTGCCTCTAAGTGTGTCATGTTATTATGGTATTGAGAATGTACCGTCTAAAACCTGCCTCAAGAAAACTGAAGTAGGGATCCAGGCTGTTTCAAAAGTTCATATCAATTAGTTTTGTGTTGGGCCAAAGAATCCAGAACACTTAGTTTGCATCCTCTCTACTACTGGCTTTGCGCTTGATTCTGGGAAGAGCAAAGGTTACCCCTCTGCACTTGAATGGTAGGATTTCTTCCCTCTTCCTCTGGATGCTTTCATGAAGCTAGACACTATGCTGTCCGACCAGAGGCCAGCCACCCCATAGACTGATGCTTTTACATTTCTGAACTATTAGATTATAAAGTGCATTGGGATCCTTTCTGGATGGAAGATGCTTATGCAAATCTAAATTATCCACACATTATGAGGTTAGGTGAGCATATTGGCAACTTTCTTTTTCTTGCAGAGTGCCAGAACCAACTTAATTTATTTAAAGTCTGTATAACAGTGACCGTACCCATTTAAAGTGACAATCCTTAATACAGCAGTCTTGTAATCATCTTGATCTTGAAGAATATTGGATTCTTTTCAGGCTGTGATACTACTTTGGGTACCAAAATAAAAATTATCCAAGGATGGTGATATATAGGAGTTTTGAAGCTACAAGGATCCATCAGATGGTACTCAGTTTATTTTGTCTGTTTTTGTATGCACATGGTAAGAGCAAATCTTTATGAGCTGTTGGCATAAGTAATGTATAGTTTATCCTTGTTTATCCACACTGATTCTGAAGTTTCCAGTTTGTAAATCAAATATGTTTCTATTGTTGATAATCTGTAACCTATGTTGCTTCCTCACCCCTTGGTAATTTCTTACACTTTTTTTTTAGTATTCTGAAAACAAACATTTTCAATTGCAGTACCATGAACATAATAAAATATTCCACTCTTTCATGCCTTGTCTCATAATGTTTGCCAAATATTTCAAAATGTGATCTTTCAACTCTCCTGACCGTTATGTAGGGACCTTCATTTACATTTTATTTTATTTTCCCTGGGAATTTCAAAATTAGAAAAATGTATTAACAGGAGAAAAATCAGTGGAAATATAAACTTTTTCCAATGATTTCTTTTTTGTTGCAAGATATAAATTCCCAAGGAAAATAAAATAAAAATTGAGAATGAAGATCCCACGCTACAGTATTCATTATATCTTTTGTAGCATTAGCATAATGTAAAACATAAATGGCAGAAAAATATATCTGCAAGTTTGTTTATGTCCAAGCATGCACGTTCTATTCCTTTTTTTTTGGAGATGCATAGAGAAACCGTCAACTTGAAATTCTAATGCTCTCACTATTTTGAAAGTGTAATTTTGGGACCGGCTCTTCAGCAGTGCTATACTGCCATGCAAAGGAACTTGGCTTTGATTCCCAGGGTAGATCTTCTGCTCCCCAAGTCTGTTGAGGCTGGGAATGCTGCAGAGGCAGCACTTATAGCCCCTATATGGAAGGGAGAACCAGTCGTCATGAAATGGTGACAGCTGGTAACTTGACTTAGAGCGCATGACTGCAGGATTCTGGAAGGAATTTTGGGGTATGGCCCTTAGCCAAGGGGCTGTCACTACAATAGCTGAGTTAAGAGTTGAGAGGGAATGTGAAATAGGAGAAAATATTCCCGAGTAGTTGTGAATGAAGGCTCATGATGCCAGATCCCAGTGCTTGTTTCTGTTAAGCTGGAGGGTCAAAGAAGCAGGAGGAAACTGCTGTGGAAAGCAGGCCTGAATTCGGCCATCAAATTGTGCTGCCGTGGAATGTGCTCTCTTAGAGCTCAGAAACACCTAGAAGTTTTTTTTTCAGCTGCTGCCACGCAAGTCTCTTCAGTTGTTCTCCTTTGCCAAGGCAAAAGGACGTCTGCTATCTGTCTCCGCTGCTGCTGATTTTCCTGGTAAATTTTCAATATTTTTTCCTCATTTTCCTTAGTTTTTTTTCTAGTCTCATTTTATTGGTGAATCTCCAAAAAAAAAAAAAAAATTTCTCTTCCATGAGTCCTTGTAGGTAATTTTTTTTTTCATAGTTTTGGAAAAGAAACCCTTTAAACTTTGCAACAAATGCACTCATGAAATGTCAGGCTTGGAGTTCCGTGAGTTTTGTCTCTACTGCCTGAGTCCCTCCTATGACATAAGTAATTGTGTAATAGTAATCATTAGGCAGAAAGTGAGTGGACAAAAATTTCCAAATATAGGAAACATTCTTAAACTCTGAGAGGATGGCCATTTGTAGTGTGTAGTTAGAGGTATATTTGTTTTCCTTCTGAAAAGTCTTGGTTTTCATCTTATTATCTGTCATGAAAGTAATGTCCAAACAAGTCCATACATTAAGTTGCATGAGATGCGTTACCCAAATTCAGTGCATAGGAAATTTTTGGTTGAAAGATGGTCACAAAATTCAGCAAACAGAATGCAAATTTTAATATTAAAAAAAATGCAGGTCAACTACATTCCAAGCTTTGGACCAGAAGTAAAGATAGAACAAAAGCAAGGCCAAAATACAAGAATGAAAGGCCTGCAAGTATATCTTGGCGTCACGACCCTAGATGGAGCGAATGCCATGTAAAATTCTGTGCAGGATTTCTGTTTTTGAGGGAATATAAATATCAAAGATAAAATGGAAAATAAATTAATAGGTAAGAGAATTTCTCCTTCCTATTCATCCTATTACACTAGTCCAGTCCCATTCAGGTGCAAAGTACCAAAGCTCTATCTATTTGGGCAGGTGAAAGCAAGGGCTTCCCTGAGAACTCCAGAGTCATAGGCAGAATTCACCCTGGCTAGAACATCCAACCAGTAATGCTTCACAAAGATATGCAAAAAAAGACAAAGTTGCTACCCTACAAATGTCTGCAGTAGATATTGCCTACTCCTCCACCCAAGATGATGATGGCGCCCTTGTGGAATGTGCTCACACCAAATCCAGCGGCCTTTTTTCTTTCAGCTTGTAAGCTGAGACAATAGTCTCCTTTATCCAGCGAGCCAGAGTGGCTTTGGAGGCTGCTTCTCCCTTGCGGGGACCCCCACATTAGGACGAACAACTTATCCAACTTGTGAATGTCACTAGTCACTTCAAGATACCTTAACAGCACAAAACACTGAAGAGACCAATATTCGGCTCTGCATTCATCTCAGGGGTAAAAGCAGACAGAGAAACAGACTAATTGATATGAAAATTCAGAGCTGACCTTCAGGAGAAAAGACTGTACCAGCCTGAAAGTGACCACCTCCACGGAAATGCCAAAAAAGGGTACTGGCAAGAAAAAGCCTGAAGTTCCGAAATTCGTAACTAATGGAGCAGATATCTGCCAAGAAGGCCGCCTTCAAGGAAAGCTCCTTCAAGGTTACTTGCCACAAGGAAAAAGGAGGATCCACAATACGAAGTTGAGATCGCAGTAAGGAACAAGTGGCAGAAAAGGCGGCCATAATCTCTTGACCCTCCTTAAAAAAACAAAATGAGAAATATCCGGGTGAACCTCTCCAGAAAGGCCACCCAGCTTTCCTCAGAAACAAGAAAGAGCTGCCACTGAACTTTCAGGCAATTCAAGGCAAGCCCCTAATCCAGTGGTGTCACGATTCCTCCTGCAATGTAGCCCCCCCCCCAGGGGCAGCAGTCTTCAGCGATCCTCATTAACCGCTGCTCTAGCCACCTCTTCGCTGATCATGTGATATAGTTCCGCCCCTACTTAACCCAGCATATCCATTCCCTTAGCTCCTTAAACTGGCCATCCTTGCCTTGCTATTCTACCTTCCCTTGCAGCCTTCTGCCTTGCTCTGGGCCCTTCCAGGCCTTCAGGTCTTACCCTGCAGCCTTCCCAGTCTATCTGCCATGCTTAGTGCTATCTTGGGCTTTCCTGTCCTACCTTGTGGCCTTTGGGACTTCTAGCTTCACCTAACCAGCCTTGTGCCTTGTTTGGGTTTCTTGTTTCCTGTTGCTTGTTCTAGTCCTACCTTGACTAGTCCAGTCCATGTATGCTATTCCAGGCCTTGCCTTTGCCTCTAGTCCAAGCCTGCCCTTGTTTCCAGCCTGGTCTCCAAGCCTGCCTGTATCCAGCTCACAGCCTTTGTTTTGTTCCAGCACCAGCCATGCTTCTGGATAAGTCCTGCCAACCACCAGAACTCAAGGGCTCAACCTGCAGCGAAGATGGCTGGTTTAGGTAGAAGACCCAGTTCAGTCCAGCCTTGCCCAGAGTCTGGCCCTACTCCTGCCAGGGAAAATCCCAGCCTAGCCTGACTGCCCTGTACCAGAATGAAGAGGCTATGACCCTTCTGGAGTGGGACCAGGATTCACTGCCTGCTTGGTAACCCTGGTAGGCCAGGGAAAAAAATTTCCAATCCTGTGAAAACTCCTGCTCCCAATCTACAAGTACCAGTGTGTTAACACATAATCTACTAAGCTCCTGTGTCAGTTTTTGAACTCACCGCCATTTCTTGAATGCACCAAGTGTGGTTCTCTTAATCCTGCTCACTGGAGGTATGTGGGGTGCAAAATTGTGAACCCTGTGAATATAGAGGCCTGTCTCTCTTGTAATACACCCAAATTAATTCCCAGACTACAACTTCCAGATTCTGACAGCATGAGATTTGCCTCAAAAAATACCAAGCACAGCTAATACAGTCATAATTTTCCATAGTGATTTAAACTCTGTACCTCTGTAAAGGCAAATTCTGCTTTAGCATGCATCATCTCTTTGGTGGTTCTTCCTTTGTGTCAGATAGTGGGGATTTTGAGTCAGAAAGAGGTAGTTAATTCAGTCCCTGGAATTCAGCTTCACTCAGCTGCCTGCAGCAAACCTTTTAATGAGGGCAACACTGAGTCCCAGGATCATAATGTGTAGAGATGTGATTCAGCCGAACTTTTTGGTTCAGCCTTCGTTATTGGCCTGCCATGGGAAATTTTGTTTTCCCGCGGTTCTGGCCGATTTTATTTCGGCTGCCCCTAAAACAATACCTGAAACCCACCCCACCCCTTCCAATTTAATTAATTACAACAGGGGTTGTAAAATTTAAAAAAACAAACATCTTAAAAAATGGCGTGGGCCATCCATTGTTCCTACCATGTGACAGGGGCCGACCAATGGCACAGACAGCCCCTGTCACATGGTAAGGGCCATCAGTGCCATTGTGATTAGTGGCAGCCGATGGCCCGAGAGGGGGATATCACTCCCGGAACCCCACTGAACCACCAGGGACTCGGTAAGTCTGGGGGGGGGGGGGGGTCACAATTAAATTTGAAGGGTTTGGGGTTGATTTTTTTTAATGTGCACTTTCTCTCCCCCCCCCCCCCCCCCCCAAAACAAAAACAATAAGAAAACCACATGAAATTTCATGGGTTTTCTTATCGTTTTGTTGCCCCCCCAAAAAAAACAATGAAATAGGAAATATCGTCTCTGTTTCCTATTTAGTCGCAAATTAATGCACATCCTTAGTCTGTCTTCTTAATGCACATCCCCACATCTGTCTTCTAAGGATCCTTCCTGATTGAACAAGGCTCAGAAGCTAATTCTAATCCACCTCCATGGAATCCTTTCCAGACTGCTGTTCCCACATCTGCAGTTCTGTCTTCAGAGACGTCTATTGCCTCTGTTCAGCCATAGAGAGATGTGGTAACACCATTAAAGCTTTCTGGTTATTTTATGATGTCTTTCCAGCCTGAGGGAACACCTCAGTTCCAGGAGAAGCCTGGTCTATCCACTCTGCTCCAGGAGGAGTCTTCTCCATCTGCTTCACTCCAGGAGGATCCCACTTTCATAGATCCGCTCCAGAAGGAGCCCGATCTACCTGATCCAATCCAGGAGAAGCTTACACATATAGTGCTGCTCCGGGAGGAGCCCGCTCCTACCACCCAGCTGATTGAAAGACTCTGACCCAGGCACTCAGTGCCAGAAAGATTCTGGCCCAGTACTTAAGTTCTTAAGAGATGTTGAGCCAGTGTGTCAGCACTAGTGAGACCCTGCTCCAGCACATCAGTATCAAAGAGATTCTAGTCTAGCATGGGGAAGGGGAGACTTTTCTGAAAGGATTGGCTCCACCTTAACCAGAGTGGAACCAAGCTGCTGGCACTAACTTTCAAAAAGGAGATAGAGCAGCTTTTAAACTAGAACAAGGGGGAAAGCAGACATTCACTCAGCAGTGCATGGTTCAGAGAAATGTATCCTTGAAGGATACTAATGAAACAGGAGAGTTAGGGTATCCCAACAGAGAGGTTCCAATAAAAGCAAACATAGTCCATGTGCCTGTATGTAAAATATCACCGAAGTTAATGATTTCCAAATTATCCCTAACTGAAAAGCAGTTTGTTAATACAAACAAAAAACACCCTTTGAAATGTCTGTATGCCAATGCCAGAAGTCTAAGTAAGATGGGAGAGTTAGAGTGTATAGCAGTAACTGATGAGATTGACATAATTGGCATCACAGAGACTTGGTGGAAGGAGGATAACCAATGGGACAGTACTATATTAGGGTACAAACTATATTGCAATGATAGGGAGGATCAACTTGGTGGATGTGTGGCACTTTATGTCCAGGAGGGTATAGAGTCCAACAGGATGAAGATCATACAAGAGACTAAATGCTCAGTAGAATCTATATGGGTAGAAATCCCATGTGTTGGGTAAGAGTATAGTGATAGGAGTATACTACCGTCCACCTGGACAAAATTGTCAGACAGATGATGAAATGCTAAGAGAAATCAGAGAAGCTAACAAATTTGGCAGTGCATTAATAATGGGAGATTTCAATTCCTCCAATACTGACTGGGTAAATGTAACATCAGGACTTGCTAGAGACAAAGTTCCTGGATGTAATAAATGGCTGCTTCATGGAGCAATTGGTTCAGGAACCAACAAGAGAGGGAGCTATTTTAGATTTAATTCTTAGTGGAATGCAGGATTTGGTGAGAGAGGTAACGGTGGTGGGGCCACTTGGCAATAGTGATCATGACATGATCAAATTTAAACTAATAACTGGAAGGGGACAATAAGTAAATCTACAGCTCTACCACTAAACTTTCAAAAGGGAAAATTTGATAAAATGAGGAAAATAGAAAAAAACTGAAAGGTGCAGCTGCAAAGGTTAAGTGTTCAACAGGCATGGACATTGTTTAAAAATACAGTCCTAGAGGTGCAGTCCAGATGTATTCCACACATTAAGAAAGGTGGAAGGAATGCAAAATGATTACCGTCATGGTTAAAAGGTGAGGTGAAGGAGGCTATTTTAGACAAAATAACATCCTTCAAAAATTGGAAGAAGGATCCATCTGAAGAAAATAGGATAAAACATAAGCATTGTCAAGTTAAGTGTAAAACATTGATAAGACAGGTGAAGAGAGAATTTGAACTGAAGTTGGCCATAGAGGCAAAAACTCATAATAAAAACTTTTTAAAATATTTCCAAAGCAAGAACCCTGTGAGGGAGTCGGTTGGACCATTAGCTGACCGAGGGGTTAAAGGGGCTCTTAAGGAAGATAAGGCCATTGCAGAAAGACTAAATGAATTCTTTGCTTCTGTGTTTACTAATGAGGATATTGGGGAGATACCAGTTCCGGAGATGGTTTACAAGGGTGATGAGTCAGATGAACTGAACCAAATCACTGTGAACCTGGAAGATGTAGTAGGCCAGATTGACAAACTAAAGAGTAGCACATCACCTGGACCGGATGGTATGCATCCTAGGGTATTGAAGGAACTAAAAAATGAAATTTCTGATCTATTAGTTAAAATGTGTAACCTATCATTAAAATCATCCATTGTACCTGAAGACTGGAGGGTGGCCAATGTAACCCCAATATTTAAAAAGGGCTCCAGGGGCGATCCGGGTAACTATAGACCAGTGAGCCTGACTTCAGAGCCGGGAAAAATAGTGGAAACTATTCTAAAGATCAAAATCGTAGCGCGTATAGAAAGACATGGTTTAATGGAACACAGTCAATATGGATTTACCCGAGGGAAGTCTTGCCTAACAAATCTGCTTCATTTTTTTGAAGGAGTTAATAAACGTGGATAAAGGTGAACCGGTAGATGTAGTCTATTTGGATTTTCAGAAGGCATTTGACAAAGTTCCTCATGAGAGGCTTCTAGGAAAAGTAAAAAGTCATGGGATAGGAGGTGATGTCTTTTTGTGGATTACAAACTGGGACAAAGAAAGGAAAGAGAGTAGGATTAAATGTTCAATTTTCTCAGTGAGAAAGGGTAAACAGTGGAGTGCCTCAGGGATCTGTACTTGGACCAGTGCTTTTCAATATATATATATAAATGATCTGGAAAGGAATACGATGCGTGAGGTTATCAGATTTGCGGATGATACAAAATTATTCAGAGTAGTTCAATCACAAGCGGATTGTGATACATTACAGGAGGACCCTGCAAGACTGGAAGATTGGGCATTCAAATGGCAGATGAAATTTAATGTGGACAAGTGCAAGGTGTTGCATATAGGGAAAAATAACACTTGCTGCAGTTACACGATGTTAGGTTCCATATTCGGAAAAATATCTAGGCATCATAGTGGATAATACTTTAAAAATCATCAGCTCAGTATGCTGCAGCAGTCAAAAAAGCAAGCAGAATGTTAGGAATTATTAAGAAGGGAATGGTTAATAAAATGGAAAATGTCATAATGCTTCTGTATCGCTCCATGGTGAGACCGCACCTTGAATACTGTGTACAATTCTGGTCACTGCATCTCAAAAAAGATATAGTTGCAATGAAGAAGGTACAGAGAAGGGCAATCAAAATGATAAAGGGGATGGAACAGCTCCCCTATGAGGAAAGGCTGAAGACGTTAGGGCTGTTCAGCTTGGAGAAGAGACGGCTGAGGGGGGATATGATAGAGGTCTTTAAGATCATGAGAGGTCTTGAACGAGTAGATGTGACTCGGTTATTTTCTCTTTCGAATAATAGAAGGACTAGGGGCATTCCATGAAGTTAGCAAGTAGCACGTTTAAGACTAATCGGAGAAAATTCTTTTTCTCTCAACACACAATAAAGCTCTGGAATTTGTTGCCAGAGGATATGGTTGGTGCAGTTAGTGTAGCTGGGTTCAAAAAATGTTTGGATAAGTTCTTGGAGGAGAAGTCCATTACTGGCTATTAATCAAGTTTACTTAGGGAATAGCCACTGCTACTAATTGCATCAGTAGCATGGGATCTTCTTAGTGTTTGGGTGATTGCCAGGTTCTTGTGGCCTGGTTTGGCCTCTGTTGGAGACAGGATGCTGGGCTTGATGGACCCTTGGTCTGACTCAGCATGGCAATTTCTTATGTCTTAAGATCCTAATGCAGGTCCCAAAGCTCCTGCCTCACATTGGTGATAAAAAAAAAAAAAAAAAAGGCAAAACAGGAAAGTTGAGCAGTGGTTAAGGGTGACCCCACCTCACCCTGGGGCTGCTTCCTGACCACCCCCCCCAGTATAAAAATTTAAAAAATGCATCCACACAACCCCAGCCTCCTCCCAAAGAGGCTTCAGCCCCAGCCCTCCTCAAGGCAAAGTCCTCCCACTCCTGACCCACTGAACCTTAAAATGGATCCCTTGCATCGGACCTAGTCAGCCCCATTTTACAAAATGGTGCCAACCTGTCATGTAACTGGGCTAAGGGACTTGATGGGATGGAGATGGGAAGGGGGCCCAGGCCTGAGGCTGTATTTTATTTGATGTATTGAGGAGCCATCCCTACACAGATGCATTTTTTAATTTTTAGTTTGGGGTCAAGGGCAGGAGTCCGGACTGCCTCAAGTGGCTGCCCCAGCTTGAGGCAGGAGTCAGTCTTCCTCCCTACTCAACCTCCCTTTTTTACCACTTTTTTTTTTATTTTTGGGCAAATGGTCCTTTAAGATTATGCCAGTCCCTTGCGGTTGGGGCTGTCCTCACGTTATAGGGCCACTGGGCCCGATCTTTTGGTCCAGTGTTTGACCTTGAGGCAAAAACACCCAGCAGCGCCCTTCCCTGATAATGGGACCCCCTCCTGCGATAAAACATTGCAGCTTAGTGAATCTAGGCTTTAGATTGTGAGCCCTCTGGGGACAGGGAAATATGTGCAGTACCTGAATGTAATCTGCTTTGAAGTGCCTGAAAGGCTGTATATAAATAAATAAAATAGTTCCTGTACTTCCTTCTCCTACCTAATGTGCAACTACTGCTGCTGAAATACAATTAGTAGAGGGAAGAAGTGACATCACGGATGAAGATGGCAGCTTGATCCGTGAGCTCCCTACGCTGCCTCACCAATGTGTTTCAATCGGAGCTGTCCCTGCTTCAAATTTCATAAGGCTGTACTTGATACTACGGAAAAACCACCCCACCATGGTCTCTAAGAGGAAAAATGTGAACTTTTAGCGATTTTCCTATTGCAGAGGGAAAAAACCCTCCTGTGGATTGGGAAGATGGTGTGAGTGACAACCACGATGGCATTGACACACTGGCTTCAAGCTCAGGAGAGGATGCATTGAATTCAGATCCCCCGACTTAGTTAAATTCTGATTATCCCACTAAATCCGAATTTCAGGAATTGTTTGCAAAGCTGTGTACAGATATAAAGACCTACCGACAAGAAATGCTATCTAACATGGACAAAATGCGGGAAAAGCTGGCCACCTTGAGCCACAGAATTGACCGAATTAGACACGAGGCTCAAGTGGCAGACTGAGCAATCAAAAAACAGCAAATCCACGTGTGAGGAACTCTATTTTCAAGGTCAGCTAGCTGACCTTGAAAATAGTCTTATGGAGTAATCTGCATTTTTGCAGCTTCTCGGAATCCCCAGGTATTGAGAACTGTAAAGAAATTATTATATGCTTCTGCCGGCATTTATTAACCACATCTAACTCAGAGGCAGATCACACTCCTCCTGAAATACAACTTGATAGAGCTCACCGGGCTCTACGAGCTCCTATGTCCAATTGGTGCAGGGACATCGTGGTCTGCTTTCACGACTTCTCTATAAAAGGAGAATATCTGTCTATGCAGACTTCAGGCCACACTACAAAATCGGCAGACTCTCAGGGAGATTAGTTTTTCTCAGAAAAGAAAATATAAAATAGCATTGGCTCCATCCATTCAGTCTCTCTTTTTCTCTAGAGGGTTCCACACACAAAAATCTGCTCTCCCTCTGAAGCCTTCCCAATTCTGACACCGTGAGGATTCACCAGCTCAATGATACCTACCAAATTGTCTAAGCCTTCTACTCTACGTTCATCTTTCCCAGCCTGGCAAAGAGTAGGAAAGCGAAATAACAGGCTACGTAGACACTCTGGCAGCTCCCAACATAGCCAGGGATGAAGTTGAGTGCTGCCCTTTGAGGAAAAAGTGTTAATTAATAGTACTTGGGCCAAGCCCATCTGCAGCTACAGTGCAATCTTACTTTTTTTTTTCCCTCTTTCTGCACATGGCTTCCAATTGCTTCTTTTTTGTAGGCTTTTTGATGCACAATTACATTGAGAAAACAAAATATGTATCGTATTGAGATGGCATGGGAACCGCCTCTTCATGCCTGATAACTCGCCCTTCCTGGGAGGAGTTATTTGCCTGCAAGGAGGATTGTACAGGCACTTAATTGTTCTAGAGGGGACAAATGTGGTCCCTATGGGGTTTGTGTTGCATATTGGACTAGTATTGTATTTTCTTTGAATAATTTTTTCTTGAACAGGTGCTACCATTGAATATTTTTTCTTGGTGTAATCTGCTTGTAATATTGTTTCCCATCAGGTACTGACAATTTTCCACACTGTCTATACTCCTCGCTAGTTATATCCTTACTACCCTGCGATGCTTAAGGCAGTATTTTCATTCTTTTTTTTAAAGTGACAACTTTATATCAGTAATATGCCTAGCTTTCCTATTACATCTATAAATATCAAAGGTATTAATATCCCACAGAAAAGGAGTTTTTTTTGTTTAGGGAACTTGACTTGAATAAATCTGAGAATATTTTTCCAAGATATATCTCACACAGATATAAATATTTTATGCGTTCTCCTAGATTGTCAGAAATACTATACCCCAACTGTAAAACTGCAAAATACACTGTAGTTGGTATTTGTTTTCTAAAAATGTCATATTTGAATGTTCTCTCTGCATTTCAGACCCCAAGGGTAGATACCTTCTATTGCGAATTAAGGTAAATGGGATCACATATACTTTGGTAAATATCTATGTTCCCAACAAGGAACAAGCTGCCTTCTTTAGTAAACTCCACCAAATTAACCTCCAACATAGTGCAGGATTTTTGATAGGAGATTTTAATGTTGCCCTATCTCGAACTCTTGATACATCCAAAGGTCATTCTTATTTAGCAAAGACGCATACGGATGCCCTCAGAGCCCTTATGGATGACCTACAAATAGTAGCCACATGGCGCAATTATCCCCACTCCTGATCCTATCCTTACTACTCTAAGGCACATGATTCCTACTCTAGAATAGACTACCTTTTGGTTGATAAATCATTATTTCACCACATTCGGAAATTGGATGTGGGTATTTTCATGGTTTCATCATGCCCCCATATTTTTGGATATTCTTCTCCAGGATGATGATGGATTTAAATGTTTCTGGTGACTTAATGACTCCCTGCTCCAAGATACATCATACATTAATGATATTACCCTTGCTATCCAAGATTTTTTCATACCAGTGTTAACTCTATTTCCTCACCTGTTGTGGTTTGGGATTGTTTCAAAGCATTTCTAAGAGGCTTATTCATATCTCACTCCTCCTTCTTGAAAAAAGGGATAAAGCGACTTGTACCCAACTAAGAGATAAAATACTCACGGTATTCCCATAGTGGGTCCCTGACCACACTTAATCGTCTTAATGAAGCCAGGGAGGAACTACAAAGCTTGGAGGCAGAGCTCATAGCTAACTCTATGGAACTGACTCACCAGGAATATTTTGAAGGAGGGGAAAAGGCAGGGAAACTACGGTACTTCCTAACAACTTTAAAAAAAGTTACCTTCCAAAATCATATTTTAAAAATAAAAAATGAGGCTGGTCAGATTTTCTCTACTAATGCTGCTACAAGTCAGCAATTTCTTAAATTCTATCAAGCCCTCTACTCTGCAGACTCCCTAATCATTCCAGAAGTCATTGAGGCTTATCTGAACTCCATTTCTTTACCTCACCTAACTTTGGGAATGTGAGAATTATTAAATGCTGAAATTTCCACCCCTGAGCTTTTAACAGCCATTAAAAACCTTAAGGTGGGAAAGGCCCCCGGCCTGGACAGGCTCACAGCTAAATTCTATAAGCAATTTGCTCCCATTTTAGTACCAGAGTTACAAAAGCTATTTATCTGCATACAGGAGGGTCGTTATTGCCAGACTCTAACCTAGCGGGTATTACTATTATCGCCAAGCCGAGACCCTACCATCTGTGGCTCATATAGACCCATTTCCCTGATCAATCTCGATTTGAAACTGCTGGCAAAAGTCCTAGCTGATCATCTGAATTGTTTCATTGCCCAAATTATTCACTCTGATCAGGATGTTTTATCCTGGGTAGGATGGCCAGTGATATTGTCCGAAAAATCTTAAATATAAATTTGGGGGGGGCACGTAAAAAAAAACAAATGCCTTCACTTCTCCTAGCCATAGATGCCGAAAAGACGTTTGATATGGTGCACTGGCCTTTTTTTTTTTTTTTTAATTTGCTACCTAGGAGGTCATGGAATTTTGTGCTTCCTTTCAAAACTAGATTCATTCCCTTTATCACAATCCTAAAGCCTGTTTAAAAATTACTGGGGGGGTACTCAGATACTTTTAATGTCCAACGTGACACTAGAGAGAGGTGCCCCCTCTCCCCTATTCTTTTTGCTATATTCTTGGAAGCATTGGCTACCACTATACGTAATAACCCTCTCATCTCCAGTTTCAGAATGGATACTATGACCTATAAATTATCATTATTCGCAAATGAAATTCTTTTTACTATTAGTAACCCCCTCCATTGCTGTTAGCCATTGAATCTGACTTTGCCTCCTTCAGTGCTTTCTCTGGCTTTAGAATTGGGGAAAAGTCTAACTTTTGAACATCTCTTGTGACACTCAAATTATTTTTTAAATCTCATCACCCCTTCAAGTGGGCCTCTAAGCTTAAATATTTAGGGGTTTGTATTGGTAAACATCTAAAGGATCTTTTCCAACTATGTACATTTTGGAAAATTGAACAGAATCTGGATAGATGGATCGCCTCTCCTTTACATGGCTAGGCAGGCTCGCTATAATAAAAATGAGGTTTCTTTACCTATTTAAAAAACTCTTCCAATTCAACTAATTCCATTTTTTAAATTTGGCAGAGGAAGCTTCTCTGACTTATCTGAAGACTGATGCCCCCAAGGGTAGCTAGATCTATCCTTTATCAATCCAAACTTGATGGTGGGTTGGGGCTACCAAATCTTCTTTGGTATTACACCCCCTTAGAAAAGCATTGGGTACAAATTGAGCAGGCTTGGATAAAGGATATGAGCTGCCTTACAGCAACCTCGTCGGTCTTGCCCTAATATAGTCCCTACCACTAGACACACCTTGAATGTCTGGACCCTCTGGAAGCACCAGCTGGTGGGCCCTGCCCTCCTACTTCCAATCATCCTCTCTCTTCCATAATTCAACATTCCCTCCCTGTATACCCACCCACTCTTTTAATGAGTGGCAATCCAGAGATCTCTCTCAGGTAGATCACATCAATGTAAATGGGAAGATATTACTGTTTGCTACCTTATGCATTCCATTTGGAATATTATTCATATCTTCAGATTGTACACTTTACTGCTGAACTACGAGGATCTCTCTTTGAGGGGTATTGCTCGCAACCCCTTATTGTGAATGGATCGATTTCTAAAATTTATAAGTTGTTAAATACCCATTTGAAGAATAAACCTGTATACATCATTGCATGGGAACATGATCTTAGTTTAAATCTCTCTGAAAAGGAGTGGTCACTTGTATTTCTTAGGATTAAGTCCTCCTCAATCTCTTCCTTCATAATTGAGAATAGTTATAAATTGTTAGACAGATGGCATTATACACCACTTAAAATACATAAATTTTGCCCTACATCCAGTATGCTTTGCTGGCATGGATGCTCTTTACCAGGATCCTACATCCACATGTGGTGGGACTGTATACATATCCTATCTACCTGGCAGCAGTTATCAACCACGATATCAAAAGTACTGAAGGATTCTATTCACCTAACTAAAGAACTGGCTCTCCTTAACCTCCAGGACAACTCAAGTGAACCCAATGCTCTACTCTTAATTCAACAATTTTGCATAGCCCTGAGGATGGAGATTGCAGTATCTTGGAAAAAGCCTTGCTCCCCAACCACACAGGAAGTGTTGCGACGCCTAGACAGAACGTGTACCATCTACAAAATCACTTCAGCAAAACACCATTGGATTGGCAAGTTTAATTGCAGCTGGAACCCATATCTGACCTGGAGACAATCTTCTCTTGAATTCATCACTCCTTGAGAATCTATTTAGATCCCCATTTGTTTGGTTTTCTCAGGTATTCTTTTCTATTCTCCTTCATGTCCTTTCTGATATCGCTAAACCATTGTCTAAATTCAGTTCGAGTAGGCGCATTGGATAGCTGGGAGACCTGCTCGGTCTGGCATTCAGCTTCGGCTTCTGAGACGGCCACCATGTCGTCCTCCGGTTCCCTCTCAGGGCCTTCCACAATTTCACCCGCTTTAGAATACGCAAATCTGCGGAGATCAGACCCTTTTTTCTTTTGTAGCATTCTTTAGGCTGTTGGGGTGCACAGCGATAATTTTTCTGCTACTATCGTCAGGATGGATGGCGATTATAGCTTTATGAGGCTCATGGTGTGGAGGAGCTCACGTCTCAGGCTGCCATCTCTCCCGCTGACGTCACCGCTCTTCTCAGGTATTCTTACATTACTTTTGAGACTTTTGATGGTGTACACCATATCATGATGATGTTTTTTTTATGACACTTGTTTTTCAGCTTTGGACTTTGCAGCACAGGAAGGATGGGAGGGGTTCATTTACAAACTTTAAATGCTGTCCTTGTTTTATATTTGTTTGATATGTTAGGTGAGTTGTTGCACCTTTGTTCTTTTCTTGGACTTCAATAAAAATTACTAATAAAAAAAAAATACAATTAGTGCTTATCTGGGAAGGATGAAAGCTGAATTAAAAAAAAAAACCAAAACCTTGTATAAACCTGTTTAATATCAAATATCTCTTTCCCCATCCTATAGCACATGATCATCACAAAAAAATTAGCTCTCCATGTTTAAGCGGAACACACCACACAACCTACTAAAGTGACAAAGCCCCAGCATTTTAGATATATATTTTTTATTTTTTTTCCAGGCACTCTGGACAGGATTATACTCTTTATACAGATTCTTGTACTGGAGGCTCATAGCCATCAGCACGTTCCACTTTGGCGCCCGTCTCCTCTCCAGTGGGTTTTCCGGTGCCTCCACCTTCCCCGTGCAATTCCATCAGTTTTCCCACTGCAAAGAACCATGCGTTAGTATCAACAACATTAACCACAGAACCCTTAACCCCACCCCAGTAAGATACCTCTCTCAAAAAGGAACAAAAAGAGAACAACAAAGTGGTTTGTTTATACAAGACAAACTGCCCAGAGGAAAAGAAAATATTAAAAGCTTTTACAGCTTCATGGTGTGGGAATGTCAGAACGATCTCTAAGTAGTAATCACTGAGTCTCATTTGGGACCGAAACATTTTGTCATCATTCATTCCCATAATTCTTTTTTTTCGCCATGCTGCAAAGCAAATTAAAGCAACATAAACAAAAACGCTGCATCCTAGGCTGGTGAAATGTCTGCTGCCAGTTCAATGCAGCTGCCACAGAGACCCAATCAATCCCACCCTCCCCACTCCTACTGCCCCCGCAGCCTCTAGTTATGTCCTGTATTCTTTCACAGAGCACTGGGAGAACTTGCTGAAAACAAAAAAAAAATAAATAAAAATTAATCCTTCTCCAATGGCTCACAGTGCTGCTCATGACAGAGGCCTAACAGGTCTGGTTTTCATGGCAGCCAAAAATGTCAAATGTTTCATGCTCATTCATTAATCATATCTGGAAAACCAGAGCTGGCCGCGAGGCCTCATGAACAAGCTGGGTATGCACTGTGCTGTTCTTAGCATCTTATGCCTCAAAAACGCTGAACCTCTTAAGAGCAATGCACCTCATTACAAATGGAGATCTATATTAGTGCCATCATCCACTTTCAAACTGGCAACCTCAGGCCTCAGCTTCTTTTCTGCCATTGATTTTCCCATCCCACAGCGGGAAAACTAACATCAAAACTTCAGATTATAATGCAGACTCAAGCTTACATTCAAATTTGGGCTTCTTCAGCATTTTCACCTTGCGAACAAACACATCGTGGAGAGGATAAATAGACTGGCAGGCTTTCTCGATGTCTTTGCCAATGCTGTCCGGGATCCTGAAAAGCAAAACATACATATTAACTAAACAGAATGCTTGTTCTTTTTCTGTTTGTTTGTAATTAAAAACAATGAATTTTGGACAACCCGACAACTCTGCTGTAAGATACCAGAGCCAGCGCCAGCCACTCAAGCTGACAGGGACTACTTTCTAACTATCCCCCACCATGATTTTTTTTTCTATTGGACTCCCCTCTGCCCTCTCTTTCACTCAGGTCAATACAGTAAAGTGCGGCCTCGGTTACCCTGCTCCTAACCCGCTTTCTACCCACTTTTCGGCCGCGTTAGCCCTTCCTGCGATACACAATCCCCTTTAACCTACTCTTACCGCGTCCTTAAATCAACGGGTAACCCCTTCCGCCCGCGGCATGTATATTACATGTAAACGATCGAATTAGCTATTCCCTCCCATACAGTAACGCGCTCCCCGACTATCGCTTTTTTACCCTGCCGTTTTGCCGCGTGTTTAACCTGCTAACTTACCGCCTACCCTTACCCCTGCCTTAGAGGCAGGGGTAAGGGTAGGCGGCAAACTTTCCCCCAGCCCCCGCTCACCTGCCCCGGCCGCGTCCATGGGTGCTGGTCTCCGGGGCAGCCCCAGTCCTCTCCCCTCCTCCCGAAGCAACGAAAGCGGAAAAAAGCGAGAAAAAAAAAAGCGAAAAAAAAAAAGTAGCAAGAGAGAAGGGAGAGGAGGGCAATCCTATGCTCGGGATTGCCAGTCCTCTCTCCCCTCCTCCCGAAGCAAGGCGCGAAAAGCAGCCTTGCTTCGGGAGGAGGGGAGAGGGGACTGGCAGTGTAAATCAACAAGCGACTTACTTTTTTTGCAGCCCCCCTCCGGAGACGGACATTGGCGACGAGGGACCGCGGCTCCCCTGCCTCCAGCTGCCCGCAAAGATAGACGCATCGCACGGGCGAAAGCGGCCCCTGTGCGTGCAATTGGGCCGCTCAAGATGTGACGTCACGACGTTTGGCGTCACGGCATGTGACATCACGTCTTGAGCGGCCAATTACACGCACAGGGGCCACTTTCGCCCGTGCGATGCGTCTATCTTTGCGGGCAGCTGGAGGCAGGGGAGCCGCGGTCCCTCGTCGCCAATGTCGGTCTCCGGAGGGAGGCTGCAAAAAAGTAAGTCGCTTGTTGATTTACACTGCCAGTCCCCTCTCCCCTCCTCCCGAAGCAAGGCTGCTTTTCGCGCCTTGCTTCGGGAAGAGGGGAGAGAGGACTGGCAATCCCGAGCGTAGGATTGCCCGTCCTCTCTCTCTTGCTAATTTTTTTTTTTTGCTTTTTCGATTATTTTTTTTTTTTTTCGTTTTTTCCACTTTCGTTGCTTGCTTCGGGAGGAGAGGAGGGAGGGCTGACAATCCCGAGCGTAGGAGAACCGTCCACTTCCTGATACCTGTCATTTCAAATGTCATTTGAAATGACATATACCCGCATGTCCGTGAAGCGTTAGGCCAGCGCACCCAGGATACTGTATAGCGCTCTATACAGAAAAATGGGTTGCGCGGGGCCTAACGCTTCACGGACACTTCTTAGACGCAGCTTGCATTTGCAAGCTATTTACATATAGTATCGAGCGGTAGGTGAGCCGGACTGTGCGTGCGGCAACCGCAGGTGCACCCGGCACTAACGCAGCTCTCCCTACTGCATCGGCCTGACTGTAAGGATCTAGGTATTATTTCTGATTCTGCTCTTGGCATCTCTCACACACACACACCTCAATATTCCATTCTTCCCTGGATTACAAGTTATATAAATCAGGACTAACTTTACGTTTAATACTTGCCACTCTCCCCTCTCCTGCCACGACCACTCTCTATAAGGCTATTAGCTGGCCGCCCTGTCTCAGCCTTCCAAACTTGTCAAGTTCTCTGAACCTTGGCTGCCCGACTCCTTTACCAATTGTCCCTCTCTATGCTGGTTCCCAGTGAAATTCCTGCCACGCTCTCAAAATCCTTACACCTACTTGCAAATACATTCCCCAGTTCTGCTTCTTCCCAGCTGCTCTCTCTCGCTAGCTCCATTCTCTCATTTTTGTTACTACATTTCTCAGATAACCCATGCATGCCAATTTACCAAGCAGTTAGAAACTAAAAAAAAAAAACAAACCAAAAAAAACCCTATACTCAGTTAATGGAAGAAACTTACAACTTGTTGACCACTTCTTTCAAGTCATTTGTCTGCACTTCTCGGGTCATGATCTCCATCATTTTCTTGCGTATCTGGCGCACCTGCTGGTGCTGAGCATAGGAGGTCTTGCGGATCTGATTGTTGCGCTTCTTGGTAAATCCAACGCAGAAGAGACGCAGGAGATAACCATCGGTGGTCTTGACATCAACATGAGCTTCAATCATGGTCTACAGAATTTGCAAAAAAGAGAGACTACATGTTAAAGGGGTTATGGCATGAACCTGGAAGGCACTGTATGTATTTACATTTACTCTTGCATCTCTCTGTAGACCCAATCCAACACATTAACCTCCTCCCCCAAAAAAAACAAACCCATGTATATAAATATACCATAGGTTATTTTATTTAGTGGACTATAAAGAGTTATATTCTGTTTATTGTACCTACTGGACAATTATCTGTAAAGTCATTAACAAATGATAAATACTGTATGGTAAAAGGCAGTGTAGCAAGACAAACTAAATATTTAAACCACATAGCACTACAAAGCTTACAATCCAATGAAATCCTAACTCAGAGAAAATGAAGCAATATTTTAGAAAGAAGTGGATGCCTGCAATCTTCTACCAGCAGATGTCACAGCATGCAAACATGCTCTGGAGAGAAACAGAGCAACAGCAGGTAAGGGCAAGGCAGGGAGACAACCTGAAATCAAGGAGGCTATGCAGTAACATAGCAGTTAGGGAAAACTGGTGCTTGTTTACAAAAACTATTGTTAAATCCTTGTTTCTTATTCTGTGCTCAGAAGCAACACAAAGCAAAATGAGAAGCAAACTTCTATGTGCTATTGGTTTCATGCTCCACGCCAAGTCCTCTTCAATTGCCAGATTTCATAAAAACTCAGAATGGAGAGGGGCAAAACATTAACTCTGGGAGCCTGAACTCTGTGCGTCGACACAAAACTCATCCTCATAAAAATAATACAGGTTAACTACCAGAAACCTGAGAGAGAAAATATAAAAGTTATTCTATCAACAGATTTTTGCGCTATTCCTCTCAAGAGCTGGAACAACCTTTAAACTTATAATAAATTTCTAGCTAAAAGGTTGTTCCACACCACCTTAACTTATACTTCATCACATACAGTACAAGTGCAATGAGCTTAAGGATACTAGAAGTTGATCCCCACTTAGAGAGCATATCATTTTCATCTCACTACCTCAGGAAGCTGTCCAGATGGAGCAGCGTCACCACTGATCTGCATCCGAGTCAGACACACAAACACAGAGCTGACAGCAGAAAAGGACCAATGGTCCATCCAGTCTGCCCGGCAAGCTTTCCATGGCAGTACGATAGCAAATGCAGGTTACCCCCATGTACCAGCCAGTGCTGCCTGATGTGCTTTGCTTAAGGGCTTGGCCGTAGAAGCAGTCCTGTGCTTTTTCCCTTATGTCTGCGCATCAATATCCCAGACCATGTCAGGACCTTCGGTTGTCGTCTGTATCCAATTCCTCTTCTACCCCTGCCATCTAAGTAAGGAGCAATGTTGCAGTTGCATTAAAAGCATCAAAACATATTGCTCAAGGGTAGTAATCTCCATGCTTTCTGCTAAGGGTAGTAACCTCCATACCAGCAAGTTACCCCCCCTGCACACTTATTTCAGTCCTCTAGCCTTTAGAGATCCACAGTGTTTATCCCATGCTCCTTTGAATTCTTTGACTGTTTATGTCTTCACCACCTCCTCCAGAAGGGCATTCCAGGCCTCCACCACCCTCTCCATGAAGAAATATTATTTTCTGACATTGGACATTCTTCCCTGGAGTTTCATTTTGTGACCTCTAGTTCTATTGATTTCTTTCCAACAGAAAAGGTTCTAAGTCTATACATCACTGAAAACTTAAGTATCTGAAGGTCTGCATCATATCTCCCCCACAACTCCTCTCTTCCAGGGAATGCATATTCAGATCCTTCAGTCTCTCCTAATAGACCTCCCAATACAGACCCCACACCATTTTCATCACCTTTCTCTGGACCACTTCCATCCTATCTCTATTCATTCTGAGATCTAGGCTCCAGAATTGAACACAATACTCCAGGTGAGGCCTCACCAAGGACATGTACAAGTGCATCACCACCTCCATTTTCTTGCTGGTTATTCCTCTCTCTATGCAGCCCAGCATTCTTCTGGCTTTAGCTATCGCCTTATCACATTGCTTCGCCATCTTCAAATCCCCAGACATTAACAACCCAAGATCTCTTTTGGTCTGCGCACATCAATCTTTCACCCCACTTCACATACAGCTCTTTTGAATTTCCGCATCCCAGAAGTATCTCTCTACACTTCTTGGTATTGAAACCCAGCTGCCAAATCTTCAACTACTCTTCAAGCTTTCTTAAAATCACTTTTCACAAGCCGTTAAGCCCGTTGGGGCTACATTAAATTTTTTTTCAGTCCATTTTCGAACACAGCACCTTTCTATACTTTTTCTCCCTCCCTCCCCCTTCCCCTCGCTCATTCACCTCTGTCACTCATCCTCCTCCCCCCTCGGTCAGTCATTCACCCCTTCCCTCCCCTCAGTCTTACTCAACCTCTGTCTCCCATTGCCTCCCTCCCCTCAGTCACTCCCCACCCTCTCTCAATCTCATCCCTCACTCTCATCCCCTCCAATCCCATCTCAGCTCATCCACAACCCCTTCCCTCTCCTTCAGCCCTCCTCCGCTCCCTTTTTTTCTCTTCTCCACAACTTCTTACCCTTCCTACTTACTCACTCATATCCCTCTGTCTCCCACTGCCTCCCTCCCCTCACCTCCCCCAGTCACTCCCCACCCTCTCTCAATCCCATCCCTCTCATCCCCTCCAATCCCCTCTCAGCTCATCCACAAACCCTTCCCCTCTCTCAGCCCTCCTCCACTCCCTCTTTTTTCTCTTCTCCACTTCTTACCCTTCCCACTTACTTACATCCCTCTGTCCCCCTCCCCTCAGTCACTTCCCTCAGTCATTCCCCTTTCCCCTCAGTCACTCCCCTCCTCCCCCTTCAGTGACTCTCGGATGGCGCAGACGGAAGATCTCCGGGGGTCCCTCCCTCGCGCGCTCCTCGCCGCCGCCACCGCTCCTCTCAGCACCATGTTTTTTAGCAGGTCACGCTCCGCTCTGACTGAAGTGCTCGCCCGCGCATGAGCGGTAGAGCTGCTCTCTACTGCGCATTTGCGGGCCGGTCAGAGCCCATTCTCTCTACTCCACCAGGTATATCCACTCTGTTGCAGATTTTAGTATCATCCACAAATAGGACAGTTCACCTTCTAATCCCTTCTGCAACATCACAACACCGTTCTCTCTTCAGAGTAGGTTCCACTTACCGTTACACACTGTCTCCGATCAGTCAACCAGTTTGTAACCCACGTCACCTTGGCACTCATTTTATTCACAAGCCTCCTATGCAGAACTGTATCAAAAGCTTTGCTGAAATCCAAGTAGATCACATAGTTCGCTCTTCCTCGATCCAATTCTCTAGTCACCCAATAAAAAAAAAAATATATATATCAGATTTGTCTGACAGGACCTTCCCCTGGTGACTCCAGGCTGCCTTTGGGTCTAGAAACCCACCAGAATGTAGATAGTTCTCTATCCTTTCCTTCAGCAGTATCTCCATTCATTTTCCCACCACCAATGTGAAGCTAACCGGCCTGAGGTTTCCAGCCTCCCCTCTGCTCCCACTCTTGTGAAGTGGGCCCACCACCGCTCTTCTCCAATCCCACGGCACCATTCCCATGGATCTATTGAAAAGGTCCTTCAGTGGACCCGCCAGCACATCTCTGAGCTCCCTCAGTATCCTGGGGTGTATCTCATCCAGCCCGATGGCCTTGTCCACTTTGTTTGCCAAGCTCTTCCCATATATTCTGTTCCGTAAATGGAGTTTTGTCTACTCCCATCTCCAATCACCAGCATCGGTCCTTCTCCAGAGTCTGAAGTATTTGCTTAATATTTCTTCTTCTCTCTCCACACATTGTTCATCACCTTTCAATTTCACTATAATTACTTCAGACATTCCTTGTTTCTCCGATAATCCTGAAAAATATTTTGTCACGTCGCTTTACCTCTTTGGCAATCTTATCTTCAGCTTGACCTTTTCCTTTCCTGATTTCTCGTCTTCTCTTCAGTATTCCTCTTTTTGGGATCCTTTATAGTTCTTGAACACAGTTCTTTTTGCCTTTATTTTTTCAGCCATTTCCTTTGAGAACCAGATTGGTTTCTTTTTCCTCTTACTTTTGTTTACTTTTCTAACATATAGATTTGTTGCCTGTGTGATAGTTCTTTTCAATTTGGCCCACTGTTCCACCTCACCCATTTTCTCTAGGAACATTCCCATTCTGACAAAATCCGTATTTGTGAAATTCTTAACTCAAGTCTGTGTGTGCCTTCTCTGTATCCTGTTTGTGCTACCAAACCATGCTATTTGAGGGTCACTGGTGCTCAGTTGGGAACCTACTTGGACATTTGCGACATTATCCCAATATGTGTATCACACCCTCCCTTGCGGGTTCCATTACCATCTGAACAGAGCCCCATGAAAAGCATGCACTCTCTCTCTACTTCTTGTAGATTCCGCAGAAGGGATATCCAATCCACATACGGCAGATTAAAATCTCTAACTAGCAACACTTCTCACTTCTTTCCCACCTTTTGGATATCTTCGACCAGAACTCCATCTAGTTCTTCTGTTTAATTTGGAGGCCTGTAGACCACACAGATGTAAATGGAAGCACCATCTTTTTTTTTTCAGGATAGCCCATAATGCTTCTTCCCTACCCCATGTCCCTTGCATTTCAGTTGCTTGGATACTGTTTCTGACAAAGCACTATTCCTCCAGCTTTTCTTGTATTCTGACCTTCCTAAATAAAATATAGCCAGGGATGACTGTCCCAATCATGACACTCTGTAAACCTTGTCTCTGTAACAGTAACGATGTCCAAATCTGCTTCCATCATTAGAGCCTGCAAGTCTGGGATTTTATTGTCCAAACTAGAGGCATGTGCTCATAGCTTTCCAGCTTCTCTCCTTGGACATCTTTTCTGCCCTATTCAGCTGATTTTTGTTAACAAAAACCATGACAGCTTCTGCACAGAATAAAAATTAGATACTCTTACAGTAGTTCTAGCCTCAATTGTAAGTGTCTACACTCCGAGGAACATGATTATATGCTCTTAGACCAATATGAAAAACTGAAAATCAGAAGGAAGGGATCACCACAATACACATCTTGCCCAGAGACAGCCGACATAGTAAGAGTATGTGAAGCATCCCTCTTACTGCCATCTAGTTCAAACACCACACCAGTTTTATTTCTGGTTTCTAAGAGCCAAACAGTAGCAAAACTCCAAGGATGTGTTTCGGCGACTGTTCAAGCCTATCCCAAAGGGGAAAAAAATCAAGTATCGCCCCCCCTCTCCCCCCAAAGAGAGAGTGATCTCCCGACAAGAGTCCACACATGGTGCTCCAAGAATCACCAATCCTGGACAGCGAGCTCGATGATTTCTGAACCACAAATCCCTTGAGAGCGAGAAGGTCATTCCTGAAGCAGAGTTCTTACTTATAACCCATACTGCCCCACTGTTTCCCCCCCCCCCCCCCCCCCCCCCCACACACTGTATTTTCTCTCGAGAGCCAAAACATTAGGCTTTGACTTTTCTTTTGGATTTGTCCAAGGGCTCCATGTGCATTTAAAAATTGTTCAATTTTCCTGCTTCTTGTATTATTCCATTTGTGGATTTAGTATTGGCCTTTGCTTTATAATAAATTCTATAGCTCTTAAGAATCAAGAGGAAAATCTGCTAAAGAAGCCCTCTCTCTACATGACTGTCTATAGATTCAATTTTATAATTTATATATGTTATCAACAAGTTCACAATATATTTACCCCCTCTGACCATGCCATTAAACTTGCTTACAAATATGATCAATGTGTACATTTCTCATATAGATTTATATATATTTCTCCCTCAACAGTTATGTACTCTCTGCATACTATGTTATGTATGCAGAGTACATAACCTCATCACCTAATAGTAATCATTGTAATTTACTCCCCAGTTCCTTGATCCAAGTTTATTTTCCCTGTTCGATGTAATCGCATTTTTACATGCTTGTTAATGTTATAATGTAAACCGAAATGATATGTAACATTGCTACATGAATTTCGGTATATAAAAATGTTAAATAAAATAAATGTACCTTTCCCCTTACTATGCCATGTAATCAAATCGTTCCATGTATCTTCGATATCTTTGTTATACGTTAATTGTAAACTGATACGATGTGCAAATGGTTATCGGTATATAAAAACCTTTAAATAAATAAAAATAAACATCAAAATTTCATCTGCCTCCTGTCATGTTATGACAATTTATCTGTTTTGTAATACATACAGAAAGATGGCTGAATTTGCACAGGTTTGAAATATATGAGCAATAATGCCAGTCACCAAAGGTTAAGGACTCAAGCTGCAGATTTCTGCCAGTGCCTCATTCTTCTATATGCGTGTGTTCAATGAATACATGTATAAATTCCAAGTTTGTAATTAATAGCATAGTTTACATAAAGCAATGCACCGATTTCAATAAAAAAGGTAACCGGGGAAAAATATTTTATGCTATTTTCTCCCATCATGAAGCCATTGAGCTTAGAATTTCCTTTCCACTCCTGGAACACTGACCTGCCATTTCTTGACCATGGAGCACATCTTGTCGCGGGTGAGGTCCATGCCGTGAAAGTTGGTCAGACAGTTCTTGCCCTGTACATCCTCTGTAATCAGCTTGAATTTCCGGAAGGCAACTTCATCATTCTGCAGGTCAGCCAGACTCACCTCGAACACACGGCCCTTGAGACCATCTGAGGCAATCTCTGTCAAAAGCCATTAAAAAAAAAAACAACCAAAAAAACTTATCATTGCTTTAAATACCATTTATACTGCACAAATTAGTACAGACACCAGGCCTTCCCCCAGCTCCTTTTCCATCTGAGACAAAGCAACATTAGTCAGTAAAGAAAACTCCAACTATCCCATGACCAATGGAACTCAGTCTTGAGACCCAATACTATCCTCTACCCATCACTCCTACTTAAATTCTCCCCTCCCAATGGCACCAGGTCCCTGCCTCTCTCCTTATAATCACATTTTGTAACTTTTACTTACCCAGAAAGCAAATCGGAAGCCGATCAAGTTGGCTGTATAGCAGTAAAAGAAGAGAAGATCAGTATATGTAAAAAAAAAAGCCCTTTATTAAAATTTGCTCGACTCTGGCCGAGTTTCGCTCTATGGTCAAGAGCTGCCTCAGGGGCAATATGTATGGGCAGGACTTATTGCAGGGCTGAAGCCGCAATGTTAGTATGTCCACTTTAGTATAAAACTAAATGTCTGTTAGATGGTACATGTAGTAAGACATGTAGCATCAAATATGAAGACCACCACTTTCAATTTTTTCTCAAAGCACTGGTAGATTATGTAAGACATTTGGATAGATGTCATACAGTGTGATTCTGCAGCATTCCCACGGTGCGTGCAATTATCTGTTCAGCTGCAAATCAACTGTGACAGTGGTGGTCTTCATATTTGATGCTACATGTACCATCTAACAGACATTTAGTTTGTATACTAAAATGGACGTACTAACATTGCGGCTTCAGCCCTGCAGGCATGCAGTAAGTCCTGCCCATACATACTGCCCCTGAGGCAGCTCTCGACCATAGAGCGAAACTCTGCCAGAGTCGGGCAAATTTTAATAAAGGGCTTTTTTTTTACATATATCGATCTTCACTTCTTTTACTTACCCTACACCCAACTCCTTCATTCCCTTTCCTCTATGATCCTCAATTCCTATCCCCCATTCCTCCAACCACATCTTGACATAGCCTCTTTCACATTGCCCTATTTAGATTAAATAGATTGTAAGCTTTCATTAATATAACAAAATCTAACTGAATTGTGATCCACCTGAGACCATCCTGGTACAGGCACAATAGGAAACGTGTACAAATAAATATCAACAGCCACCCCCAGAGTCTATGATCTCCAGAGAGGTTAGCGTGACCTGCTCAAGGCTGCTCAGCGAATAATGTGTGAGAATTAACCTGGCTTTTATCATTTCACAGTTCCATGATCTAACCAACACACCACATCCCCAACCAACCACAGAAGACATAAGGATTGACCTTGGGTTGACAGTTGCTTGCTTGATATGCAGAATACCCTGAAGTCTAAAATATCCTTGTATTTTTTTTTAAGTTGTTGAATTAGCATGATTTCTTTAGATTTATTATTTTATTTTTTTTAACTTTGTGGTTCTCTGTGCATCATTCATTCCTTTCCAGGAATGGTGCTGAAGCCAGTTGTATGGTTCATAACACTTATGAGGCCAATGAACAAACTGTAATTAGCTTGTTTGCTGCATGTCTTACCAATCACAGCTGGTGCCAAGTCTTCCATTTTTCCCATCTGGTCAATGTAAACCAAGTAGGAAAACAAAAAGGATAGTTGCCTGGATCTTTTTCAAATCTTTATTGGAGTAGAGACGTGTTTAAAATATACTGCCCGACTCTGGCCGAGTTTCGCAGCTTACACAGCTGCTGCCTCAGGGGCTTGAACACTCTTTGGACTCAAGTTGTTGGGGTAAATTGAACTCATAACCCACTATTGTTTGTGGGTAATCCGTGACATCTCATTGTGCCTTGATAAGTGCCATCGGATGTTTGATCTCTACTCTGGTTTTGTTTTTGCAGAGTAGAGATCAAACATCCGATGGCACATATCAAGGCACAATGAGATGATCCAAATTTTCCAGCTTAAATCAGGTCTGAAAGAATTAAGATTTATTATTGTCACGGATTACCCACAAACAATAGTGGATTATGAGGTCAATTTACCCCAACAACTTGAGTCCAAAGAGTGTTCAAGCCCCTGAGGCAGCAGCTGCGAAAGCTGCGAAACTCGGCCACAGTCGGGCAGTATATTTTTAACACGTCTGTACTCCAATAAAGATTTGAATAAGATCCAGGCAACTATCCTTTTTGTTTTCCTAACGGCTTTTCTAGATTGCCTACCTTTTTGTTTTTTTGGGTCCACTGTAAACCAAGTGACATTATTTTGCCAGACTAATTCGGGAGTACAGCAACAAATGCGGACTTTAAGACAGGAACACATTATAGAAGAATGGAAAATACAATAGTATATGGAATGGAAGTTCCAGCAGATCTTACCTTTATAATTCAAACTGCAACATACACACACATTTATTTGTTTAACGGTTTTATATTCCGACATTCATTAAGAATATCACGTCGGTTTACATTAAACATAAACTGAGCTTAAAAATGCTTTACAGAGAACTTGATAATATGTACAACCTAGAACTGAAGATAGAAAAGGGCCTGAGGGGGGCGAACGGGTGTTAACTTGCATGCAAAGGTAGAAGGAATACAAACTATACACAGACTATAAATGAGAGAGGTAGAGGGGAGCAGTCTATATACAGAGAGAAGAGTGGACAGAGGAGTTCAACTTAAATACATACTATATACAGACTATATATATGGAATTAACAGGATAAACTAATTAGACTCTGCAGGTTAAATATAGAGTCAACAGGAGTTTAGATTAATTACATACTATATACAGACTCTATATAGAGATTTTACAAAGTAAATGATGATCAGACTCTGCTTAGACCTATGCAGATTAAGTACAGCGTCAAAAGGAAATGGAGTCCACTTTGTGTGTGATGACAGTAGGGTTCAAAAGATTGCTGGGCACCAGGCCTTTCAAGGAGGAGGGAGCAATTAACCGGAGTGGCAGGAGAGCTGGGATAGGGAAAAGGCTCGTGTATGCCTATATATATTATATATATATATATATATATATATATATATATATATATATATATATATATAACTATGATAAACTTACAGGAACATACACATGCTTGCTTCATAAACCCACATATTCAGTGAAAGCTTCTTAGTACTCACTTGTTCCTTGAGTTCTGGTGACAAGTGTCTTTCCAAGATTTCTGATGTTAAACATTGCTGGTGCCTTGACATCATACCAGTCCTTTTTGGAGAAGGGGTCAACCCTGTGTTTACAAAGTAAAAAAGCAATCAGCTCACATTCTTTTCCTCTCCAAGTTCTTATTCTCCAGACAAAAAATGGGCAGTATTACTCTGAGGGCAAGCTTTTTCTGCAACTAATTTGCCATGCTACATAAAGCCTATGAAAAGATATTCTTGTACTCAAGTAGGAGTCTCAAAATGTCATTTAGAACCAAAAAATTGCCATTGTTTACCCTCACAACAATTTTATTTTGAGGTCTTGAAAAGAACTATTGTGGTTTACTTCTATTACAAGACACCTTTGGAAACAAAAAAATGTTCCTCTAAATTAGGGAGCAACTATAAAAACCAAGACCTTGCCTTTTATCGATCAAATACTACTAACAGAATAAAACAAAATAAATTCTGCACTTTAGCATCATGGGAAATGCTTAAAAAAAAAACCAAAAAACAAACAATATATTCAAACAGGTCGATACTGTAACGTGCGGTTGACGATTTCCCGTCTGTAACGTGCTGGGAGCGCACAATTCAGATGCGTAAGGCGATCCAGCGATACAGTCTCCAGTTTCACGCGTCCTTAGCGCTTCTTAAAACAGACGCATAACCCTTTCCGCACGCATGTATATGATATGTAAATGAACGAATTAGCTGTATAATGAAGGAATTAGCTATTCCCCTCAAGGCAGTCACATGACGTGACGTCACGCCTTGAGCGCCAAAATCGCACGGGCATTCATTCACTGCCGGCGGGGGCCGTGCATTCATCCAGGCAGAGGGAGCCGGAGGCCGCTTTCGCCGCCGGCTCCCTCTGCCTGGATGAATGCACGCCCACCCGGCCGCCTTGAGCGCCGAAATCGGGAGGAGAGGAGAAGGGACTACCGTCGCAGGCCCGAGCCTTGCTACTTTTTCGGTTTTGTTTTTTTTTTGCTGCAGGAGGAGGGGACAGGACTGGGGCTGCACCGGAGACCGGACGGGGCCAGGGCAGGTGAGCGGGGGCTGGGGGAAAGTTTGCCGAGCATCGGGGAACATAACTGTCCACTTTCTGGTACCTGTCATTTCAAATGTCATTTGAAATGACAGATACCAGCGCGGCCGTGAAGCGTTAGGCCCGCGAACCCAGGATACTGTATAGGCGCTCTATACAGTAAAATGGGTTGCGCGGGCCTAACGCTTGCCTAAGGCTTCGCAGCCGCGGCATGCATTTGCATGCAATTTGAAGAGAGTATCGAGCGGTAGGTGAAGAGAACTGTGCGTGTAGGGAACGAGGGTGCGCCTGACACTGCCGCACTGTTTCTACAGCGGCCTTAAGAGTATCAATCTGAAAGTAAGGTGCTATGGCAGAGGTAGCCAACACTGGTCCTTGAGAGCCATGAACAGGTTTGGTTTTCAGGATATCTGCAATTAATTTGCATGAGATATATTTGCATACAGTGGAGGCCGTGCATGCAACATGCAAATCTCTCTCATGCATATTCATAGTGGATATCCAGAAAACCAAGCCTGTTTGTGGTGCTCTAAGACCAGAGTTGGCTACCTCTGTCCAATGCTATTTTGGTTATGTGAGGAAAAATGCTTTCAAATTAAAGATTCAAAACTAAATTTCATGGCTATTGTTTTAGATTGTTCATGTTAATCAAGGCAATGTCCACTTGATCCTTTGGGCTTCCAACTCATTTGAAACTGGTCTCTATCGAACTACAGCACCACAGTCTTAACATTCACAATTATCTGGTGTGGAGAGGTGGTGCTTCTCTTCTTTTTTAGAAATCTCCCATCCACCAATTCAGCAATGCTATTACAATCACAGACCTCAGCCAAGATCACAGGGAGAACAGCTCCCTGTGGAACCCAGCTAACGTCAAAATAAAGTCTAATCATTAAGGGTCGCCATTAAGTAACTGTTAGTGTATTTACAGGCCGATACAGTACAGTGCGCTCCGGTGCGGTATTTGGGCGTGCATTTTCAACACGCTAGCTTTACCCCTTATTCAGTGAGGGGTAATAGCGTGTCGAAAATGCCCCCCCCCCCCCCCCCCGAGACTAATAGCGCCGCAACATGCAAATGCATGTTGATGGCCTTATTAGTCATTCCCACGCGATACAGTAAGTAAAATATGCAGCCAAGCCGCACATTTTACTTTAAGAAATTAGCGCCTACCCAAAGGTAGCCATTAATTTCTGCTGGCGCCGGGGAAGTGCACAGAACAGCAGTAAAAACTGCTTTTCTGTGCACCCTCCGACTTAATATCATGGCTATATTAAGACGGAGGTCCCAAAAGTTTAAAAAAGTTAAAAATAAAAATGTAAAATGGGCCTGCGGCTCGCGGGTTGAAAACCGGACGCTCAATTTTGCTGGCGTCCGGTTTCGAACCCGTGGCTGTCAGCGGGTTTGAGAACCGATGCCAGCAAAATTGAGCGTTGGCTGTCAAACTCGCTGACAGCCGCCGCTCCTGTCCAAAAAGAGGCACTAGGGACGCGCTAGTGTCCCTAGCGCCTCTTTTTACCCCTGGCCCTAATTTAAATAAATTAACTTACTGAATCACGCGCACAGGAGAGTGGCCTGTGCTCACCTGCTCTTCCACGATTTTTACTGTATCGGCCCATTAGTTTGTTATACTGCCTCTATCTTTAAGGCTGTTTGCATTCAAATTTAACAAACATGATAAATAAGCATTAGCATACTAAAAAGCACTCAAATAAAAAATATAAAACAAACTCAAAATCACATCACTATTCTATTAACAATATACAAGCATAAATATATTAAAAAGCAGCCAGAGCTCACATCCTACAATTCATAAATATTATGGCACGCCCACCAGCCAAGAAGCAGAATCGTTGATGTCTGCAATTACAGTAAATTCCATGGCTGGTCTAGCGACAAAGCACCTTATTTACTCACTGTCTGAACTGTTGTGGTACCGTAAATACTATAAACGCCCCAAAACGAGTACCGTAATGAAGGCTTTCCATTTACTCTTTTGCTGCCACGTTACTCTGCAGTCACGCACTGCAGATTATGAATCAGAATATACTGTATACATCTCAGCAACACATTAGGAAACAAGTGACAGCAAGGCCCAGAAAGTCTGTCCATCTAGACTAGAGCCCATTTACTAAAGTGTTCTCCCATTTTGTGACAATGGGAAAAAATATCTTTGCTACAGGAGTGTTTTACATTTAACCTAAATCCATAAAAAAAATGCTTTTTTAAGTTTACACCAGACTTTAAATGAAGCGGCGTGGCATCAAAGGGCCAGGTGGCGTTTGCCAGATCCCGAGCTCAGGCAGCCTCGTGCGAAACTCAAAGAGAGCCTCAGGAGGACAAAGTATAAAAAAAAATAAAGCTGTAGGGCGCTGTGAGCTAGCGGCCGAACCCCACCCAGCACGAGCTGAGTTTGAGCAAGTCCGCCGTGGACCGCGAGCCCAGGAGCGCGTAAGCGCAGGCCGCCATGGCCGGAAGCGGCACCGGCTCCAGCCCAATCCGTCCCGCATCTCAGCCATCCCGCCCGCTCCGCCATGGCTCGCCTCGCCCCAGGCGCCCCGCACTCCCCTGCTGCACGCCGCCGACGGCAGGAACGAGACTTACACCTTCTTCTTGGCACCTTTCTTGCCTCCTTTGGTCAGCCTCTTATTCTTACCGACTGCCATCTTGGCGCTCAGAGGGTAAAAGAGAAAGAAAGAGCAAAGCTCGCGAGACTTCACGAGACTGGACTGCAGGAGCCGGCGTAGAGCTCGCGAGAGATGGTCGGTTTTGCTCTAGGCTTAGAAAAAGCTAGCGCCCTCTGGCGTGTGGAGGGAGGGAAGCTCCTGCAAACTTCCAGCTAGTTTGTGCCTGTAGCATATTTTGCATTATGAAATACACACAAAAGTTGTTTTATTTCAGTATTTTCAATTATTAAATATTATTTTCATTTGAATTTTTTTTTTGCAAGCTTTGTTATGGATACCTAGATGAGGTCCAGGAGGTAGTGATGGGGGGAGAGATAGAGATAGCGAGAAGTGTGCGTGCTGATAGGTGGAACTTGTTTATATTTTATAGTTCTTATGCTACCTGGCAGTAAAGATGTTCACAACATACATATCTTCTTGTTCTTCTCAGCTAGCTCTCAATTAGGAGAGGGGTCAGTGAAAAACAAAAACAGCTTTCAACAACAATAAATTTCTTCAAGATTTTATATTGAGGAAAAGAAAAAAAACCAAAGTACATAGCAACGATGACATTGACTCAGTTACAGTTTCAATAAAATGTTTTACTGAAACAGCAAAATGAAATGGGCTTGAATCTTTGCACATAGATGTGTATATGTACCAAATTAGCAATGATATGATGTACATAAAACAATAAAATAATATATATTTCAGGCAACTCTGATAAAATGTTTGAGCAGAAAATAAAGTCAAAGAATTGCTCAGCTTTGTGTGTCCATAAGCAACATTTATCGGTCAGTTCAGTGCAATGCACACAACTTTGCCAGTGATAGCTCCTACTGTGAATCCTTAGTGAAGACCCTTCAGACTCTCGGGCTTCAGTCAGATGATGGTTACTGTTTTTGTTGGCATGTTTTTCCTTCCATATTTCTAGAGTCGCTGCTGTAGTGCTTGCAACAAAAATAAACATTTAGGGTCCCTTCTCAAACTATATCAGCTTGAGAGATTCACTGCAGCACCTCCGGCCTCTGAGCTACACCTCACTAGTCATCAGAAGAATACTGCAAATTTCAGTAATTTGTTAAAGGGGCTTCAGAATTTTTATTAACCTCTAAGTGCAGGGAAATCCTAATAAAAGTTGCTGTTTCATAAGGACAGAAAAACACAAAGGCCAGGATCCTGCAGACTCCCTATCGGACAGGACCTGGTATGCAGAACATTTCACACTACACTCCCACATCAAGTCAGTAGACAGTAGATCCTAGGACAATTAATATTTATTGATTAATATTTAGTAGGAATAATAATAATAATACAATGTAAAACATCTCTTACATGAAACAATTTCATCTGTAGAAGAGCTCAGGATAGCAACATATATGTCTGTTCTTCTGTCTTCTGCCTTCTTTTCTGCTTCAGTCTGCTTTGTCTTTTATTCTATAAAGTTTTTGAATGTTTTTTTTCTTTTTTTTGGGGGGGGGAGAGATATCCCTCAGCTCATAACTCTAGCGCACACACACACAGCAACACTGAATACTTTTGCCATGTAGCTATTCTGTTTTCTCTGCTGGAAAACACTTCACAAGCAAGAAGCTGCTATTTTTAATTGTGTCTTTGTCTTTCTCTGCAGCTCTTGTATGAATGCTTCTCTGGAGCCCTGTAAGTTGTAAGTTAACTCATTCTGAGCTAATCAAGCTCAAACCAGGCATTCCCTTCCAGTTACACAGGCACCAATTAAAATAAAATAGTTAACCTTATTTTGCAGGAACATTCTACAAAGATGGTACTCTAACTGCTGTTGCCATTTCTTGGTTAAAACTAAATGTATTTATCTCAGTCACAATACAACTGTAATGGGGAATTAGAGGGACTCAAGTGACCTGTAAAAACAGAAATACCATACTTTGTTAAACCAAAGGCCATCAAGCCCAGTGCCCTGTTTCCAACAGTGGCCAATCCAAGTCACAAGAACGTGGCAAGATCCCAAACAGTAAATAGATCCCATGCAGCTATTGCACAGTGATTAGTAGTGGCTTTTAGGGAGCTGGGAGTTTTGGAGTTTATTATTGCAGGCTAGATCTACATTTTATCTCCTAGATCTACATTCAACAAATATAGTTAAAAGCTTATATTGAGCTCAATTAGATTCTGCTAGTTTACAAGTCTGACCAGATCTAAGGTGTGATATTTTGTAGGTGTATGCACACACTTAGCTGGGATCCAAGCTCAGTCCATTGTGATGCAATCTCTGATGTGATGGCCTCTGGCACAGCAACTGCCTCCTCCATGCAATGGTTCCTGAGGTCTCTGGCATCTGGTCTTCTTCCATTGGTACCTATAACCCAACTATACCAACTCAAAAACAAAGACTATCTCCCAAGGACCGAGTTATCTTCCACAAGCTAAAAGTCTTTCTGCTGTGGGTATCCAGCGACTTGGTGAAATTGATTTATCTAGCTAAAGCAAATATATGATAATCAGGAAATCTCTGTCTTTAATTTCAGGGAAACAGCAGTTACTTTCCACACAAAAAAATCCTACTGCCCTCTAATTAGAACTGGCAAAAAAATGATCACAGTCCTGTTCAGTTGCTTCTACTATTAACTATTCTGTCCTTCCTTTTCTTTACTTTCAGGACACAGGAGTCTCTCTGGGATCTGGAATCAAAACTTATTTTTTTATTTTCTCTCTTTCAAATCTCCCAAAGACACAGTATCTCAGTAACTGCACCATAAATGTTTTTGGGGCTTTTCAGAGCTGACGACAAGAATTTCTGTCTCCTGCAAAAGCCTCTTGCCTTCTGCTCAGTTCACCATGTGGAAAATCTCCCAAAGCAAATCATATAAAATAGTGCCACTTTTAAAAATCTTTACTTTCCTTGGAGCTGCCATGCTCAGCCTTCCTGGTGATAGGGTAGAGGTGTCAGCCACTTCTGTTTAATATTCTTTATATTTTAAAATAGCTGCACTGTCCTAAAACAAGGTTCCAGGGGTTAGTCACCTTACTTTTTAGTGCTCCTACACTAGGCAAATTACATACAAAAGCCACTCCAACACTCAATCTGGTCCAAACACTTATTTTTAAACTATTTTTCCCAGAGGCTACATGGACTTGTTTTTCTCTCCAGGACCCTCTCTCATACAGCCCAGCCACAGAGGTTATCCCATCATCCCTTGCTGCTGTCCCTGCTGTGCTCTGTACTCCAATGTGCCTCTGTCACCCCCAGGGAGGGAGGCTATCCATCCTGTCGTTGCTGCAGGACCTTGTCAAGTGTTTGGGATCTTGTCAAGTGCCCTCTGCTGCCTGTCTTTTTCCCTCTTGCTTTTATTTTAATCTGTCTTAGTTTTGTTTTACTTTGATTTATTTTACTTTTGTGCCTGCTCCTGAGGTGCTGATATGACCTAGCTCCTTTAAGAGGCCAGGCTATGACGTCATTGTTGCTGTGCTGCTAAAGTGAAATTAAACCTGCAGCTCCTTTTGATCTTTCATAATGGGTAGAGTCATACATTCAGTGGCTTCACCGTGCTGCTGAATATACATCATAACTTAGCCGGATTAGTTCTAATCGACTAAGTTACTTACACGGCCAGCATTGAATATTTACCCCTTCATCTATTAGGATAATGATGTTTGCACATTGTTGCTTGATAGTCTCAGGGATGGGAGCCAGTAACGTTTTGCCCTGATTTTTCACAGAATGGAGTCGGAGTAGAGCTTGATATTTGACCTCTAGTGGTGATTACTTAGAATGTGGACAATGTATATTAAAGCTGAACTCTTTCACCCCCTAACCTGAATAGCTGTGAGCTTTCCTCTCCAGGGTCTAATCCTATTAAACAAGCTAGTTTCAAAACAGATACAATTAAAAATGCCTATCAAAGATGACATCTTTCCCTATTCTCAGATGAGACAGTGGATTTGGCACTCTCTACTCAATAGGCCCATTATATTCTTGGTGTCACAAAATGCTTTTAGTTTGAAAGACTTATAGACTGCCAAGACCTCAATTATGCAGTGAGCAAAATATAAAATTTGACACCAGCTAAGAACAAATCATTAAGGGAAATATATATGCCTTTCGCCTCGTGTGGAATTCCCCTGGGTGGAGCCGCAGAGCTGGGTTCCTGTAACTGAGTGCATTTGTTCTATGAGATGGCATTGCAGCAAGTTAAGAACATCTTTTAACAACAGTCATCTAACTTTCACAAAATTCATGAGCGTGTAAACGACCATTAACTGCTGGAATTCAGCCTGTGTTAAAAGGGCACTAGGTCAATGAACTAATCCCCAAATCCCAAACACACAAAATACAGACTCAGTCAATTAGAATCTGATATAATCATTTTCACATTGGGTATAAAGTAAATCCACAGAAGGCGATCAAACTACCAACGCGATCTTCTATATGCAATAGACCACTCTTCTAGGCACGTGCCTTAGTTCAGTGGTTCTCAGGCAGTCCTTAGGACACAGCTAGCCAGTTAGGATCCCAGGGTATCCAGAATGAATATGTATGCAAATCTATCTCATACATATTACTTATGGGTGCCCTGAAAACCTGACTGGCTAGGTGTGTTCCAAGGACTGGGCTGAGAACCTCTGCCTTAGTGCATAGTTGTCCAGCCCAGACCTCATGGGTCACATGCAGTTCCCATTGTGTGTCTTATGTGGCCTGTGAACAACCGGCCCTCAGTAGCATCTGCCTATTCCCCTTCTCACCTCCATTAAAATCCTTCCCACAGATTCAGAGACTGGCAACCGCCTGTTGCAGTCAGTCTGTGAGTGCGGAGGCAGTGGCCCTGCCTCCTTCCTCTTGCACAGGTATTCCTGGGAAGGCAGGCCCAGAGGAAAGGGAAGTAGGGAAAGACTGGATTGAGATGAAAGGTTGGACATGGGAGATAGGGGCTTAAGAGAGACCTCTGGAAGGCAAGAGAGCTAGGTGTGTGGATGTGCTGGGTTCATATCTTGAAATGTTCTACTTCTTAATCATGTATATGATATGCTTAGAGCCATGGTGTCTGCATGTATATGCCAGACAACACGCATGAGTGGACACATGCACCTGAAACTTCTAGGGCTGTAAACAGAATTAAATTTGTGTCAAAAGGTTGGGTGGACCCACTCAGGCTGGAGGAGGGACACAGGAACACAGCGGCAGCGGTTGCCTGGGGGGGGTCAAGGGATGGGGTTGGGCAGGGATGGGCGCATTGGTATCATTGCCCCGCAAATGTTTTGCGAGTCTCAGCTTGTATTTATTATCTCAATTTATAAATTGCTCTTCCAAAAATGCTGCTTAGAGTGATGTACCTCATATTAGAAAAAAACATTAAAATCAAACAATAACCATCTTATAAAAATAAAAACAGCATCTATATCCATCTAAAAAAACATAAAGCAGTCGAGTATGCAGCTCCTACCATAAATGATGAAATGGTTACGTTAGCTCTTTTCCAAAAAAGGTTTCACATAGTAACATAGTAAATGATGGCATAACAAAACCCAAGTTTGACCAGCAAGTTATTTAGGGTATTAACTGCTATTATGTGCAGGTTATCCTTATGTCTTCTGTTAAGGGCAGTAACTGCCACTCCATGCAGGTTACCCCAGTTACCACAGGTTACCCCTTTTCTTCATTTCCATCCTTTAGCCATTAGGGATCCTCTGTGTTTATCCCTCGCCCTTTTGAATTCCATGACCATTCTTGTGTTCACAACCTCATCCGGGAGGGCATTCATTGCATAAGAACATAAGAAATTGCCAAGCTGGGTCAGACCAAGGATCCATCAAGCCCAGCATCCTGTTTCCAACAGAGGCCAAAACCAGGCCACAAGAACCTGGCAAGTACCCAAACACTAAGAAGATCCCATGCTACTGATGGAATTAATAGCATCCACCACCCCTTCCATGAAGAAATATTTCCTGACATTATTTATGATTCTACCCTCTTGAAACTTCATATTATCTCCCCTACTTTTACAGCTTCCCATTGGAAAAGGTTCACTTCTTGTGCATCATTAATACCCTTCATGTATTTAAAAGGCTGTATTATATTTCCTCTGTCCCTTCTCTGCTCCAGAGAATACATATTTAGGTGCTTCAGTCTTATCTCATAAGTCTTCCGGTGCAAACCCCATACCATTTTGGCTGCCTTTCTCTGGACCACTTCCATCCTGGCTCTATCCTTACTTATAAACCGGACTGATTTGTATTGCATACAGGAATTCCGGTATATAAAAATTTAAAATAAATAAATAAATCCTTTTTGACATTATAGTCTAGATACTTTATACGGATACAGACGCCAGAACCCACGAGGGGAGGAGCGATACTGAACCTGGTGCTCACAAATGAAGATAGAATCTCTAATGCCCGGGTAGGTGCCCACCTGAACACCAGTGATCATCAAAGGGAATGGTTTAGGTAGCAGCCAAGATGGAGAGAAGTCACACGAAGATCCAAGCTCTGGATTTAAATATTATAAACTTTGTTAAAATGGGGAGTTAGCTTGAGGAGGAGCTAGATGTCTGGCCTGAACTTAGGTGAAGTGGAGCAAATGTGAGCCAAATTAAAAGGAAGTATTATAAAGGCAATACATCTTTACATAAGAAAAGTAAGTAAAAATAAGGGGAAAGGAAACTATATGGTTCTCCAAGGAGGTGGCTTGAAAAATAAAGGCAAAATGATCAGCATTCAAAGGGGCCAATGTAATAAGACCCGCGGCAAAACGGGCGCTAGTTATGAGCACGGGTTTTGATCACTGCACACGGCTGAAGATGCTGCATCCATGGGATGTAAAAACATAAATTATGCAAATGATTTGCGTACAGAAATCTGCACATATATGGAGAAATGCGCGTACCTAAGCGCAGGTAAGGGCCTATGAAATAAGCGGCCAGATCTGCAGTCAAAACCCGCGCCGGTAATCTGCTCATAAAAGCGAGCGAGCGAGCGAACGGGTCTCCCTATTAAGTGAAAGTATGGCCCTGGAAAGTATTTTTAATATTTCAAATAACTGTGCTGCAGAAAACATGGCAAATATTTTCATGGATGCTAATTCACACTGCCATAGCAGCGAGATAGGTGCTCAGTCGGGCATCAGTCTTGCCACTTGGGTGCTGAGTTAGGCGCTGTTCTGTCCATGTATCTGACCGCTCGGGCGCTCAGCTGGTTGCAAATCTGGCCACTCGGACGCCAAGGAAAGCGCCTAGGGAAGCATCTACCTAAGCTGGCCGCTCCGACACCGAGAAAAGCGCCCAGCGATGCTGACTGCTCGGTCGACCAGGAAAACGCCAAGCTAAGCTGGGCACTCGGACGCTGAGATAGGCGCTCAGCTAGGTGGTTTTCAGGATGCTCCGACGCCGACAGAGGCCCCCTGAGTCAGGGCTGACACTTAACTCATTCCCTGATCGTGGCGGTAAAAAACCTGCACTAGCATTAGCGCGGGTCCCTGCATTGCCTATGATTATCTAGTCGCTTGCTTTGCATGCCATTAGCATGCATTCACGCAGGAAAAACCACAGGTCTGTGAGCGCACACAAAACCCTTATTACATCCCCGTGTAGGGCTTTACGCGGGAAAATGCGCGTACAGCGCGCACAAACCCACGGCAGCTTCAGTGCATCTTATTCCATTGGCCCCAAAAAGAGGAACACAAGGAAGAATATCCGGTGAAGCTGAAAGAGTTAAGGAAAGAAATCAGGATAGCAAAAGCTCTAGTGGAAGAAAGGATCAGAAAAGTAGTAAAGTGAGGTGACAAAGCAAAAATAGAGAAAGGAAGAAAGTTAGAGGTGGTATTGTAAGACTGAAAGGAGACAAGGGTCATTGTGTGAAGAAAGATGAGGAAAAGGCAGAAATATTAAATAAATTCTTCAGTTCATTGTTCACTAATTAAGACCCTGGAGAAGAACTGTTGCTGGCTGGCAAGAGAATGATTGGGAGTGGGGTAGATTCAACCCATTACAGAAGAAACTGTTTGGATGGAACTAGCAAAACTGAAATTACATCTCAGAATACCAAGGGAGCTCAAAGGTCTGCTGAAACACTTATTCGATACATCCCTGGAAACGGGAGTGGTGCCACAAAATTAGAAGAGGGCGGTGGTGGTCCCTTTTCACAAAACTGGGAACAGAGAGAATCTTAGAAACTTCAGTCTTACATTGATGGTGCGATAATTAATGGAGATGCTGCTGAAGGAAAGGACAGTCACCTATCTATAATCTAATGGGTTGCAGGATCCGCGACAACATGGTTTTTACCAGGGGAAGGTCATGTCAAACAAATCTGATTCATTTCTTTGATTGGGAAACTGGAGAGTTAGATAAAGGGCACGCACTCGATGTGATTTATCTGGATTTCAGCAAAGCTTTTGACACTGTCCCAGAGAGGAGGCTCATGAACAGAATGAAAACCCTAGGAGTGGGTCCCAGGATAGTGGAATGGATTACAAATTGGTTGACTGACAGAGAGTGATGGTAAATGGAACCTGCTCTGAGGAGTGAAAAATGATAAGTGGGATGGTTCAGGGAAAGGTTCCGGGGCCGGTTCTGTTCAATATCTTTGTGAGTGACATAGCGGAAGGGTGTTATTGTTTGTAAGGATATGGGTGGACCCCTGGACTCTGTGGCTGCTGACCACGCCCACGGGGGGAAGTCCTGTGAGGGGCCACAGATCAGGCTCAGCTTTAGGACACACACACATTTAGATCTTTTATTAAACAGTATTGAGGAGTCACCAGAGGTGGCGGTAGTGAGCAGGAATGTAGCCCGCTGGGCTTGTAATCCCTCAGGCTCTGGAACAGCGATCCCACAATGGCTGCGCTGTAGTGGAGAGAAACTGAGATCGTGAGTACAAGCAATTTATGCAGGGTTCAGGATTAGAGCCTCATTGGTAGAGTACTCACACAGCAGTTTCTCTCGGTAGGGAACACAGGAGCTGAAGTAAAGGCAGGCCCTCGAGGAGCGAGTACCTAGTTCCAGGGAACTGCTCTGAGAGAAGTAGATGGTAACTCACTGATGGTGTAGGCAGTGGTGTCTTCCAGGCAGAAGAGAAGTCCAGGTAGCGAGTCCAGGAACATGGGCCCTCGAGGAGCGAGTACCGGTTCCAAACAGCAACCTGAAAGAGAAGAGAAAGAGGCCCCCGAGGAGTGGGTACCCCAAATAGAGTAGTCCAAGGTGGAGGCAGAGTAGCTAGGTACAGAGAACGAATCCCATCCGTTAGGAAACCTTTGCTAACTTGACAGCTAGCAATCGTGTAGGCTATTTGTATCCGGGATGCATGACATCATCACAGGGGGACGCCCCTGAGGTTCGCGCCAAAGAAGGTACTTGAAGCAGGGCCGCGCGGCGTGCACGCCCTAAGGCAACTGGACAGCATGGCGGGAGGCAGTGCCCAAGCTGGACCGGGGACGCCGGAGAAGACGGCAGGCAGGAGGAGTTCGTCAACTGCAGGAGGAGTTCGTCAACCGCAGAAGGAGTCGCCAAAGAGGTAAGGAGGGCAGAGTGGAGACGTCGGGCAGCGACAGTCGTAACAAAGGGTTAGAAGGAAAAGTTTTGTCTTTTTGTGGATGACCCTAATATCTGCAACAGAGTGGACACACCTGAACATAAGAACATAAGAAATTGCCATGCTGGGTCAGACCAAGAGTCCATCAAGTCCAGCATCCTGTTTCCAACAGAGACCAAACCAGACCCCAAGAACCTGGCAATTACCCAAACACCAAGGAGCAGAGAGAATGAAATGTGATCTAAGAAAGCTTGAGGAGTGGTCAAAGGTTTGGCAGCTGGGATTCAGGGATGGTGCGAGGGTATTAGATGCCCTAGGTGAACCTTCTGCCTGTGCCCGTGCCCCCCCCCCACCCATCATGCCCCCCCTCATCATCCCCCCCCCCCCCCCCATCGCACTGCCCCCTACTGGCTCCAGTCAAACTAGATTGACTGGAGCCAGCAGTCGAATCAGGTGAGGATGGATGGGTCGCTCGTCGGTGAAATATCCTGCCGGCAGCTGATGAGCTGCCTTTCCCGCCGCTGCGGCAGCGGCTGTCTCTTCTCTCTTGATGCCACGGCTGCTGCCCCTGGGAACCTGGCGCCCTAGGCCCCTGCCGGCCCTGCTAGGATTCAATGCCAAGAAGTGCAGAATGAAATAATCCAAAGGAGCTCTATGTGATGGGGGGGGGGGGGGGGTGTGAAAGACTGATGTGAATGGACTGGAAAGACACCTCGGGATGATAGTGTATGATGATGTGAAGGTGGCAAAGCAATGTGGTAACTAAAGCCAGAGGGATGCTGAGCTACAGAGATAGAGACATGACCAGCAGGAAAAAGATAATGATGCTCCTTTACAGGTCCTTGGTAGCCCTATCTTAGTATGATCACACCAATATCCAACACACAAATTAGCATCTTAAGTGATTCATTGTGACAAATAAACAGCAAAACCAGCACCTAACATGTCCCTGTTTCAGCTCATTAAAAAAAAAAAAAAAAAGAATAGAGACATACATTACTGCAAACATCAAAAAATTCAAATGTGCCAGTATTTCACAATTAAGCACAAAATAACTCCATAATGATTAATTTGGTGATTCTAATAATTTCCCTTTTTTTTTTTTTTTTTAGTTACATCAATGACGATTCAGCAGTCAGCCTACAAGAAAACCCTGAGGCATTTATTCTCACACTGGGAAAGAGATATTTGGGCTCTATCCAGTGGAGGCTTCTGCCCATGCATAATATTTTGGCACATCTCTGCAGAATAGAAGCCACTATGACAATGGACAAAATAAGAGTTCTTATTCTGATCCCAAGCAGTTTTATAAATTAGTTTACGGAAGAAAAATACAGCAACAGTATATTGGAGCTTATGACTATAATTTTTGGGGAGAGGGCAGCTGGGGTTTTTTTTTGTTTTTTTTAACTGTTTCTTTTTTTAACTGTTTCTTTTTTTTTCTGCTTATCTCTTTTGTCATTTTTTCCTGCTGCTCCTTTGGGCTTCCAGCTCAGCTGAAACCAAACCAGCACCAAGTTCTTAGGACCATGAACCTTCATTTGAAACTACCTGGAGATCCTTCCCCTCCCAAGTTTCTTGGTCCGGCTATTACAATCTTCATCATGGGGCCTGAATTCAGCTGCGAGGTGTCATAGTCGCACAATGATGATGACTCCTTCCCTCTAGGGAATGGGGATGCTATTTCCATGGTGGTCCCAATCCCGGCGGACCCAGGGAGTGGAAGACGTGAGCTGGAAATTCAAACCCAGTCCATCTCCATGGGAACATTTAGCGCTATCAGGGAGCCATCGGGCCAGCCTCCTTTGTTGCCTTTTGGAATATTTGTACTTTTCTAATTTAAGCTTCACTTTTTTTTTTTTTTTTTTTAAATCATTAAAAAGAAAAATGCAGAATATGGCATCTGCAGAATTTCTCACATTTTCTGATCAAGAAATTAATTCGCTGAACAGTGGGCAATCCATACAGGTAAATTTGAAAAGCGCATGAAGGACATGTGCTTGTGCTCTGGGTTTTAAAAGCTGCCTCCATACCCGCGCGTCTCCAGTGGCGCGCACGCCTCACTCCGATTCTAAAAGGTGCGTGGCATGGGCGTGGTTTCGGCTTTATAGGGTGGGGCCAAGAGATGTGGGCGCAAATACTTACATGCCTGGGCACACGCCCAAGTCCAGTACCCCATAAATTACCTCGGCTGTGGAGGAGGTATACCTTTAAAAAAAACAAAACAAAAAAAACCAAACCAGGCATTTCTGAGGTCTTTAAAGGGTATGTGGTAAATAGGGGGAGTGCAGGCTATTAAACCAGGGGGCTATGGAGGACCTAGGTCCACACTGGGCAAATCGGTGGGCAAACCGGTGAAATTGGTCACGACATGAACCCGCACTGGTTATAAAATCCCCCCAGTTGCGCAGCTCAGATCCAGATGTGCGCAGCTGTGCACGCCCAGTTGCAAAGCAGGGCGCACATATTTGCGCATTATGTTATAAAATATCTGCATCCCGGGGGCACACCCACACACACAGGTGTCAATGTGCGCCCACACGCCCCTTTCAGAGTTCCCGTCAGACTGCAGAAGATTGTGATGCCATACTCTATTTCCTAAAATCTCTCCCTGAAGAAGACTTTCCTCCTAATTTGGTGAACTAATGATGCGGGGTTGCTATTATTGTTTTCCCCTCAGTTTTTTGTCGCTACTTTAAATATGTTTCTGTGTAATTTATGTGTATATATTCTGATGGCATAAATTAAAAAAAAAATAAGAATTAGTACAAGTTTGAAACTTGTGAGCAGTAGCACCAATCGTCAAAATCTCAAACCTAGCTACTGTCACTACTTTCTCTTGCAGTTAGCAAAAGCAGACATTAGCTCATTGTCCACCCTCTCTCTGGTTTAACACAGTGTACACTTTAGACAAATGTGCCTATGAGTTTTTGTTGTAAGTAGATATTCCACTGTTGAAATCCTTCGTTGGGGCTTTGCTGTTTCCCCTAGGGCTATAAAAGTATTTGTTAGTCAGGGCTGCTCTTGCCATCCTTTCCCATCTTCCTGTACCTCCCAGGGCGTGAGCTCTTTCTGTTGGGGGAAAGGAAATCCTTTGTGATCCAGGTGATGGAGGGCCTCTCCTGACGTGTGTGTATCACAGTGGTGCAGTGTTCTCCTCAGGGACAAACAGCTGATCTCAGATTGGGGGGGGGGGGTTTCAAATAAAGTTTAATGATTGTTCCAAAATATCAATCACTGTCCCACAAACATTCCACAAATGAAACTGTACATCTGAATGATTTACATTGTCTCTCTGCTGGGGCGCTTGTGTCCATCTCTCTAGCTTCTGGGAGGTAGCTCGCCACTGTTTCCTTATCTGTATGCAAACAGCCCAGTAACAAGACGATACAGAAAGAAACACGGGAGAGCGGGCACTGTATGTTGAGCGCCCGCTCTCCCAACGCGGGCCCAGCCACCTCTCCTGGGCATGCGATTCAGTATTTAAATGAAGGGATGCTCTAATAAGGAGGCTCTAGGTACAATAGCGCGTCCCTAGCGCCTCCTTATTAGCAGTAGAGGTGGTTGTCAGCGGGTCTGGACAACCGACGCTCAATTGTACCGGTGTCGGTTTCCAAACCCGCTGACAGCCACGGGTTAGGAAAACGGACGCCAGTAAAATTGAGCATCCGTTTTGCTAAACGCTGACCGGCGGGCAGATTTTTTTTTACATTTATTTTTTTTAATTTTTGGTTCCTCCGACTTAATATCGCTAGGATATTAAGTCAGAGGGTGTACAGAAAAGCAGTGTTTTCTGCCTTTCTGTACACTTTTCCAGGTTGCTCAGAAATTAACGCCTGCCCTTGGGCAGGCGTTAATTTCTGAGTGTAAAATGTGCGGCTCAGCTGCACATTTTACTTTCAGTATCCCGGGGACTAACTAATAGCCTCATCAACATGCATTTGCATGTGATGAGCACTATTAGTTTTCGGGGGGGCTGGCCATGCGTTTTCGACACACTAAACCCCTTACTGTATAAGGGGTAACAGTCACACATCGAAAACACGCAGCCAATCACATGCTAAACAGTGCGTACTGTATCGGCCTATTTGTTGGGGGAGCCCCCACGCCACGAAAAGATCCTACCTGATTCCAAAGTTCTCTCTTTTTCCCATAGCTGTTACCTGATTCCTTGGGGATGGAGATCCGATTGGGAGTCTCCAGATCTTGAAGTTTTCAATCCCGTTCTCTCCTTCCTTTCTGTGTGACTTCCCTGGGAGAAAAGTCTGATGTCCCTTTCTTGACCAAAGCTCTCTATCTCCTTCCTCCAAGTCGTGAAGAGGGGTGGAAAAAACTTCCACACACTAACAAAAAGGAGTAAAATCCAAATGTCTCTAAGTTCAAAAATCCCACGCTGGGTATTGCTGAAACTGGGTTTGCTTCCTCTAGGGTGTAGAGGGGTAGCTCACAGGTCTCCAGCCTCTCCAAGTCACAGGGTGTTTCCCAGAATGAGAAAACTTCTCAAAAATCTACAACAACCTCCCTCCCTCTCTCTCTCTCTCTCTCTGCAAAAATGAGGCAGACCCTATCAGACAGAGTGGGTACTGATAAGAAATCCCCTCTGAACGCAAGAAGAGATACCACCTTTGGACAACTGAGCTTCCAGACAGAACTGATCACAGCTGTGACAATTTCTTGATGTCTTCTCATTCCATGAGTGTTTGAAGTGTTCATCATTCAAATAAATGTTATTTACTATTCAAGGACTGAGTTTTTTTCTGGTATTTGAAGCAGGGAATAAGATGTATCTGACTGCATAGGCACTCAAGCTTAGGATCAAGAGCTGAGGGCAGCACAGTATCTGTCTGGAGTCTTTCAGTAGGGCTGGGAAGCTGCATCTGTCTACAAAAGATGGGATATGCAGTCCTACAGCCATCCGAGAGTTTTTTGTGACTAGTGAACCTGAAGAAAAGTTACCAGAGGATGTGGTTAGTGCAGTTAGTATAGCTGTGTTTAAAAAAAGGATTGGATAAGTTCTTGGAGGAGAAGTCCATTACCTGCTATTAAGTTCACTTAGAGAATAGCCACTGCCATTAGCAATGGTAACATGGAATAGACTTAGTTTTTGGGTACTTGCCAGGTTCTTATGGCCTGGATTGGCCACGGAGACAGGATGCTGGGTTTGATGGACCCTTGGTCTGACCCAGTATAGCATGCTCTTATGTTCTTATGTTCTTAACTGTGGAAAGAGACTGCGTTGGTGGGTATAGGTAGGCAGAGGATTTCAGAGGGCCCAGAGGGGAGGACTGTGTGAAGAAGAGGATTGTAAAGTTTTTGCTGAATTTAACTACCAACTGTGAGCTGATCTTTTTGAGAATTGGGTAACAAAATAATTAAGCTATTTAGCTGTCCCGGGAAGGGGGCTGTGCTAATGCCAGGAGGTCCTCTCATGTTGGGGCTTGGAGGCCCATGAAAAATTGGCCTGATATTTTTTTTTAAGTTGGGGAGGGCCCAGGGGAGAGGCCTGGTAGCATGGCAGCGATTTTTATTTATTTTTTTTTTAATTTAAGGGCAGCAAGAAATCGGGAGGCTGCCTGAAGTGGCTGAGAGTTGCGATTAAAAAGAAAGCGGCTCAGCTGCAAAGAGGAGCAGTGCTGCCTGGGGAGCTCCTTGAGGCGAAAGAAATTGGGCCACATGGTGTGGGGACCGGAGCAGGACAGCGAATTTAGCCGCTGCTGCTGCACTGAGTCCCCAGGCATGAGAGGGACTGCGGCAGTGAAGACAAACAGCTGATACCATATCAGCTGTGCGTCACCACACATTAAGGAGGCAGAGAAGGGCGGCAGAAGCACTGGGAATGCGGCCGCTGCTAGGGTCAAGGGCAGGCAGCGAACAAGAGCGATCAAAGTCCAGGCTAGGGTCAGATCCAGAAGTCAGTCCGAAGGAAGGCTAGAGACAAGGAGAAGGACTGACCCAGCAGGACAGGCAGGGGGGCAAGGCTGGACAAGACGAGGCGGGCTGGACTGGAGAGAAGACGGAAGGCAAGGCTAGGGAGACGAGGCAGGCAGGGCTGGGGAGACGAGGCAGGCAAGGGTGGGGAGATGAGGCAGGCACAGGATCAGGAACACAGGAATCAGGGAGCAGCAACTCACACTCCACACTGGATGCAGGTGACCCATTGCAGAGGCAAGGAAGGAGCATCCCTTAAATAGGAATAGCGGCTGGTGACATCATCTGAGGGCCCCACAGCCTTTCCCCACCAGCCTTTTAAATGGAGCCAAGTTGGGCGAGCATGTGCCTATGGAGGAGCAGCAGCAGCGACGGTCCCGGCAGTGTCCTGCCGCACACGTGTACTCCTTCCCGCAGTGGAGAGGAGGCCCAGCAGTCTGCGGCCTCAGGAGTGAGTGAGACAGCCTGTGGGGACATCCCGCAGACCAGCAAATGTAACCGCGCAAGTATGCACGCATGTTATAAAATAGCCTGGCCTCGCCCACGTGCGCCAAATTTTAAGTGGGCCATGCGCATGTGCGCGCAAATCCCGCTTCTATCACATAAACTGGGGGATTTTAAAAGAGGCGCGTGCCGATGCCATTCCCAGTTTTACCAGTTCGCTCCCAGTTCACCTAGTTAAGAGATAGGTCCTGAACTCCCCCCTGGTTTGATAGCCTTCACTCCCCCCAGTTAGCCCTGGCCCTTAAACCCCACAGATCTGCCTAGTTTTCTTTTCATTTTAACTTACACAGCATCCATAGTGGAAGGAAAGTTGTGCGGCAGGGGCCCTCGGCACGCGCTGGGTCGCATCAGTATTTACGTGCACATCTTAGGTTCATGCTCCAAAACGCCCATGCCCCTCCCAGACCACATCCAGGCCCCGCCCCTTTTGAAAACCTTTGAGATGTGCGCGCTGCGGGAGATACACATGTATCTCGGTGGATTTTAGAATCCGCTCGGCGCATGACAGCCCAACTTCTTTGCGCCTCTCCTAATTAACGCAGGCATCAAGCCTTTAAAATTCACCTCTTTGTGCACACCCCCAGACAGAAAAAACAATTTTTCAGTAACAGAAACTGGGCAAAGAAAAGAACATACATACTAGAAACAAATATAGACATTAAAGAGTAAACACTGATCCTCATTAGAATTCGTTGTCTCCGGAGACTCTTTGATTCCTGTAAAAGAATAGACACAAAGGATGAGTTCTTAATTGAAAATCTAGAAACACGACATAAGAGAAAGAAATAAGACAGACAATAAAAACTAATACCTATCTGAAGTAATTCTGTAACTTTTATAGGAACTGATTCTACTTACTTCATTGTTCAAATTACCTTTTCCACTAAAGTATTTAAAGATAGTGTCAAGTTTAAAGTATAATAGTATGTTCTACATAATTTCATTGCATTGTGCTGAATTGAAATATCAAGTGTTATATATACCAATCACATTTACTTCTACAGCTATTTAAAGCTGAATTTTACTCCACCTGCCGATTCAGCTCTACAAATGGTGTGTTTATTTATTTTTCTTATATATATATATATATATTTCATTTTATTTAATTTATTGTGATTTGCGCACAGAAATCTGCACATATATGGAGAAATGCGCGTACCTAAGCATGGGTAAGAGCCTATGAAATAAGAGGCCACATCTGCAGTCAAAACTCGCGCCGATAATCTGTGCATAAAAATGAGCGAGCAAACGGGTCTCCCTATTAAGTGAAAGTATGGCCCTGGAAAGTATTTTTAATATTTCAAATAATTGTGGTACAGAAAACATGGCAAATATTTTCATGGATGCTAATTCACACTGGCATAGCAGCACGAAAGGTGCTCAGTTGGGCATCAATCTTGCCACTTGGGTGCTGAGTTAGGCGCTGTTCAGTCCATGTAGCTGACTGCTCGGGCGCTGAGCTAGGCACGCAGCTGGTTGTAAATCTGGCCACTTGGACGTCAAGAAAAGCGCCTAGGGGAGCACCTACTTAAGCTGGCCGCTCCGACACCGAGAAAAATACCTAGCGATGCTGGTTGCTCGGTCGACCAGGAAAACGCCTAGCTAAGCTGTGCACTCGGACGCCAAGATAGGCGCTCAGCTAAGTGGTTTTCAGGATGCTCAAGATATTATTTGAATCAATGAAGTTGCAGAGTTGGTGGAGAACTGCGGTTTCTAGTCCTTTGGCCATGAAAGATAGGGTGGATATCGGGCAATAGTTGGATGTGATAGTTGGATCCACTGTCAGTTTTTTAATTATGGGTGAGACTGTGGCTTGTTTTAAGATATCAGGGATGACGCCATGTTATAGTGATGAGTTTATGAATTTCATGACAAATGAAGCAACATCCAGTTTGATCAATTTGAGTAGGGATGTATGGCATGGGTTAAGGGGGTTGGACGAAGGTTTCAGGTTGTCAGTGATCTTAGTGATATCCTCGGTTGTGATATTGTCGAAGCATTCCCAGGTTGGGCCTTGAATTTCTGGATCACAGATGGCTTTTTCGTAAACTGAATTGTTAAAGGTGCTAATGACAAATGCTGTTTTGTTGGTAAAGTGAGTGGCAAACGTTTCAGCAATGTTCATCCCCAGGATGATGGAAGGAAGAGTGGAGGAGGTTGAGTTTGGGTTGATTATCTTCTTAACAGAGATATATAATTCTCTGGGATTGTTTTGTGAGGCTGACAGTTTTTTGTATATGTAGGATTTCTTTGCGGCGTTAATGGCCTCTTGATATGATGTCACTTTGTCATTGTATACGGTTTTATTTATGTGGGTTGGGTCTTTTATCCTTTTTCTCTCATATTTTCTCAGCTCACATTTTAGGGTTTGAAGTGTTGTATTGTACCATTGTGTGGATTTTGTTCTTTTAATTGAGCATGGTTTCAGAGGGGCCAATTTGTCGAGTGTTGAACTAAGTGATCTAAGAGTTCTTCAGGTGAGTTACAGGAGATATTGTCTGTACAGGGTCTATATGATCACGTTTCATAATTGTGATATTGTTTCCATGGGTGATTTGATCGCAAGATTTGGGTTTGAGGGTGAAGTTGATAAGAAAGTGATCACTCCGAGGAATTTAAGATATGTTAGTGTTAAGATCATTTATGTGAAAGCCTGAGGGTCCAGACAGTTGCCTTCTTGTGCGTAGGGGATGAGATGATTTGTTTCCAGCTGCATGAAAGAAAGGTATCGAACATAGTATTGGTGGGGGTTGAAATATGCGAGGCCGGTGGGTGTAGGTTAAAGTCGCCTAGGATTATGGTTGTTGATGGAGTCAGGTTGAGGTAAAAAGGTGCAGCTCATCCTTTCAGAATTGACTCCCCCTTCCCCAAAATGTTGTCCAGTTCCTAATAAATCTAACGTCCTCTTCCCCTTATCAATCGCCTCATTCATGCCTTGAGATTCTGGAGCTCTGCCTGCACCTGGAGTGCTGCATGTGGAATGGGGAGCATTTCTAAGAATGCTACCCTGGAGGTTCTGGATTTCAACTTTCTACCTAAAAGCTTACCTTTGGATTCCGGAACTTCATTCCCACACCTTCCTTTATCATTGCTGCCCACATATACCACAAACGTCAGTTCCTTCCCAGCACTACTAAAATCCTATGTAGATGGCATCTGAGGTCCATCACCTTTACACCAAGTAGGCAAGCTGCCAAGCGATCCTCATAACCACTAGCCACCCAGCAATCTACAATCTGAATTATTGAATTATAGCAATAATGGCCATCCCTAAAATATATGGAAATGTGTGTGTGGAAGGCAGGGTGTGAAACAAAGGCAGGGTGTGAAACAAAGTGATATCATTTTAGTCCACACTATTGAGGTAAGTGTGAAAAGACAAAATGATCTGAGAACAGTTAAGTTCATAGATAGTTGTAGTAGGCCATGAAGCCATTTAATTTGTTCAGACCTATGGTGATGGTGTTAAGTTTTTGGATGAGTTCCAATTCAGCAGTTTCACACTGGAGTGTTCCTTTGAAGTTCCTTTTTAGGAGTATGGCAATTTTAAGGACAGATAGAGAATGTCCTGGAAGGTTGAAATATTCACCTACTGGTTTCTGAATCTTGCCATTTCTAATGTCAGATTTATATCCTTTTTTCTTTTCCTTAGGGATTGACCTGTTTGTCCTATGTAGACAGCAGAGGGACATTGCTGGCAGGTGATGGCAAATATTACATTGGAAGAAGAGCTCTTTATATTTTACTCACCTCATGCATCTGAGGAAGTGGATTCTGTCCTTAAAAGCTCACCTCATTCTGTCCTCAAAAATGGATTCTGTCCTCAAAAGCTCACTCATTCTGTCCTCAAAAGCTCACCTCATTCATCTGAGGAAGTGGATTCTGTCCTCAAAAGCTCATGCTGCAATAAATTGGTTAGTCTATAAGGTGCTACCCGCCTCATCTCATTTCTCCTCAGTGTGAGAGGATGCTGGTAAAAATAATGTTATGCACTTGAATTTTGCTAAATCTTTTGACATTACATAGGAAATTACATAAGAACATAAGATATACCATACTGTGTCAGACCAAGGGTCCATCAATCCCAGTATCCTGGGTACTTGCCAGGTACTTGTGACTTGGATTTTGGCCAGTCCAAGCCATAAGTACCTGGCAAGTACCCAGACATTAAATAGATCCCATGCTACAAATGCCGGCAACAAGGAGTGGCTATTCCCTATTGATTAATAGCAGTTTTGGACTTCATGAACTTATCCAAGGAATTTTAAACCCAGCTACAATAACTTCCTTTACCACTTCCTCTGGCAATGAATTCCAGAACTTAATTGTGCATTGAGTAAAAAAATAATTTTCTCTGATTTGTTTTAAATGTGCTAATTGCTAACTTCATGGAGTGCCCTCTAGTCGTTATATTATCCAAAAGAGTAAATAATCGATTTACATTTACCCATACAAGTCCTTTCATGGTTTTGTAGACCTTTATCATATCCCACCTCCACCATCTCTTCTCCAAGCTGAACAGTCCTAACCTCTTTAGTCTTTCCTCATAGGGGAGCTGTTCCATGCCCTTTATCATTTTGGTCGCTCCAGTGCAACTATATCGTTTTTGAGATGTGGCGACCAGAACTGCACCAGAACTGCATGGTCTCACCATGGAGCGATACAGAGGCATTATGACATCCACCATTTTATTTGCTATTCCCTTCCCAATAATTCCTAACATTATGTTTGCTTTTTTGACCACCACAGCACATTGAGCTGACGATTTCAATATATCATCAACTATGATGCTCAGATCTTTTTCCTGGGTGGTAACTTCTAATATGGAACCTAACATCGTGTAACTACAGCATGAGTTTCTTTTCCCTATATTGTTCACCTTGCACTTGTCCACATTAAATTTCATCTGCCATTTGGATGTTATGAATCGGCTGCCCACGGGTCCCCCCATGAGCAGGCCCCTTACCCTCGCTACGTTTCTTCTCCTGACGCGGCAGGATGCTGCTGTCGGGCCTCGTGCGCGGCTGGAGCCGCGGTCTTCCCTGCCCACGCGGCCCGGAGGCCGCCCGCACCTTTCTCCTTCATTGTGGCTGGAGCCGCTGTCTCCCCCGGGGCTGGGAGTGCCCCCGACGTCATCTCCATCTTCGCGGCGCACAGGCCGCAGCCCCGGGCTGGACTAGCGGCAGGAGCCGCCCCCGGGGCCTCCGGCAACAGCTGGAGCCGCTGCTCACATTGGAGCCTGCTCCCAGGCTCAGCCCTGCCTCTCTGGCGTCTGACGCACAGACGCTGTGCAGGCCACTGGCCATGGTCCTGCACAGCCTCTGCTTCCTGCTTCTAGGCGCGCGGCCGCGTCTTCTCTCTATATTTAAAGGGCCAGACACAGGAAGTGTCTGGGCCCCACCTTGAGGACTATTTCCTGTATCAGCCCTATAAAGGGCTGCTCCGTCCATTGTTCCGTGCCTTGCATTGTCGTCGTGAGTCTTCGCTCTGGAGGCTCCTGCCTGCCAGAGCCGGTTGTAAGGTCTTCTTCTCGTGGAGCTCCTCATCTTGATGTCTTCTCATTGTTCCATGTTCAAGTCTTCGTTCCTGAGGTCCATGTCCAGGTGTCTTCGTTCTCCTATGTCCTGGTGTTCCTGCCTTCCATGTTGTTCCTTCCTTCTCCATGTCTCATCAACGCTCTCGAGCCTTCTGGTACCGGTAGGCCGGGGGTCCCTCAGATGCAGTACTCCTGGGAGGACTAGCCTGTCGGTGGATGGTTGTCCTGCGCTCCTGAGCCGTCAAGTCCTGATGTGTGTTCCTGTGTTGTCCCGCTCCCGTCGTGGTCCGTGACCAGTCTGCAAGGGCTGTGTAGGGCGCGTAACGGACAGGGTGGTCCGCGACTCAGTCCCGCGGGTGGCCTGAGTAGGGCGCCCTGAGAGACAGTGCCAATGTCCATGCCTTGTGTTGCCTTTGTGGATGTCAAGAGTCTCGTCTGGATGCCGTCCGCATCAATCCCAAGTGTCTACGTCATGGATGCCGTTGCATCAGCCTTGTGTCCTCACCATGGATGCTGTTGCATCAACCCCGAGTCTTCGTGCCTTGTGAGGCCGTCGCATCAGTCATGTGTCTTCGTCCCTGGATGCCGTCGCATCAATCCACAGTCATGTCTTCATGGCAAGTCCCGTCTGCCCTCAACCTCAGGCCAGGCCTGCTGCTCCATGCTGCTCGCAGCAGATCCAAAAGGGCCCGGAATGGTCGGAGGACCATTCACCTTCCAACATCCTCAGATGTTTGGCCATGGGAGCTTGCCGGCCTGGCGAAGGGTAGACCGTCAGCCATGCGGGGCCACCGTCAACCCTTGGCTTGGCCTAGAAGGTCTGGGTCAGGCTGAGGCCCATGGGCACACAAAACCACCGAAGTATAACATTGGACACCCAGTCTTCCAGTTCACAAGGTCTTCTTCTGAATAATTTTGTGTCATCTGCAAATTTTATCATCTCACTTGTCATACCCCTTTCCAGATCATTTATAAATATATTAAAAAAGCACCAGTCCTTGGGGTCAGTGGGCATTACTAGATTGGTACATGTGCTGGGCCAGGGTTCCTTGATGACACTTGAACAGTTAAATGCGCGATACTCGATGGGTGGAGGGGATTTTTTGCATTATGCTAAATTATATCACTTTGTCAAGCGCGGGGCGAGGGGGGGTACCTTGAAGCTGACCGGCACACTATTTGAAACCTATTGCAAATATGCCTCTACTATCCGAGGTGTTATTTCTAAGATATACGGTCTGCTCAATGGGTTATCCAGGGAGACCCCACGCCATCACACCTTGTGGGAACTAGACTTCCAGCGTCGGTTAGAGGACCACGAATGGGATTCTATTTACTCCCTTGCCCATAAATGCTCTGTCTCGGCCAGTTTACAGGAAAACTGTTATAAATTACTCTACCGGTGGCACTATACGCCGGAACGACTCCATAAATTTAGGCCCACTTTTTCTAACCTCTGTTGGCGGGGTTGCGGGCAAGTTGGTACCTACTACCATGTTTGGTGGGAATGTCCCAAAGTGGCATTCGTGTGGCGGGAGGTTTTCCGGTGGCTTTCGTTGGTTGTTGACCTTCCGGTGCAAGCTGAACCCCAGCATGTACTCTTAGGTCTACCCCTACCTGACCATAATAAAGACACACAAAAGTTTTTGTTACAAGTTTTTATTGCAGCACGGTCAGAAATAGCATCCCATTGGAAAGGGGTGAACGCTCCCAGTTTGGCTGCAATCCAACATCGATTACATACCTACTATCAACTCAGTAGACTTACAGCAGTACACTGGGATCGGATGGTTGCATTTAACCGGATGTGGGGCTCGTACAACAAATGGCTTGCACTACAAAACATTGCCACTTAATTGCGAGACGCTGCACCTGCTGTTCTGGTCCTGGATTTTGGTGGCCGTTCTCGGCCTCTTGGCTATATCCCCAAGCGGGCGTTTTTCCCCATATATACTCCCTTTACCGGGGCCTCTCAATTGGGAGGGTTGGGCGAGCCTTCTCTCTATGGCTGCACTAGCACTGCTCACCCTTTCCTATCTCTCTACTTTTCATTTCTCGCCTTCAAACTTCCTCTTCACCTCTTTCAGGCTTTCCAGTCCACAATTTCCCTAATGGTTCCTGGCACCCAGATGTGTACAGGGGGGTGGGGGGTGGGCAGCCTGGGGTGGGGTGATTACATAATTGATAAACTGGTCAATCTTGGTTACGTATTGTTGTATCTGTACGTTGTGATTACTACATGGGTGTACTTTTTGTTCTGGTTCATGCTTCCTGTTTTGTATCTCTTACTGTGTTATCTTACTTGCTGCATTGATTGACAATAAAATCTTTAAATACAAAAAAAAAAGCACCAGTCCAAGTACAGAACCTTGAGGCACTCCACTGTTTACCTTTTTCCACTGTGAAAACAGACCATTTAAACCTACTCTGTTTCCTGTCTTTTAACCAGTTTGCAATGCACAATACACCACATCTACCGGTTCAACTTTATCTACATGTTTATTCACCCCTTCAAAAAACTGTAGCAGATTTGTGATCAAAACTTCTGTTGGGTAAATCCATGCTGGCTGTGTCCCATTAAATTATGTTTACCTCTATGTTCTATGATTTTATTCTTTATAAAAGATTTTTCAGGTTCAGCAGTCTATAGTTTCCTGGATCACTTCTGGAGCCCTTTTTAAATATCAGGGTTACATTGGCCTCCTTCCAGCCTTCAGACATAACAAATGATTTTAATAATAGATTACAAATTTCTTGTCATAAGCCTGCAATTTCATTTTTTTTAGTTCTTTCAGAATCTTGGGCTTTATACCATCTGGTTGAGGTGATTTGCTTCTTTTCAGTTTGTTAATCTAGCCCAATATATCTTCCAGGTTCACTGTGATTTGGGTCAGTTCATCTGAATCTTCACCTTTGAAAACTGTCTCTGGAATGGCTCTCTCCCCAACATCTTCATCAGTAAACACCAAAGCAAAGAATTCATTTAGTCTTTCCATGATGGTCTCATCTTCCCTAAGTGCCTCTTTAACCCCTCCATCATCTAATGGTCCAACCGGCCCTTGCAGGCTTCATGCTTTGGATTTATTTTAAAAAGTTTTATTATGAGTTTTTGCCTCTATGGTCAACTTATTTTCAAATTCTCTCTTAGCCTGTCTTATCAATGTTCCTTCCTTCCACATTTCTTAATGCGTGGAATTCTTTTGGACTGAGCTTCTAAGGTAATATTTTTTAACAATGTCCACGCTTATTGTACACTCTTAACCTTTCTAGCTGCACCTTTCAGGGGTTTTTTTTAACTATTTTTCTCATTTTATAAAAGTGTCTTTTTTGAAAGTTTAAGGCTAAAGCCGTGGATTTACTTATTGTCCCCCTTCCAGACATTAATTCAAATTTGATCATGTTATGATCACCACTGTGCTGGCCGGCTTGCAGAACTTATTTCTGCTCCATGGAGCGGGTAAGTTCAGGAACAAAAGAAATTAGGGGTGGTAGGTGGGGTTTAGAGGTCGGGAAGGAGAGGGGAAGAGGGAGGAAGGATAGGGTTAGGGTTAGGGAAGTTCCTTCCCAATCCGCTTCTTTATTGGAGCAAACTGGGAGGGAACTGGGGTAGGCCTACTTGCATTGCCGTGCAGTTTTTAAAAAAATTCCCCACCCTGCTCGTGCGAGTAGGGCACTTGCACACACATGCGCGCGCCAATACAAAATTGGGCACACATGTGCATGTGGGCATCGGATTTTATAACATGCGCGGTGATACGCTGTTATGGTTTGTGGGTTTCGTGAACCCTTGGCCCAAGGTGAGATTTGTTACCACCTGTGAGGAGGAGTCCAGAGGTCCACACTGCCAGGAGGCGAGGTCTGGTACAGCAGGAGCTCTGGGAGAGAATCTGTGGGAAGGTCCTGAGAAGCGGGGTGAGAGACACAGCGATGAGGGACCCTACAGTAAGCTGGTAGGCTGGAGAGCAGTAACTGGGCAGAGACCTCTGAGAGGGTGGCGCTAGGCAGGCCCAAGGAGCGGGAAGTGTGAGGCAGGGAGCACAGGAGGTATACAGCAGAGACAACCCGGAGAGGTGGAGCTGCGCAGCGAGGAAAGTACTGATGCGATGATGTAGGCTACCCTGTGGAGCGAGGAAGCCCGAGTCGAGTCTCCAAGTGATGATGTAGACAACCCCGAGGAACGGGAGAGTACCGGCAATCACCGGCATATGAACGTAGGCACTGCCCCAAGGAGCGGGGAAGCACAGACATCAGGGGCGGATTGGTCTATCGGGGGATCGGGCATCCCCGAGTGGGCCGATCGCTCCAGTCACGTGGACTGCCGTGCGCGGCCGTGACAGAGCCGCACTCGGCAGACCACGTGACGTGTCCTGGGCCGGCCTGGGCGGCGAATACCCGGGCCAGTCTGATATCATGAGTCCGCCGCTGACAGACAGTCACTGGAGTAGAACGTAGGCCCTGCCCCGAGGAGTGGGGAAGCACAGACAGTCTCTGGAGTAGAACGTAGGTACTGCCCCGAGGAGTGGGGAAGCACGGTGTTAGGTCTCCCAAGTGGTGAGGGCGTCCCAGAGGCAACCCCGAGGAGCGGGAAGCCAGCGGGTAGAACTCCTGAAAGGAGCAGGGCTAGCCCAAGGAGTGGGGGAAGCCAGGAGACTAGGTCTCCGGAGAGAGCGCACACAGGCCCCCGAGGAGTGGGTACCTGAGCCAGGATCCTTAGTCCAAGAAGGGTCCGAGGAGACAGGAGCTAGTAGAGTAGCGATGGAACTCGTTGCCAAGTCGGCTAGCAGGGGGCGAAGGCGATGTTTAAGAACCCTGACCAAACGGTTTCTGCCATAGCAACTTGAAAAGAGGGCCCGGTGGCGTGCACGCACCTAGGAAGGCCTGGAGTCGGCGCAGATGGTAGCAGCGTCCCAGCCGCCATGAGGAACCATGAGATACACGGCGGTAGAGGCTGGCCCCTGCCACGAGCAGGCCCAGAGAGGGAAGAAGGACAGTACAAGACATGAGTAGACATGGTTGCAGCTGTCTGCGACCGACGGTCATAACACGCGTATGTTATAAAATCGGCGCGTCTATTTGCGCACGCCAGAAACCATGCACACATGGATGCGCACGGGTGTTAAAATGTACCTGTTAGTTTCTTGAAGGATCCTTATCCTGTTGGATTTTATGCCATCCCGGACATAAAGTGCCATCCCCCCACTAAGTTGCTCCTCCCTATCATTGTGATATAATTTGTACCCCGGTATAGCACTGTCCCATTGGTTATCCTCTTTCCACCATGTCTCTGAGATGCCAATTAAGTCTATCTCATCATTTACTGCTATACACTCTAACTCTCTCATCTTACTTCTTAGACTTCTGGCATTGGCATACAGACATTTCAAAGTTTGTTTTTTGTTTGTATTAACAGCCTGTTTTTCAGTTGACAGGAATAATTTGGAATCTTTTAGCTCAGGTGATTCTTTACTTATAGGCACACAAACTACTTTTGCTTTTATTGGAACCTCTCTATTGGGATGTCCTAACTCTTCTGCCTCATTATCATCCTTTGAAGATACCTCCCACTGAATCATGCACTGCTGAGTGACTGTCTGGTTTCCCCTTTGTTCTAGTTTAAAAGCTGCTCTATCTCCTTTTTAAAGATTAGCACCAGCAGCCTGGTTCCACTCTGGTTAAGGTGAAGCCCATCCCTTCAGAAAATATCCCCCTCCCCCTTCCCCTAAAGGTTCCCCAGTTTCTTACAAAGCTGAATCCCTCTTCCTTGCACCATCATATCACCCACACATTGAGACTCCAGAGCTCTGCCTGCCTCTGGGGACCTGCGCGTGGAACAGGGAGAATTTCACAGAATGCTACCCTGGAGGTTCTGGATTTCAGATTTCTACCTGACAGCCTAAATTTGGCTTCCAGAACCTCCCTCCCATATTTTCTTATGTTGTTGGTGCCCACATTTTCCACAACAGCCGGCTTCTCCCCAACACTGACTAAAATCCTAACTAGGTGACGCGGGAGGTTCGCCACCTTCGCACCAGGTAGGCATGTTACCAGGCGATCCTCACTTCCACCAGCCACCCAGCTCTCTACATTCCTAATAATCGAATAATCAATTATGGCAGCCAACCTAACCCTCCCCTCCTGGCAGTAGCCTTGGGAGACGCATCCATGGTACAAGAGGACAATGCATCACCTTGAGAGCAGGTCCTTGCTACAGGATCTTGATGCTTTCTGACCAGGAGACCTTCCTCCTCCAAGGCAGCACCATGGTTGTCAGACTAGAGTAGGGATTTGCCTACTATGTCGCTTAAAATCTCATCTATATACCTCTCTGTCTGCCTCAACTCCTCCAGATCTGCCCCTCTAGCCTCCAGAGATCGGACTCATTTTCTGAGAGCCAGGAGCTCTTTGCACTGGGTGCACACATACAGCCTTCTCAGTGGCAGGTAAAAAATCATACATGTGAAATTCGATGCAGAAGACTGGAAGGCCCCTCTCTTGCTGCTGGATTGCTGTCTTCATCTTAATTTTGTTGAGTTCTTAGTTAAGTTTAGATTGCTAAGAGAGTAGGAATCTGTAAATAAGAATCCTTTAAATGTATTGATATATTCGCTATTAATCAGGTGGTGACCTGCAATGGGATAATTAAACTCTTCATAAGGCCTGGGGCAATCCTGTGTTTTAGATAAAATAAAAGTGTCTCTTGCTTATAAATCAAAGATTAGCCGGGATGGGGGGCAGGGAAAGACAAACAAATTGTGAAGGTGAGGAAAAAGGAAAACAAGAACAGCTGTGCTCATTTAAGGGGAAGGGTTTTCATGTAACAAGTCAGGTCTCTCAAGGTTAGCATTGAGCTTGCTTTTGTTTGTAATATCCATCAAGGATCTTGAAATGGAAAATAGCATAGTACTATATGCAGTTGCTTTAAAAAACAAAAAGCAGAAATGGGATGTGACTATGAACATGCTGTAGACTAAATGATTAACTGCAGCATTAACACTGGATCAAGAGATAACATATGGTAGCGGGGATAAAATGGAAGATAACACATTCTGCCAGTGGAAATAATTGTTCTAGGGAAAAAAACTAAATGGTATGATTCAGCAGCTGTAACAACAGTAAAGAATGAGCAGTCAACATTAATTATAGGCCAAGAATGTCAGAGCAGCATTAGACAACAGCCAGTAAGACATCATGTACTGACACTTACGCAGAACGATATACTGCACCTAAAACCAATGGTACTTCAGTTGGGCACATTCTTAACAAGTACACAAATGCAATAGAGTGTTTGGTTTTAGGAAAGATTTAATAGCAAATTTAAGTGTTTCCGTGAAAGGAAACAAGCTTAAGAATAAATATCGATAATTCAACATGCTGTATGGTGAGGAACATAAGAACATAAGAAAATGCCATACTGGGTCAGACCAAGGGTCCATCAAGCCCACCATCCTGTTTTCAACAGTGGCCAATCCAGGCCACAAGAACCTGGCAAGTACCCAAAAACTAAGTCTACTCCATGTTACCATTGCTAATGGCAGTGGCTATTCTCTAAGTGAACTTAATAGCAGGTAATGGACTTCTCCTCCAAGAACTTATCGAATCCTTTTTTAAACACAGCTATACTAACTGCACTAACCACATCCTCTGGCAACAAATTCCAGAGTTTAATTGTGCGTTGAGTAAAAAAGAACTTCCTCCGATTAGTTTTAAATGTGCCCCATGCTAACTTCATGGAGTGCCCCCTAGTCTTTCTATTATCCGAAAGAGTAAATAACTGATTCACATCTATCTGTTCTAGACCTCTCATGATTTTAAACACCTCTATCATATCCCCCCTCAGTCGTCTCTTCTCCAAGCTGAAAAGTCCTAACCTCTTTAGTCTTTCCTCATAGGGGAGCTGTTCCATTCCCCTTATCATTTTGGTAGCCCTTCTCTGTACCTTCTCCATCGCAATTATATCTTTTTTGAGATGCGGCGACCAGAATTGTACACAGTATTCAAGGTGCGGTCTCACCATGGAGCGATACAGAGGCATTATGACATTTTCCATTTTATTCACCAGGACAGAAAATAGGGAGGTGACATCCGCATGATCTCTATGATGTGATACAAATAACAAGAGGCAATATAAAGATTGGACACAGAGAAATAAAGTTTAAAGCATTTTGCCAAAACCTTTTGATCGGCGGACAATGCCAAAGCCCCGACGTACTACCTGTACAAATACATTTCAGAAGTTGCTCAAAACCTACTTGTTCCAGCAGGCCTTTGCCTAGTCAGCATGGTTTTTTTCCTTGTTGTGTTAAAATCAGGCCATAATCCCCATCCCCCCCACAAAGGAAGCACAGAAAGTCTCCACAAGAGAACGCGCCGCATCCGTAGCAGGTCCTCACCTATGGAACAACCTCCCTACCGCACTCAGAACCGTTCCCTCCACACCTACCTTCCGAAAAAACCTCAAAACCTGGCTCTTCAGGAAAGCCTTCACCCTAGACAAGTAACCCTGCCACAGTCCCCCCCTCCCACCTTATATCATGCCCCACCCGTCCTCTGTACATAGTTAATTTATTAAACCTATTTATATGCTGTATTAAGTTATGCCATTCAAGCATGTCAAAATAATTATGTAACACCGTTTTGGATTATAGCCAGTTCTCAGATAAGCTGTTATAATGTACTATGTCATTACAAGGTTCGCCTTAGACATATTGTTATATGTAAACCGATGTGATATACCAAATCAAATGTCGGTATAGAAAAATAAATAAATAAATAAATAAAATAAACAACAGACTAGCTGAGAACAACTTTGGCAGGCCGAGACTCATTTTGTTTTAGGCTGATTGTTACTGTAATTTTGTTTGCTTTTTGTATGTATGCTCATTTGTATATATGTTTTTATATGTGTGTGCCGCTTTGAGTTGTGGATTTATATGCCCGTAACCCCACCCTAGTGTGCCTGTCCTGCATGAGTGGGGTCATAAACTTATTTATTATCTCTTTGGGGAAGGGACCCAGGCTAGCGGTAGACAGTGTCTCTTTTCTCCCCAAGGTATAAGTCCTTTCTTGGATGGGGGGAAATTTATCTTTCAAGGCCCCGAGTGCTGAGGGTGTTTTAAATATCTATATTCCGCCCATAGCAGGCCACTGGGTAGATCACAACAAAACATAGTTTAAGCATAAGGATTGTTAAGGACTGAAACTGTAGCATGCCGTCTTTTGTTTTTCTTTCTAGACTACTTGGTACTAATGAGCTGAAGATAAAGCAGGAGTCTGTGCTTCCTAACATCTGTTTTTCTAAGAGATAAGACTTAGTCAGGCAGTAGCCAGGATCTTTAATTAGCCATAGCTTAACCAGGCATAGCTGGATTATTGTCAGGAGTTATGAGTGCATGTCAGAACACCTAACACTTGCAGGTGCTGGATTAAAGCCAGAAAATTAGAATACAAGGAACTGTATTTGACAGTGCTCTTTGGATGATCCACGGGCAAAGAGCATGCAGCAAGCTCATACAGTCTTTCGTTTTCAAGAATATACTATTTCTTGGAAAGGAAGACCTATGAGGAAAGTATTTTGTGTATAGACTCTTCTTTATTTCTGACTTTGTATTGCAATAGCTATTTGCCTTTCTTAATTTATGCAATATTGCTGTACTGCTGTGTGACATTTTCTTTGTTGATTATACTATTTTCTATCATATTTTACCATATTTAGTAAACTGAGTTTTGCTTTCACCATTTAGCTCACCACTTACAATTCTTCAACTGCTCTCCCCTGGCCCCTGAATCCCATTCTTCCCCTATTCTCACCCTGTCCCTGTGCTTCCCCTGCTCTTCCTCCCCAGTCCTCAAGTTCCATTTTCCCCATGTTCTTGATCCTCCCCAACCAATTTCTGAAACTCTGCTCTACCTCTTCCCCGAGGAACTTCTCACACACCTAAGGCCCGACCCCCCAAACTCAGTGAGGCTGCAATTCCATGCATCTGCCTTGTGGCCTTCCTCTTCCCTCCTGGTGACCACGACTGAAATAGCTGTCTGAACCATGGGGGCTCTTGTATCTGTGGAGCCCCACGTGGTTCAGTCATCATCTATTTGAACTACACAAGGTTGTAGTCCTTCAATACAGCTGTTTGAACCACGTAGTGCTCTAGTACGTACAAGAGCCCCCATGGTTCAAACAGCTCCTATTTCAACCACAGGCAGCAGAAGGGAAGAGGAGGGTCCTAAACCTGAAGCAGGACAGCACTAGCTTACAGGTGCTGGCTAAAATTGGAGGGTGTTTGCCACCCTGTTGTGATGCCCTTGCGGAGCAGGAATCAGTCAGCAGACATTTTTTTTTTTTTTTTTTTTTTACAGCTGCTGCAAATTCGGGGCATGATTCCTGTGTCCATAGACCTAACGAAACACTTGCTGTATGGGAAGGGTTGAAACTGCAAGGCATCTAGATAGGATATAAATCCTACTAATGAATTGTGTCTTCATCTTCCACCCTGCCTATTGTGCTGGTCATACCAGGGAAACTATAGACCAGTGAGCCTGACTTCAGTGCCGGGAAAAATAGTGGAAACTATTCTAAAGATTAAAATCACAGAGCATATAGAAAGACATGGTTTAATGGAACACAGTCAACATGGATTTACCCAAGAGAAGTCTTGCCTAACAAATCTGCTTCATTTTTTTGAAGAGGTTAATAAACATGTGGATAAAGGTGAACTGGTAGATGTAGTGTATTTGGATTTTCAGAAGGTGTTTGACAATGTCCCTCATGAGAGGCTTCTAAGAAAACAAAAAAGTAATTGGATAAGAGACAATGTCCTTTCATGGATTGCAAACTGGTTAAAAGAAAGGAAACAGAGAGTGGGATTAAATGGTTAATTTTTTTCAGTGGAAAAGGGTAAACAGTGGAGCTCCTCAGGGATCTGTACTTGGAATGGTGCTTTTCAATATATATATAAATGATCTGGAAAGGAATACAACAAATGAGGTAATCAAATTTGCAGATGATACAAAATTATTCAGAGTAGTTAAATCACAAGCAGATTGTGATAAATTGCAGGAGGACCTTGCAATACTGGAAGATTGGGCATCCAAATGGCAGATGAAATTTAATGTGGACAAATGCAAAGTGTTGCATATATGGAAAAATAACCCTTGCTGTAGTTACACGATATTAGGTTCCATATTAGGAATTACCATCCAGGAAAAAGATCTAGGCATCATAGTGGATAACACATTGAAATCGTCGGTTCAGTTTGCTGCAGCAGTGAAAAAAGCAAACAGAATGTTAGGAATTATTAGAAAGGGAATGGTGAATAAAATGGATAATGTCATAATGCCTCTGTATTGCTCCATGGTGAGACCGCACCTTGAATACTGTGTACAATTCTGGTCGCCGCATCTCAAAAAAGATATAATTGCAATGGAGAAGGTACAGAGAAGGGCGACCAAAATGATAAAGGGGATGGAACAGCTCCCCGATGAGGCAAGGCTAAAGAGGTTAGGGCTGTTCAGCTTGGAGAAGAGATGGCTGAGGGAGGATATGATAGTGGTCTTTAAAATCATGAGAGGTCTAGAACATGTAGATTTGAATCGGTTATTTACTCTTTCAGATAACAGAAGGACTAGGGGCATTCCATGAAGTTAGCAAGTAGCACATTTAAAACTAATCAGAGAAACATTTTTTTTCACTTTTTGCTTACTGGGTTTGTATATGTATTTTGACAATGTGTTGGATATGGCTGTTGGTTTTTTTTGTCTTTTTACTTATGTATCCCTTTCTTGCTGGATGGCACATGTCCTAAAGGGTCATAAAAGAATTTATTATATGTGACTAGCTCCTCAGTCTCTTGCCCCCCCCCTCCCCCCCATTTTTTTCCCCAGTGGAGGGTCCTTTCTGTGGGGGTGAAGGAAAAACATCTTGGCCCGGGCAGGGTTGTGTAGTATCCCTTAGTTGTGTATTACCCTTGCTCTTAGGGACAGGGACACTTACAAACCATTCTGGACTCTCTGGATGGGTGTTCAAATTAAAGGTTAATTTGATTGTATTCAGAATTAAGAGGTGCAGCAAATAAAATGTCCAGTTACATCCAGGATCCTTAGATTAACATAAACCAGGATGTAATTGATCTTTAACTCTGTGGATGTGTCCCTGCAGGCAGGGGCTTGAAACTGGCCTATCCTTCATGGCAGGAAATGATAAATATCCCAAGTGGGCTGGGGATGCCCTAACCGTGATGGATACCCTACCCAGTACCTGAGGTCCAGAAAAAATCCCGAACTCCAACCTGGCAGTGTCCTGTGTCCCAGGGGGGGTGGAAAATCTGTTGGGGGTCTCCAGATGTCCTTCTCCTCTTCTCTCCCTCTGAACCCTTCTTCGAAACTGATGCAGCCTTCCAGGGGGAAAGGCCAGCCACTGAAAGCAGTCCTTACAGCCTCCAGTTTAGTGCAAGAAACAGCTTCCTTCCCTTTTGGTAAAAAACTAAATCTCTGATCAAGACACTTCTCTCCTCGCTGCACGGTCACTGCAGCCTCCTCTTGAACTGGACAGGGGATTCTGCCTGTCAGAAGGCTCAGGGCAAAACTGTAAGAAAACTTCAGAAAAACTGCAAAAATCCTTCTTCCTCTCACTCTCTCTCTCTCTCTCCTCCAGTCCACTTCCGGGGACCTGGCAGGGCAGTGTCTCTCCCCCTCTCTGTGAAACTCAGGGCTTAACTTGGAGAGCACATTGAAAATACTCCTTCTCCTTTGAAATCTGCCTCACAAGGGCTCACCCCCCAGCCCCCCCCCCCCTTGTGGCCTGGGAGATCATCATCCATAGGCAGCCTCTGGGGAAAGGGCCTATGCAGCAATGCTGTCTCCTTTTAAGCTGATATAAATCCTAAAGGCTGGGAGCTCGGGTCAATCATGTTCAATAAAAATTATAAATATAAAAAGAGCATTACAATAATTAATTGAAGTCAATAATAATAAAAAAAAAAGCCCGTACTATAGTCCTAAACTCCAAAGCCATTAAAACTTAACTAAGGTGTCTTAGTAAATGAAGTTTATAAGATCCAACTTTTAACACTTTTTTTCAGGTGATCAATGTAGGTCAGGGAAAAATCCATTTCAAATCCAGATTCTTAACCTTGTATTTAAGTAGTATCAATGCACTATTACATATTATCTCAGAGGATGGATAGCAATCAAGTATTCTAGAAACTAACATTGCTTCTGGTTTTTTTTTCAAATTCAAGACTGACTGGTTCGCAGTTATCCAGTTTTGCACATTCGTTAAACAAATTTGTCACCTTTTGCATTGTGGAAGTCAGGTCGACATCCAGCGGGAAGAAAAGCTGGATATCATCAGCATATACCTTATAAAATTGAGCCAGTATATCCAAAATTTGAGACAAAGGAGATAAATAAATGTTACAAAGTGCACCTGAGAGTATACTTCCCTGTGGGATTCCTAATTTCATATGACACCAATCTGAGTTGTCATATATTTCTCATATATTTCTAATGGGGAAAAAAACAGCTTATGTGTATAATTGCCGTTCATTTAAAAAGATGTATATAAAACTTGTTAAATAAATAAATAAATGTGGCTTCCTAGGTAAACTGAATGTTAGAGTTTTGGGGATACTATCCCATCTTCTGGGGATATGTTATGTAATGAAACCATATGACTGCACAAGTGATATGAAAAGTCGGGTAGTGAGGCATGACAAGACACTTTATTGTTTACTTTTGTTTACCATTTATGTTTGTCTTCTTTTATTTTTATTGTAACATGAAAACTGTAGTAAAAGAATTGCTAAAAACAGAAAAAAAATAATTTCTCTATTTTGAAAGGGTCTAACGCTATATTTTAATAAAATACACCTTTGGGAGTGTTTCAGCTTCACTGACTTTCTAAGCATACAATGTTAAAATGATTTTTTGTTTTGTTTTGTTTTTTTAAATAAAGACATCTGTTAATCCCTAAAAGAGGGTATATTTCTGTTATTTTCGGTGATGATATTTACATTCCAGCTGAACATAAAGTAGAATGGTTGGTCCACTTGAATGCATGGAAGTAAAGGTCAATAAACACAAAAATATACAAGGGAATACCTTTTCATTGGATTAATTTAAGATGTTAGTCGAGAAATGTATTTAGTCCAATGAAAAGGTAACTCTTTACTGAGCTTTATTTGCATGCAGTAGAAAGGTTCTTACTCATTCTCTCACCGAGGAGCAATTGTTCTGTAGGCAATGGCACACAACACGGTGGCCATTAAAGAATTTCAAGACACCCACAGGAGTGCACACTAGTGTTTGCTATTGTAATTATCAAATGGCTGTGCAACTGATTGTTAGAAAACCAATCAAAAGGGAAATATAAAGAGTAAATAGGAGTTAAGCAGTTTCTGAGCCCAAATCAGCACCTATTTTACTGGAAGAACCCCAATATATATAATTCTAATATATAGTCAAAGTTTAAAAATAATCCTACCAGTTCCAATAATGCCTTTTACTGTGTTCTCTCTTGCCTTTTCTTTTATGCTACTTTTCATTAGCTGCCTTTGACTCTGCCATTTTGGGAGGTTATGAATTAAAAATGCAAAATGAAATTAAAAGCCTATTCTCCAAGTCTTTGCTACCTGCGTGCCACGTGAATAAACTCTGATTTTATTACTGCCTGGGAAGCCAAGAAGCACTTCATTCAGAGGCAGCTAGCCAACATTACGCCCCCTTCCTGCAGTCACAAAGATCTTATTTTAATTTTATCTGTTTCACACCTCAGTTTCAGGCTAGCGCGCAGATTATCCCGTGGCTGGACGCGTGTTTTGGATGCGTGTCCATAACCCTTTATCCAATAAGGGGATCGGTGCGTCCACACCAGTGCATAGCTAATAGCGCTCGTCACATGTAAATGCCATGTTGATGAGACTATTAGCTATTCCCCTCTTTTGTAAAAAATAATTGTGCGCCCGACGCGCACGTCAGGCGCACAATTAACACCAAATTCTCAACACCAAATTCTCAACACCAAATTCTCAAAAATTAACACCAGCCCCGGAGCTGGTATTAAATTTTAATACTGCTTTTCCGAGGAACTGCTTTTCCGAGGAACCTGGTGTTAATTTTTGAGAGTAAGAACGTGTGCGTCGGGCGCACAATTATTTTGTACAAAAGAAGGGAATAGCTAATAGTCTCATCAACATTGTGGCAATATTAAGTCTGAGGAACTGAAAAAAGGAGTAAAATTAAAAAAAAAAAAAGTCTTGCTGGTGGTCAGGATAGGAAAATTGAGCGTCCGTTTTCTTAACCCACGTACAGCCACTTCTTCTGGGCGCCCAATACAATGCAGTGGCTCATTTTCTACTGCATCACATGCCCAGGAAGGGCAGATGGGTGCACTTTAGAAAAGTGGGTGCGTGCCAATATCGCATCAGGCTGTCTGAATCCAGGAAGTCACTGTAATACTGTTGATCTTCATATGCTTGAATCTTCTCCCGGACCCCCGAGCAGAAAGTACATCAGCACTAGTCTATATTACACCAGCAGCCCCGACCCTCTGGCATGTTGAATTTTCTTCGAGCACCTTTTCTGAAAGAATAACAAAGAAAAGGCAAATATATGAAGATTACGCATGCACTATGACTCCTTCGTTCAGCTGGCGCAGCTGCCACGTGGAAGAGAAATGCTGGTTTTAGATATTTTCTCCTATGCCTATTTAAAATATTTAAAGATTGGCCATTGAGTTCTTCTTTTTTGGCCAGATAGTTCCTCTTTTCTTTCTAGTTCAATGGGAACGAGTAGTGGGAGCCTTCATTCACAACTTACCCAAGGTTTCCCTCCTATTTGAATAGATCTCCCCGCTGTTCCTAGCCCAGTTATTACAGCCCTGTTCCTGAGGCCGGTGTTGTGTTCCACGGCCATGGACGGCCATGACCGCGGCCCCTTACCTTGCCCGCGGCGGCAACCTGCGGCGGCAGCCCCTAGAAATAACCTCTGAGCCTGTGCCCATCGCTCCGGTGCGGGTCCCCGGTCTGACCGCTGAGTAGGGAGCCGTCCCTGCTCCCCCCCTCGCGGCATCCCTGCAGTCTTTCCTCCGCCATCTTTAGGTGCGAGGCCGCGGCTCCTCATTAGAATTAAAGGGACCTGATCCCTTTAACCATCTACAGCTGTTCCCTATGAGCCAGAGCAGAGAAGTATAAAAGGAGGCTTCCTCTGCTCATTCCTCGACTTGGCAACGTCCTTCGTCGTCAGGTCTGCTTGCTTCGGTGAGTTCTTGTACTTCGGATCCTTGTTCCTGTCTTGTCTTGGTGTTCCTGGTTCCTGATTTTGGATTGGCTAGCAGTGATTCCTGGTGTGTGACTTCGGACTGGCAAGGGACGACCCTCTGGCACTTGACCTTGGACTTCTTCTGGACCACCGTCTCCAAGGGCCCACTTAAGTCCCAGCGGCTCGGAACCCTACGGGCTCCTCCCGGGGATACCACGGGCTTCCAGGGGTGAAGCTCCAGTTAGCCCTTGCACTGAACTCTCGACTTCTTGACCTCTCAAAGGGCCACCTAAGTCCCAGCGGTCCGGGTCCCTACGGGCTCCTCCTGGGGGGACCGTGGACTTCCAGTGGCGAAGACACAGTTCCACGCCTCGACATCACGACTCTTCGTCTGCTTCCACGGTCGCCTCGTCTCCAGTGCCGAGGGTCATCTGGTCTCACCTTCTGTCCTGCCTCGCCACCCGACGGGAGAACCTACGGATCCACTTCCTAAGGTACACCATCCTCCTGTTGGCCCAAGGGTTCACAACCTGAGCATAACAGCCAGAAGCCCTGCACCAGGGCTACTTCCGCAACGCTCGATCAGGGACTCTAAAATCCGACCACTAAATGTCACCCTCTTAGCAACAGCCATGGTTCCCTCCCCTCACAGAGGCTGGGAACGCTGCCTCCTTGGCATCCCCGGCCCCAGCTGATCTGGGGTGCAGAAGACCCGATTCCCCCACCAAACCCAAGTCCCCATAGTCCCCTGGAGACCCAACTTCCCCTAATCCGAGTCCTCATTTCTCCTTCAATCCTTGTGCACCCATTATCCTCAAGGCTCCACTTCTCCTTTCCTTCCTAATCTCTCAGACCCCTTAAACCTAGCAGTCACCTCCCAGATAAGCGCATTGCCTGTGGCTGGCTGTGCTGCTGTCTGTGATGCTGAGCAGTGGCACTCTCAGCTCAGTCAGCAGAAGCAGGGAAAGATCATGCTGATGGCAGAGGTGGTCGTCTTTGGATCGAAGCAGAGAGATGTTGGATGGTCCAAGTGCTGGTTAGGGCAGGTGGCAGTCAGGCATATCTGGTAACAGGCAGTGGTCAGTGGCAGACCGCGGTCAGGGGAATCCAAGATCAGGCTGAGGTCAAACTAGGTATCCATTCGAAAGGAAGTAGGGAGGGATAGGCAGAGCAGGTAGGCAAGGAACACGGAAGACAAGGCTGGACAGAAGACAAGATGCTGAAAACAAGGCTGGAACTGAAGACAAGGCTGGACTGAAGACAAGAAGCTGAGGCAACACGCTCTACTGCTAGAGTAGTAGGACCTGTTGCTGAGTCAAGGAGGCAGGAGCAGATGAACCCTTTTATAGGCCATGGGGCCTTTCCTGCCACTGGCCCTCTAAATCAAAGGAGATCGGGAAGAGGTGCGACAGCTGGGGCCGGCAGGGTCAGGCCAGGTGAGGAGTCGGCGGTATCAACTGCTTACGAAGTCGGCAGCGTTAGGCTGTGTGAGGAGTCTGTGGTATCAGGCCACATGCAGATTTGGCAGCGCTGAGCCGCATGAGGGGGTTGGTGGCGTCTTGCCACACTGGAGCACAGTGGACCACCGCGAGGAGCTCAGACAAAGCATCCGGAGCAGGCAGGATGGGCCCGGCCAAGGGGGTGAGTGCGGCTGTCCTTGGGATTAGCCCATGAACCAGCAAATGTAACACAAACAGATTATGTATCCTCTGTCAAAAAGGGACAAAAGAAATCCAAGGACACTTAAACGTACAACTATGTAGAATGTGAAAGATGTTGCGAAGAGCCAAAATACAGTACCCCAAGAACATATACAGTATCTGCCATGCTACAGCATAGCATCCAGTGCAGGCTTTTTTCTAATGATATAACTGCCACACTACTTCCAAAGCTGAGAGAGACATAACATGACCTCCTCCAAAACCAGACAGAGAAATCACAATGTTTAATCCAGAATGAAATCCTTTAACAGGAACTCTAGTGTTCAAAGAAGAGGTTTCCAAGTCCCAGAGCGCAAACGAAAGCTCGCCTGCCACAAAAGGGTTCTGCAGCTACACCAAAGTGTTGTCCCTGTTGTTATACGTCCTTGAAAGTATAATCTAGGAGGACTTTCAGTACTCCTTTGTGCAGTTTTTTCCATACCAGTTACATTTTATTATCTACACTGTATTTGTTATCTGAGCAACGCTCTGATGCAAAGGCAAACTGCTCCTTAGAGTTTCTGCCTCCTCAACGGAGACTCAGCACTGACTGTTGTTAAGCCCTCTGCTGCACACGATGGTAAGAAAATCCTTCAGGTAGATGCATGTCATCCCTCAGATTACAACTGTTTGTGCAGACAACAAGGAGCGGTGCTCAAGCAATAACACATCCTGTCACTTTAGCCTCTGACATGCGCTGCACCTTTCTGCTTACAGTAGCACCAATGCAAACGTACACATCTTTGGCCATAATGCCCAGGCATATGAAAACAGGTTCCAGCTGGATTCTCAGCAGGAGGTTTTGTGCCATTCAGCGTACCTGTTGTCTTCAGTGTGTCCACAAGGCAAAAGGTGAACTCAGACAGAGAGAAAAACAAACAAACAAATAAACATAGCTCACATGCACACACCAGTACCTGACACATTGCGTGTGAGCACCGGAACCTCTACTGCTGCTATCTGGCACCCACTTAAGGCAATAGTGGGGGCATACAGCTGTAAAGCAGGTTTGTGTGTGCACATTATTAGGACTGAGGGGCATTCATGCATAACTGACTATACTCACCTAATGTCAAGGACAGTCAAGGTTATAATCATAGCCCATTGTCCAGAAGTGACACACTGCCAGGCATCCAGAATCAAACTGTGCAGGAAACAAAAAGGTGCCATTACTGATAAAACCAGAGCCCCTCCAGGATAACTGATCTGAAAGAAACTGCACCAAACAGCTTGCTATGGCTCTTTCCAACTGTGGAGTTTCTGGCTAAGGCCTGGGAAGGGGCGGGCACAGGTAAGAATGGCTCACAATTGCTAGGCATTATGGCCTAGAGAGTTTGGAGCAGAAACATCCCAGAGCGCCTGCTCCCACATGCTAGGGGACAAAGGCCAGCTATTTGACAGAAAGGATGCCATCAAATGCTCAGACCAAGATTTAACCAGCCTCTTATGAACTGCACCAGCATGCACTGCTGGGCCTTTGAATGGCAAGGCACACATGGGGGTGCCAACTATATGTTCTGGGATAACTGTGTGATGTACTGCCATGAAGAGTGTAAGTGGCTGCTTTAGTATTTAAGGTTGGTCATCCTTAATATTTGGACTTTACAGACAAGATGTAGTGTGTCATAGGGCCTGAAACTTAGTGCTCCCTAACATACAGTTAGCTATTCTTCCTGCCAGTTCTAACGCATCTCAGTGCCCTTTTTTTTAATCTTTGAATTTTACTTTGTTCATAGATGCATTGCTTCCATATATACACATAAGGCCAGGAACCTGCAAAACCCAAATCAAGCCACAGACTGAGAGACGGAAAGGTGCAATGGAACACCCACTGAGCTCTAATTTATTCAATGATATAAGAAGGCCATGACCTGTACTTACTTAATAAAGTAGCGCTTTATGATTCTGTGACAAACCTGGCTGCCACTCCGTGTGGATATGCTAGGACTTGCAGATCATATCAGCTGCGTTACCATATCAGATAGCTATATTTTGAAATATGCAGCAGGTCAGCACTATTTCAGCTACTGTGTAAGGGTCGTACTTTAAGGCATCCCCCGTTTTGACTAAACAGTGAAAATGACTTTTCAACACAGTAAAGGTACATTCAATGACTGTCCTAGTAGATGTTGGTACCTCATTGTACCTTCTCTTTGTTGGTATGGTAGGAAGCACTACTGGGATGAGAAGTCATATCTGGCAGCCATTATCAAGCATCACCTGTGCCATAGAGTTTTCATGGGTCACACTGCCAGCTGAGATTTGGCAGTTGCCAGCCTGCCAACACCATTATAAACCCAGCCAGAGCTAAACCTGTAACTTTGTTTGATCATACCAACGAAAATACTCGTAACAAAGTCCATGGACATCATCCTAAGCCACATGAATTGAAGGACAGCTACACAGAACATCTGTCAGAGGAATGTTCAAGGGGGCATATAACTTGTCACACAAACATCTACCCATGATATAGGATATATGACACTATATACATGCAGATTTCAGTGTACATTGTAACTGGTCACTAATTTTTGGATCTAGCAATGTTCATCTCACACCTGCCAGTTTGCAATGAAATTCGACTTCTGCTATGTTTAGTCCATAAACATTATCTCTCTCTTACAGCCTGTCCAGCACTAACCGGATAGATACATTATAACTTCTTGTAGTGAAGACTAACAGTAAATATTTACAAAATAATAGCATGCATCTTCCAAACTGAAGGTCTTGCACCTCTTACCATAACCTTGACCAACTATACATACATGCATGCCTCTTCTTTTTGTTGTCACATACATGATTGTATGTACAGACCACCATAGGGGCCGATGCAATAAAGGCGTGTTGAAAGTGGGCGCTGAACAGTCACGATCGTATCAGCATACGGCAGTCACGACAACCGATGCCGATAAATCCGGCGTTGGTTTTCATGAGTTCGCTGAAAACCAACACCGAGTTTATCGGCGTTGGTTTTTCTTAGCGGTGGACAGCATACCCATAATTCTTAGTGGTGACGGAAGAGGCTGTCAGCCCGAAGTCTCTGCTTTGCTGGCTTGCACTTGAGCGGGGTTCCTCTGCTCAGATTCACAGAGAGGAAGCGGGGGCTGGGCCCTCCTGGCATGCGACGGTCCGGGTCCAGGCGTGGGGCTCGTCCCGGCCGCTCCTCCCTGCAAGAGGTACGTGAAAGGCTCTCCCTGCTGCGCGGCCGTCGGACACCAAGGGCAGCGGCTATGCCTGTACCCCAGCTGCTGAAGTTTCGAAAACAAAGCGTCCCGCTGCCAGCGAGAAATGGAGTGCTTTCCTAACTCCCGCCGCTTCGGTTGCTGTGCTGCATCCGGGAGAGACGCTTGGCTCGATTCCAGCGGGCACAAATATTAATATTGGAGATGCACATTTTTCTTTTTGCAACGGGAGTGAATGCCTAATAGTCTCATTCACATGCATTTGCATGTGAAGAGCGCTATTACATTCACTCCGCATTAGTCGCTCGTTGAATAGGCGCTAATTCCCTTATTGCATTAGAAGATTGATTAGCGCCTATTCTACCTGTGTCCAACTGCATGTTAAGGGTGCGCTCGGCTCAGCACACCATATTGCATCGGCCCCATAGCTAGTAAATGAGAGAGCCTTTAATGTTATTGCTAGTAAGTTTTGGTCAAAGTTACACAACCTTACATGTTGCATCATGTCCAGCAGAGAATAAGGTGTGTAGACTGTATACTTGTATACCAGTGTTATGCCTACATATAGTGAAATTGCTACAATGTTTTTGTTATGACATCTGCAGATTATGCTCAGACTATTTACATATTCCATGTTTATACCAGATCTGTACAGCTTACCAGGTTTTTGTTATGAGCTGACAGTGCACCTGACACTCTGGCCATTCTTTTTTCCTGTCTGACAGAGATAATTATAGATTATGGGAGAACATTTGCCATCAATGGTTGAACCCTGAGTCTAGCAGGGAGAACGCCGCCGACCCAACACGCTGGGCCCCGCCCCTAGGCACGCGCGCACGCGGGGGCTCTACCCTTAAAGGGGCCAGCGCGGGAAAATCGTAGGAGGGCCTCCGAGTGACGTCACACGCTGCAGGGTATTTAAACCCTGCAGCGTGTGACGACCCAGCTCCGTCCACGACTCCATCCTCTGCTTTGTCCCTGGCTTTGGTGTGGATCTCCGACTCCCGGCTCTCGACCCGGCTTAGCTCCTGGACTCCGACTTCGGCTTCTTCCTCACCTCTCGTACCTGGTACTTGCTGGCCCAGAGGATTCTCCTAAGTTCCAGCGGCTCGGGCTCTCACAGGGCTCCTCCCGGGGGAGCCGTGGGCTTCCGAGGGTGAAGATGCTTCATCTACCTGGGTCCAGTCCTCGTCCATCTCTTCAATCGCTGCCTGGGTCCTTGGTCGCATAGGACTCCACCTAAGTCCAAGAGATCCAGGTCCCTACGGGCTCCTCCTGGGGGGACCTCGGACTTCCAGTGGTGAAGCCTCCTCTGAGTCTCTTCCAAGCCGCCTCCCAGCTGGGAAGCTTGCTGTGGCCTTCCATAGCATACCATCCACTGTCCCAACCGGCCCAAGGGTCCACGAGTGTAACAGTTTGCAAGGCCATGGACCCGGCGGACCTTGCCTGCCAGAAAGCCATTCCGGGTATAGCCCAGAGGCTGCAACAGCAGCAGACCTGCCTCGACGTCCTGATGGTGACTGTACAGGGGTTAGCCGACTGTGTTGGCAGAGCCACGGCTGCCAGCTCCACGGTGCCTAGAACTGGGGCCACTTCCGCAGATACAGCACCCATCCAGATGCTGATACCTTCGCGGTATTCGGGGGACGTGAAACTGTGCAGAGGATTCCTAAACCAGTGCTATATTCGCTTCAACCTGCTTCTGCTTCAGTTTCCGACTGACCGGGTCAAGACAAGTTTTATTATTTCTCTACTGGACGGGAGACCCCTGGCGTGGGCCTCCAACCTTTGGGAGAGCCAGGATCCTCGCCTGGACAACCTGGTGCACTTCATCTCTGCCTTTAGGCAGGTCTTCGACGAGGCCTCTCGCAAACCTACTGCGGCCTCAGAGTTACTCTAGCTACGTCCGGGTAACCGGCCTCTGGCGGAACACGCCGTGGATTTCCAGACTCTCGCCACCGAACTAAACTGGGGAAGTGACAGCCTGCACGGCATCTTCCTGGAAAGTCTCTCCCCAAAGCTGCAGGATGAGCTGGCGGTCCGAGACCTCCCTGATGACCTGGACGCTCTTATTGATCTTGCAGGCCATGTGGACCGCCGCATCCAGCACCAGTTTCGAGAAAAGAGGCTGGCTCATAGGCCTGGGACTTTTGGATCTACTCCTTCCCGCAGCGGGAGTTCTCCACCCGTTTCTTCAGGGACCCAAGACAACGAACCCATGCAGGTGGGCCGGGGACCCATCTCCCAAGAAGAAAGAAGGAGACGCCGGTCGCTGGGCCGATGCATGTACTGCGGTGGTAAGGGTCATTTCCTTGCCCATTGTAGCGAGCGTCCGGGAAACGCTCGGACCTAGGGACAGTCGGGGAGCTAACCCTAGGTCACACCGCTTCTGACTCCCCATGCTTCGTGCCGGTGACCTTACTCCTCCCTGAGGGAGAGTTCGAGACACAAGCCCTGATCGACTCGGGAGCCGGGGGAAACTTCATACTCCAGGAGCTAGCTCAGCAACTCCGGATCAAGGTTCAACACCAAAGGCCTCCTCTTCGCGTGTCCTCTATTCAGGGGAGACTCCTTCCAGGCACCATCGCTACCCTCGCTCAGTCTATCACCTTATGTACGGGCATCCTGCATCAGGAGGAGATCTCCTTCCTCATCCTAGAGAAGTCCATTCATCCGGTCATCCTGGGGCTACCTTGGCTTCGGAAGCACTCACCAGTAATCGCTTGGGACTCCCTCCAGGTGGCATCCTGGGGCCCCGCGTGCTTTAGCTCCTGCCTGGCGGCGGTCCCGTGGGTCCCGATACCTCTCCTGACGGCTCCCTTAGCCCTGCCTTCACATTACCAGGACTTTCATGATGTATTTTCCAAGGAGAAGGCCGAGATCCTTCCAGAGCATCGCCCCTTCGACTGTGCGATCAATCTGCTCCCAGGTACCACACCACCTCGAGGCCGGGTATTTCCATTGTCCCTTCCGGAGACACAAGCTATGTCTGACTACATCCGAGAGAACTTGGACCGAGGATTCATCCATCCCTCCAAATCCCAGGCTGGAACCGGGTTCTTCTTCGTGGCGAAGAAAGATGGGTCCCTCCGACCCTGCATAGACTACCGGGGCCTCAACAGCATCACACGGCAGGATCAGTATCCATTACCCTTGATTCCTGAACTCCTAGACCACTTGCAGGGAGCCAAGGTATTCACCAAGCTGGATCTTCGTGGGGCATACAACCTAGTCCGCATTTGCCCAGGAGACGAATGGAAGACCGCTTTTAACACAAGGGACAGGCACTATGAATACTTGGTTATGCCCTTCGGCCTTTGCAATGCCCCTGCGGTCTTTCAGAACCTCATGAATGAGGTCCTGAGAGAGATGTTGCACACTTCTGTTATTGTCTACTTGGACGATGTATTAATCTACTCCAGAGACTTAGGAACGCATCGTCAACATGTCCGCCAAGTACTGCAGAAATTGCGAGAGAACCGGCTTTACGCGAAACTCGAAAAATGCCAGTTCGAACGAGAGTCACTACCCTTCTTGGGGTATATCGTATCCTCTACAGGGTTTCGCATGGACCCGGACAAGGTTGTTGCCATTAAGGATTGGCCCTAACCAGTGGGAGTTAAGGCTCTCCAGTGGTTCCTTGGCTTTGCCAATTTTTATCGGCAATTCATTCCCCCACTATTCCCAGATGGTGGCTCCACTAACGGCCCTCACCAGGAAGGGGGCTGATGCTAAGAATTGGCCAGCTACAGCCACGCGGGCCTTCCACGAGTTGAAAGACGCATTCCTCCAGGACACCTGCCTGTGTCACTCAGACCCCCAACGCCAGTTCCTCGTAGAGGTAGACGCCTCTGACATAGCCGTTGGAGCGGTGCTAAGCCAACTGTCTGCCGGAGGCAAACCCCTGCCATGTTCATACTACTCTCGAACGCCTGCAGAGAGAAACTACGGCATCGGTGATAAGGAGCTACTGACTATCAAGCTAGCTTTCGAGGAATGGCGCCAATGGTTGGAGGGGGCCCAACATCCTATAATCGTCTACACCAAGCACAAGAACCTCGAATATCTGTGCCGGGCCCAGCATCTGAATACACGGCAGGCATGCTGGTCACTCTTTTTCAGCCGGTTCAACATTTCTCTCCGTTACCGACCAGCGTCTAAGAACGTAAGGGTGGACGCACTCTCACGTACAATGGAGACTGAAGATGTCTCCAACCCGCCGCAGTATATTCTGGACCCAGCCAAAGTTCTGTTGGCAGCCTCTGAGGTGGCTCCTGCGGGTAAGACTGTGGTACCCTCTCATTCCCACAGGAAGGTCTTAGAGTGGGCCCACGATTCACTGATGGCCGGGCACCCAGGAATGGCCAGGACTCTCGAACTCCTGACCGAGTTCTATTGGTGGCCACAAGTCAAGAAGGACGTACAACAGTATGTCCAGTTGTGTCCCACCTTTGCCCGCCAGAAACCTCTGTATGGAAGCCCCTAGGGCCTCCTGCAGCCACTACCTATTCCCACTGAGCCCTGGACTCACTTGTCCACATATTTTATTGTGGATTTGCCAGTTTCCGATGGGAAGATTGTGATCTGGGTCACGGTCAACCGTTTCTCGAAAATGGCCCACTTCATGCCTCTCGCCAAGCTACCTTCTGCGCCAGAACTGGCTAACCTCTTCACTCAACACATCCTCCGTCTCCATGGCCTGCCTTCGCACATTACCTCTGACCGTGGTCCACAGTTTACGGCGTAGTATTGGAGGTCCCTCTGCAAGACGTTTGGGGTGCGCTGGATCTCACAACCGCCTTCCACCCTCAGGCCAACGGCCAGGCCGAACGGACTAACCAAACTCTGAAGGCCTTCGTTGGGGATCTGCAAGATGACTGGGTCACCCTGTTACCTTGGGTGGAGTTCTCATATAACCGCCACAAGCACTCTGCAACTGACCTGTCCCCGTTTCAGCTCGTCTACGAAAAGAGCCCCAGATCTCCATTGCCGTTGCCTCTGACAGTATCCTCGCCGGCGGTTCAACTCACTGCTCAGCAGTTGCACGCCCTGTGGACCTCTACCCAGGAGAAGCTCCGAACAGCCTCCGCCAAGAAGTAAGCTGACAGAATATGGCGCCCGGCTCCGGTCCTCCTTCCAGGGAGTAAGGTCTGGTTGAGCACCAGAAATATTCATTTTCGGGTCCCTTCTATGCGCCTGGCTCCCAGGTATATTGGTCTATTCACAGTGGCAGAGCGAGTTGGGGCGGTGTCCTACCGCCTGCGATTACCATCTACTTTGCGGATTCACAACGTGTTCCACGTGTCCCTGCTGAAACCTGTGGTACTCTCCCCCTTTCATGCCAAGCCTCTGGAACCCACCGCCACTGAGGCCGAGACCGACGGCACCTATACGGTGAAGGACGTTCGGTTTCATCGCCACCGATGGGATTACCTCCTTTCCTGGGATGGATACGGGCCGGAAGAGAACTCCTGGGAGCCTTCATCCCACATTCTGAACAAGAATCTTCTTAGTCAGTTCCACATGGCTCACCCCGGTAAACCCAGGCCTCCAAGAAGGGGGCGTAGGAGGAGGGATACTGTTACGGGACCGGGCTGTGCTCCAGTCCCTCCTCCTACCTCACGGCCGGCCCGGCCCATTCGGAGCGCTCCTAGGCCACGTAGGCCTCATCCTCCACCTGCCATGGCTCTCCCTCGAGCAGGGAGAACGCCGCCACCCGACACACTGGGCCCCGCCCCCTAGGCACGCACGCGCGCGGGGACTCGACCCTTAAAGAGGCCAGCGCAGGAAAATCGTAGGAGGTCCTCCGAGTGACGTCACACGCTGCAGGGTATTTAAACTCTGCAGCTCCATCAGCCCTTTGCCTTGCAAAGAGGTTCCTCAGGTTTTCCTGACTGCTAGTTGCTGAGACTCTTGGATTGCTTCTGTCTTCGACCCGGCTTGCTTCCTGAACTTGTCTCCTGCTTCCGCCCCTTGGTTTTGGTATCGACGTCTGACTTCTGGCTTCTGACCTGGCTCCATTCAACGACTTCGTCTTCGGCTTCTGTTCCTGGCTTGGTATTGACTTCTGACCTTCTGGCTTCCGACCCGGCTCCGTCCTCTGCTTCATCCCTGGCTTTGGTGTGGATCTCCGACTCCCGGCTCCCGACCCGGCTTAGCTCCTGGACTCCGACCGGCTTCTTCCTCACCTCTCATATCCGGTACTTGCTGGCCCAGAGGATTCTCCTAAGTCCCAACGGCTCATGCTCTCACAGGGCTCCTCCCGGGGGAGCCACAGGCTTCTGAGGGTGAAGACGCTTCATCTACCTGGGTCCAGTCCTCGTCCATCTCTTCAATCGCTGCTTGGGTCCTTGGTCGCATAGGACTCCACCTAAGTCCAAGAGGTCCGGGTCCCTACGGGCTCCTCCTGGGGGGACCTCGGACTTCCAATGGTGAAGCCTCCTCTGAGTCTCTTCCGAGCCGCCTCTCGGCTGGGACGCTTGCTGTGGCCTTCCATAGCATACCATCCACTGTCCCAACCGTCCCAAGGGTCCACGAGTGTAACAAGTGAAGCCTTCATCTTGCCTCAGTCTGATCATGGCTGCCTGATGTTGGTGTGGGCTCAGCTGTTCCTTCGAGCAAGGCTGTACCAATCACACCACAGCCCAATGACTTACACTCTATGATAGAATTAGAGAAGCTGATATTCAGTACTGCTTAGCAGGATTAGTAGCGACATAGCTGTCTAAATGGTGATGGTTGAATATCCAGCTGCAAACAGGGGTCTCCAATTAGATAAGTACTTATCCAGTTAAGTAAGCTGGATAAGTGTTGAGCAAAATCTGGGAGAATTGGGGAGAAACTACTTATCCAATTAACTTAGCCACGTAAATGCCAATATTTGGATTTATCCAGTTAAGTTAACCGGATAAGTTAGACCTACTAAATAGCAGGTCTAAAGTTAGCCAGATAACTAGTGACTTTTACGGGATATTCAGCTGCATGGCCGCTGATTAAGGCAGTGAGAAGTGCTGCAAGGATTGGATACCCAGGAATAAATTGTCAGTAGTAGCTAGCAAATCCTAGAAAGCATGTGTAGCGTCTGAAGGTCAACTGACTGGGGACTGTCTAGGATAGTTTTTGCTTTGCAGGATTCATATGGAAGCTAGTTTGAGAAATGATATACCCCAAGAAGGGGAGTTGCTCTTGCTCAAAGAGATAGTTTTCAAGTTTTGCAAACAGATGATCGTCTCATAGCCATTGTAGCACTTGTTTAACATGCTTCCATTGCTGAGTCAGAGATTGGGAGTAGATGAGTATGTCATGCAGATACACTACTACTTTGGAATCCATAGGTCTCGGAAAATTTAAT